>NC_143027.1:64160000-64528750 GCF_057628025.1 Oncorhynchus mykiss | reverse complement strand
TTCTTTTATTCACTTTTCTATCCATGTCAGGTGATGATTAGAGTTTTTGAAGTAGTAAATTGAGTGACATGGATCCTCTCCCCCCATTTAAGAGTGGTCTGGCCTCAGGTCTCAGCCAGCCAGCAGCCTGGTCCTAAGGGAGCACCCTCCCTGTGTTTCCCTAATGAAGGACAGCATCTGGACCCTGGGCTGCTTTACGGCTGTATCAGGTGGAGGCAACATAGGAGGGGAGGAGGAGGAGAAGAAGGAGGAAGCAGGTTGAGGTTGGAGGGTTGGTGGGGGTAGATGGAGCCCATAGGTTCATTTTATTCCTCTATTTTGAGGAGCAGCAGGAGAGCGATGAGGAGCAGGAGAGATGTTCATGTCTGCTGGCCGATTGATTGCCTGAGGTGAGGTGCACTTCCAGGGCTGATGAATGGGATGGCTATATTGGTTAAATTGCCTCTGTCACACCACCAGAGGGAAAAGGGTATAAAAAAAGAGGACTGCGGTATTCTCCATCGTTTACAAAGATGAATGATCTTTAAATTAGTGGATTACAGTGAAAATAGGAAGACAGACATTTTGGACAGGAAGTAATGAGTATTGTGGCACATGAGACAGGTGTAACTGGCACAAAGGTGTTTATTTGCAATGAATACTAACTGCTGGATTTCCTGGATCATATTATCTAGAAATCACCATTTACTTTCATATTCAGTTTTTTGTATATGTAGGAAGTTATATAATAAATGAAAACTAGAATCATAAATGTGTCATATGTGTTACAGTATGGACACAAGGCTATGTCACATAACTGTTGACCAGGGATGAATGTCATATGTGCATTGGACACCGAGAGATACAGCACAGCACCGGAAAGGAAAGGACAAGGTAAAACAAAGCAAAGTTATCTTTCTTACTCTCTCTCCTCTCCGCAGTGAGATAATTTTTTTAAAGGATCATTGTCTGTCTGGCTGAAGCCAGAGGGTAACAGCACTCTGGAGAGATAAGCCTGTGTGCCATCAGCAGGTTGCCTGTGATAAGCATCTTGTCAGTGTCTGCAGGAACTTCCTGAGGAGGATACATGTTGTATTACAGAATGTTGGACAACCTCTGTTACCTGCAGATAAAGGCACCATTCTATTCCTCCCATTCCGTCACACTGGCTGGCAGAAAAAGCAGTTAGACAGTCTTTCAATTAAGCCTGTTATCATTTCTCACAGCTAGAATGCTAGAGCAGGAGACTGATATGCTGAACGTTTATACTGTACCATTTGTTATTGTACAGACTGTAGACACACAAGACATTCTTAGTATTTTCCATATCCAACATTATCGTGTTTTCAGTGACTGGTAATGCAATATGCCCACAACACAGAGAGAAGACATACATTACCTTGTGTTTCCTCCGGCACCCCAGTTAGATGGAGATTCTCCAGGCTGTGTTAGTTAAGCATGAAATATGTTCCCATTAGATTGTTTCTCCGACAACCCAGCGGAGACATTTCATTTTCAAATACATATGAATTATGCCCCTAAATAGACTTGTGCTTTGAAGCCTTGGGCGAGATAGAAGGAGATGAGGCTGGGCCAACTTCCTAGAGCCAGGAGTCAGTCATCAAACTCAAGAGTTCATTTCGGTTCACAAAGGGGGTCCTCCTTCACTGGTGAAAGCAGTCGATAGAGCGTCGCTCCTCGAACAAGAACAATCCCATTAAAATCTCCAGCTGTCGAGTGCATCTCTTTGACATTAGCTAACTGGGTTGTCATGGAAACAGTGGCTTGTTAGGGATGCTAATGCTCAGAAGCCTGCTGTTTTTAACACCAAGGGGTCTGTATGGCTCTATCTATTCATCCCGTTACATCCACCACCTACTGGAAGTAGAATCCTGAAAATAGAGTAACCGGGGACACCAATTATGAAGATAAGATGGCATATAACTGTATAATAGATGACACATTGCAAAATAAGCCATGCAATGTGTCTCACCACAGATCTCTTCAGCATCTGTGATACAATCACCACAGGACACATAGAACCTTAAATAAAGGTCCTTGTGGCGTAAAGCGAACGCGTCTACTCTATCGCACATGTTACCGGACTGCCTTGGATGATTTCGCCATCTCTTGGATAGCATGACTTGTAGGCGGATTCGACAAGCCCAGTGACTTGAACATGTGTCATGACTGACAGATGGTATCGTGAGGATCAGGCACACATGCATCAGAGTCATATATCATCCATCTATGGCTCTGACATGCATAACTTTTCTCCTGTCGCTTTTCCCTTAAGGCCACGCAAGGCTGCTGTTGAAGATGCATTTTTAGTTAGTTAGACGTCAAGGTGTGAAAATGGCACAGTTGAGTAACCGCAAGCAAATTCAAGGTGCTCTAACAGTGACGCACGTTCTCACTCGTCATCCAGTACAATATGTGTGTGTTCATTCAACAATTCAGCCATTAGAATGCCTCCACCATTGCACAACTATTGCAACTTCAATCAACAAGACATTCCAAAAGCCACTTCCAAAATATCACTCAACAAGTAACAACTCCAACAGCTGTCTTTGGGAGAGGATGTAGCAAAGGTTATGGTAGATGTGGTGATGTTGAGCATGTGCAGTGCAGCCTTTCTTTCTGAGGAGAAGGAAGGAGAGAGGATGGAGAGATTGCCTGCAGTGTTTCTACCCCTCCTCCCTGGTTCCTGACTGCTTTTAGGATGGATTGCTGCCTAGCTCGCATCCCTTGATGGCCCCCATTTTGAGAGGAGAGGTGGAGGTTCTTCTTAACTCTACAGGATCGGTGTTCCCTCCGCAGGGTGGTTGAGCTAATGTAAGCTAATGTGATTAGCATGAGGTTGTAAGTAACAGGAACATTTTCAAGGACATAGACATATCTAACTACACTGTCCAATTTACAGTAGCTATTACAGTGAAATAATATCATGCTATTGTTTGAGGAGAGAGCACAGTTATGAACTTGAAAAGTTATTAATAAACCAATTAGGCACATTTGGGCAGTCTTAACACAACATGTTTAACAGATATGCAATGGTTCATTGGATCAGCCTAAAACTTTGCACATACACTACTGCCATCTAGTGGCCAAAATCTAAATTGGTTTGGGCCGGAATGATACATTATGGCCTTTCTCTTGCATTTCAATGGTGATGGTACAAAAAAACACACTTTTTTTTTCTTTGTATTATCTTTTACAAGATCTAATGTGTTATATTCTCCTACATTAATTTAACATTTCCATAAACTTCAAAGTGTTTCCTTTCAAATGGTATCAATAATATGCATATCCTTGCTTCAGGTCCTGAGCTACTTGCAGTTAGATTTGGGTATGACATTTTAGGCTAAAATTGAAAAAAGGGGCAGATCTTTAAAGGTATCTATACTTTGACTAGTATGAAAATTGTGTACTTTTTCCACCACTGGCGATTTACAACTTATCCAATGGCTGATGAGCACCGATACCTTTTATCTAAAATATCTCATCATTATTTCTCTTGACAAGGATTAAAAAGTATTTGCCAGTACATTTTTGACTTGATTCATGATGATGACTGCTAGCTAAGATTTTGAAAGTATGATGTTGACATGATCAATCCAATCAAAGCTACTGTAGATATAACGTCATTTGACATTGTTATCTGTGGCCAATGACCTTAAGCCTTCTTGGATGGGCACTTCTAATGTAATTCTATGGCAGCACCCAAGGGGCTAGAATTTTCGAAGTCTCCCCGTAGACTTGGCGGTGACGTAGTGTGCCCATGAGTGATAGAACACAGAGCCAATCACGGTGAAATGCTCCGTATTTTCTGCTGGCTTGCCCCACCACCACAGAAAGCACTGAGCTAGGCTGAAACACCTGCATTTTGGAGCTCCCTTACCCAAGAAAACAAAAAAGAGATCATGTTTGTATGCAGCTTTATTAACTCAATGATATATATTTTTTTACATTGTTTGCAAACTGATATGTGACACGTATTAATGCCAAAATAACATACAAAACAGGCATGCCCCAAAAAATGTGGGGCTCAGTGCCCTGAATGACGGGTCGCCACTGGGTATACAGTGCCTTGCGAAAGTATTCGGCCCCCTTGAACTTTGCGACCTTTTGCCACATTTCAGGCTTCAAACATAAAGATATAAAACTGTATTTCTTTGTGAAGAATCAACAACAAGTGGGACACAATCATGAAGTGGAACGACATTTATTGGATATTTCAAACCTTTTTAACAAATCAAAAACTGAAAAATTGGGCGTGCAAAATTATTCAGCCCCGTTAAGTTAATACTTTGTAGCGCCACCTTTTGCTGCGATTACAGCTGTAAGTCGCTTGGGGTATGTCTCTATCAGTTTTGCACATCGAGAGACTGACATTTTTTCCCATTCCTCCTTGCAAAACAGCTCGAGCTCAGTGAGGTTGGATGGAGAGCATTTGTGAACAGCAGTTTTCAGTTCTTTCCACAGATTCTCGATTGGATTCAGGTCTGGACTTTGACTTGGCCATTCTAACACCTGGATATGTTTATTTTTGAACCATTCCATTGTAGATTTTGCTTTATGTTTTGGATCATTGTCTTGTTGGAAGACAAATCTCCGTCCCAGTCTCAGGTCTTTTGCAGACTCCATCAGGTTTTCTTCCAGAATGGTCCTGTATTTGGCTCCATCCATCTTCCCATCAATTTTAACCATCTTCCCTGTCCCTGCTGAAGAAAAGCAGGCCCAAACCATGATGCTGCCACCACCATGTTTGACAGTGGGGATGGTGTGTTCAGCTGTGTTGCTTTTATGCCAAACATAACGTTTTGCATTGTTGCCAAAAAGTTCAATTTTGGTTTCATCTGACCAGAGCACCTTCTTCCACATGTTTGGTGTGTCTCCCAGGTGGCTTGTGGCAAACTTTAAACGACACTTTTTATGGATATCTTTAAGAAATGTCTTTCTTCTTGCCACTCTTCCATAAAGGCCAGATTTGTGCAATATACGACTGATTGTTGTCCTATGGAAAGAGTCTCCCACCTCAGCTGTAGATCTCTGCAGTTCATCCAGAGTGATCATGGGCCTCTTGGCTGCATCTCTGATCAGTCTTCTCCTTGTATGAGCTGAAAGTTTAGAGGGACGGCCAGGTCTTGGTAGATTTGCAGTGGTCTGATACTCCTTCCATTTCAATATTATCGCTTGCACAGTGCTCCTTGGGATGTTTAAAGCTTGGGAAATCTTTTTGTATCCAAATCCGGCTTTAAACTTCTTCACAACAGTATCTCGGACCTGCCTGGTGTGTTCCTTGTTCTTCATGATGCGCTCTGCGCTTTTAACGGACCTCTGAGACTATCACAGTGCAGGTGCATTTATACGGAGACTTGATTACACACAGGTGGATTGTATTTATCATCATTAGTCATTTAGGTCAACATTGGATCATTCAGAGATCCTCACTGAACTTCTGGAGAGAGTTTGCTGCACTGAAAGTAAAGGGGCTGAATAATTTTGCACGCCCAATTTTTCAGTTTTTGATTTGTTAAAACAGTTTGAAATATCCAATAAATGTCGTTCCACTTCATGATTGTGTCCCACTTGTTGTTGATTCCTCACAAAAAAATACAGTTTTATATCTTTATGTTTGAAGCCTGAAATGTGGAAAAAGGTCGCAAAGTTCAAGGGGGCCGAATACTTTCGCAAGGCACTGTAGATCCAGGTTCTCAGTGATCCACTGCGTTCTGAGGTATAGATGAGGCTAAACGCTGTATCTACCTATGAGAGCACTTTGCTTTGTGTCCAAACAGGCAGGCAGGCAGACGAGAGAGAGGAGAGGCCAGCTCTGACACTAAATCACCTCAGCACCCACAGGGCTCTGTCGGAAGACAGATGAACTGCCAATCCTCGGACGGCAGAGGCAGGAATTAGCCTGCACTCAGCTAATTATACAAATCACTATGAGCGGGTCATTAAATATAGGATAAATCTAACATCATGTGCGTTACTGTGTCATCCATCAGGCCCCTGCCATCCCCTCTCCCTTCAGCAGGGTGGAACTCATGCAGATCCATCAGCCCAATGCAATGGAAACCATAGATTGTCCCATTTCACAACAATAGGGGAGGATGGGTTTTATAAGATGGCAGGGATGCCCTTAGTTCGTAGAGTTTGATACATTGTGAGTTAAGCAGTAAATAATGGCCAGTAGCAGGCATTGAATGGATGTAGCTCGCTCACTCACTAGCAGCCCACTTAATAGAAAGTTACTCAAGTAAAAGGGAAAGTCAGCCAGTAAATAACTACCTGAGTAAAATTCTAAAAGTATTTGGTTTTAAATACACTTAAGTATCAAAAGTAAATGTAATTGCTAAAATATACTTAAGTATCAAAGGTAAAAATGATTTAAAATGTCTGACGTTAAGCAAAGCAGATGGCACCGTTTTTCTGTTTTCAAAATGTACAGATAGCCAGGGGTACACTCCAACACTCAGACATTATTAACAGAAGATGCATTTGTGTTTAGTGGGTCCGCCAGACGAGAGGCAGTAGGGATGACCACGTGTTTGCTTGATAAGTGTGTGAATCTGATAATTTTCCTGTCCCGCTAAGCATTCAAAATATAATGAGTACTTTTGGTTGTCAGGGAAAATGTATGGTGTAAACAGTATAATATATTCTTTAGTAATGTAGTGAAGTAAAAGTCAACAATATAAATAGTAAAATAAAGTACAGATACAGTGGGGAGAACAAGTATTTGATACACTGACGATTTTGCAGGTTTTCCTACTTACAAAGCATGTAGAGGTCTGTAATTTTGATCATAGGTACACTTCAACTGTGAGAGACGGAATCTAAAACAAATCCAGAAAATCACATTGTATGATTTTTAAGTAATTAATTTGCATTTTATTGCATGACATAAGTATTTGATCACCTACCAACCAGTAAGTTACAGTTCTCCCCACTGTAAGTAGTACTTTAAAGTATTTTTACTTAACCTCTAGCACTTAGCCATCCCGGATCCGGGATCGTGAATACAGACTCAAGCTCATTACCATAACGCAACGTTAACTATTCATGAAAATCGCAAATGAAATGAAATAAATATGCCATCTCTCAAGCTTAGCCTTTTGTAAACAACATTGTCATCTCAGATTTTCAAAATATGCTTCTCAACCATAGGAAAACAATCATTTGTGTAACAGTAGCTAGCTAGCGTAGCATTTAGCGTTAGCATTAGCGTTAGCATCCAGCAGGCAACATTTCAACAAAAAACAAGAAAAGCCTTCAAATAAAATAATTTACCTTTGAAGAACTTCGGATGTTTTCAATGAGGAGACTCTGTTAGATAGCAAATGCTCAGTTTTTCCAAAAAGATTATTTGTGTATTAGAAATAGCTCCGTTTTGTACATCACATTTGGCTACCAAAAAAACCCGAAAATTCAGTCCTCAAAACGTGAACTTTTTTCCAAATTAACTCCATAATATCGACTGAAAACATGGCAAACGTTGTTTAGAATCAATCCTCAAGGTGTTTTTTACATATCTCTTCGATGATATATCGTTTGTGGAAGCCTGGTTTCTCCTCTCTATCAAATGGAAAAATACTTGCACCTGGCGTTGCGCACCAATTTCGACGCAGGACACCAGGCGGACACTTTGAAAATGTAGTCTCTTATGGTCAATCTTCCAATGATATGCCTACAAATACGTCACAATGCTGCCGACATCTTGGGGGAACGGCAGAAGGTCTAAGCTCATTCCTGTCGCATTCACAGCCATATAAGGAGACATTAGAAAACAGAGCTTCAGAAATTCTGCTCATTTCCTGTTTGACGTTTCATCTTGGTTTCGCCTGTAGAATGAGTTCTGGGGCACTCACAGACAATATCTTTGCAGATTCTGAAACTTCAGAGTGTTTTCTTTCCAAAACTGTCAATAATATGCATAGTCGAGCATCTTTTCGTGACAAAATATTGCGCTTAAAACGGGAACGTTTTTTTATCCAATAATGAAATAGCGCCCCCATAGACTCAACTGGTTTTAAATACTTTACACCACGGGAAATCGCAAATTCAACAATGAATGGTTTGGAAAGAATCGGTGGCTAACTGTGAGTTCAAGAACTCGGGAAAAACGAGCTACGACTGGGAAAAAAACATTTTGAACTTTCATCCAACTCGGAATTGTAAGACCACTTTCTAAGAACTACGAACTGAAGATCACTGACATCATCATGATTTTCCCCTTTTTTCCCCTTTTTTCCCAGTTGTCTTGAAAGCACCATAAATCCAGAGAATGACAGACTGATAACAAAATTTGCCCACGAAAGACTGCCGCGCTACCTTCCTGTTCAAGTGAGCACAGAACAACAAGGTGAGTCCAAAAATGTATTCTATGCAGCTGGATAAATGATGTAATATGTCAGGGAGATATGTATACTGTAGCTAAGAAAGTAATACTAAGCGTATGTTGTGTAGTAAGCTGTTAGTAGCCCATGTGCCTCACCCTAGTAATTTGGTATATTTTCCCCTCTTAATTTTGCCTACTGTTCTGACGCACATGTAGCCTATTGTCATGTACTGTCATGTTGTCTTGTCTCTGTCCTTTCCCTTCACCCTGTCTCCCTCTGCTGGTCGTTGTTAGGTTACCTTTTCTCCCCCGCTTTCTCCCAGCTGTTCCTTGTCTCCTCTAACTACCCATTCACCCCGTTTCCCACCTGTTCCCTTTTTCCCTCTGATTAGGTCCCTATATCTCTCTCTGTTTCTGCTCCTGTCCTTGTCGGATTCTTGTTTGTTTGTGTCATTCATGCCTGAACCAGACTGTCGTCATGTTTGCTGTAACCTTGTCCTGTCCTGTCGGAATCTGCCGGTCTATCTGAGCCTACCTATGTTTGGTTATTAAAGAAGCTCTGTTTAAGTTAGTTCGCTTTTGGGTCCTCATTCACTCACCGTAACAGAAGAATCCGACCAAGAATGGACCCAGCGACTTCGGATCCTCTCCACTCAGCCGTCGAGATCCAGGGAGCGATGCTAGGCAGACACAAGCAGGAATTGTCTGCTGCTCGACATGCCGTTGAGACCCTGGCCACCCAAGTCTCCAACCTCACAGAACAGGTTCACTATCTCCGCCTCGATCCACCGGCCACTTCCAGGGCTTTCGAATCTCCGGAGCCCAGAATCAATAACCCGCCGTGTTACTCTGGGGAGCCCACTGAATGCCGCTCGTTCCTCACCCAGTGTGATATTGTGTTTTCTCTCCAGCCCAACACTTACTCCAGGAGCACTGCTCGTGTCGCCTACGTCATATCTCTCCTTATTGGACGGGCTCGTGAGTGGGGCACGGCAATCTGGGAGGCAAGGGCTGAGTGTACTAACCAGTATCAAGACTTTAAGGAGGAGATGATACGGGTTTTTGATCGATCTGTTTTTGGGGAGGAGGCTTCCAGGGCCCTGTCTTCCCTATGTCAAGGCAATCGATCCATAACAGACTACTCTATTGAGTTTCGCACTCTTGCTGTCTCCAGTGGCTGGAACGAGCCGGCCTTGCTCGCTCGTCTTCTGGAGGGTTTCCGCGCAGAGGTAAAGGATGAGATTCTCTCCCGGGAGGTTCCTTCCAGCGTGGATTCCTTGATTGAACTCGCTATTCGCATTGAGCGACGGGTTGATCTTCGTCACCGAGCTCGTGGAAAGGAGCTCGCGCTCTCCGTCGCCTCCCTCTCCGCATCACTACCATCTTCCTCTGCCGGCTCGGGTGCTGAGCCCATGCAGCTGGGAGGTATCCGCATCTCGACTGAGGAGAGGGAACGGAGAATCACCAACCGCCTCTGTCTCTATTGCGGTTCCGCTGGTCATTTTGTCACTTCATGTCCAGTAAAAGGCCAGAGCTCGTCAGTAAGCGGAGGGCTACTGGTGAGCGCTACTACTCCTGTCTCTCCTTCAAGATCCTGCACTACCTTGTCGGTCCATCTACGCTGGACCGGTTCGTCAGCTTCCTGCAGTGCCTTAATAGACTCTGGGGCGGAGGGCTGTTTTATGGACGAGACCTGGGCTCGGGAACATGACATTCCTCTCAGACAGTTAAAGGAGCCCACGGCCTTGTTCGCCCTGGATGGTAGTCCTCTCCCCAGGATTCAGCGTGAGACGCTACCTTTAACCCTCACTGTTTCTGGTAATCATAGTGAAACCATTTCTTTTTTAATTTTTCGTTCACCTTTTACACCTGTTGTTTTGGGCCATCCCTGGCTAGTTTGTCATAATCCTTCCATTAATTGGTCTAGTAATTCTATCCTCTCCTGGAACATCTCTTGTCATGTGAAATGTTTAATGTCTGCTATCCCTCCTGTTTCCTCTGTCTCTTCTTCACAGGAGGAGCCTGGTGATTTGACAGGGGTGCCGGAGGAATATCACGATCTGCGCACGGTGTTCAGTCGGTCCAGGGCCACCTCTCTTCCTCCACACCGGTCGTATGATTGTAGTATTGATCTCCTTCCGGGAACCACCCCCCCCCCGGGGTAGACTATACTCTCTGTCGGCTCCCGAACGTAAGGCTCTCGAAGATTATTTGTCTGTAGCTCTTGACGCCGGTACCATAGTCCCCTCCTCCTCTCCCGCCGGAGCGGGGTTTTTTTTTGTCAAGAAGAAGGACGGGTCTCTGCGCCCCTGCATAGATTATCGAGGGCTGAATGACATAACAGTGAAGAATCGTTATCCGCTTCCTCTTATGTCTTCAGCCTTCGAGATCCTGCAGGGAGCCAGGTTTTTCACTAAGTTGGACCTTCGTAACGCTTACCATCTCGTGCGCATCAGGGAGGGGGACGAGTGGAAGACGGCGTTTAACACTCCGTTGGGGCACTTTGAATACCGGGTTCTTCCTTTCGGCCTCGCTAACGCTCCAGCTGTCTTTCAGGCATTAGTCAATGATGTCCTGAGAGACATGCTGAACATCTTTGTTTTCGTTTACCTTGACGATATCCTGATTTTTTCACCGTCACTCCAGATTCATGTTCAGCACGTTCGACGTGTCCTCCAGCGCCTTTTAGAGAATTGTCTTTTTGTGAAGGCTGAGAAGTGCACTTTTCATGCCTCCTCCGTCACATTTCTCGGTTCTGTTATTTCCGCTGAAGGCATTAAGATGGATCCCGCTAAGGTCCAAGCTGTCATTGATTGGCCCGTCCCTAAGTCACGCGTCGAGCTGCAGCGCTTTCTCGGCTTCGCGAACTTCTATCGTCGTTTCATCCGTAATTTCGGTCAGGTGGCAGCTCCTCTCACAGCCCTTACTTCTGTCAAGACGTGCTTTAAGTGGTCCGTTTCCGCCCAGGGAGCTTTTGATCTCCTCAAGAATCGTTTTACATCCGCTCCTATCCTTGTTACACCTGACGTCTCTAGACAGTTCGTTGTCGAGGTTGACGCGTCAGAGGTGGGAGTGGGAGCCATCCTTTCTCAGCGCTCCCTCTCTGACGACAAGGTCCACCCATGCGCGTATTTTTCTCATCGCCTGTCGCCGTCGGAACGTAACTATGATGTGGGTAACCGCGAACTGCTCGCCATCCGGTTAGCCCTAGGCGAATGGCGACAGTGGTTGGAGGGGGCGACCGTTCCTTTTGTCGTTTGGACTGACCATAGGAACCTTGAGTACATCCGTTCTGCCAAACGACTTAATGCGCGTCAGGCGCGTTGGGCGCTGTTTTTCGCTCGTTTCGAGTTCGTGATTTCTTATCGTCCGGGCTCTAAGAACACCAAGCCTGATGCTTTGTCTCGTCTCTTCAGTTCTTCAGTAGCCTCCACTGACCCCGAGGGGATTCTCCCTGAGGGGCGTGTTGTCGGGTTGACTGTCTGGGGAATTGAGAGGCAGGTAAAGCAAGCACTCACTCAAACTCCGTCGCCGCGCGCTTGTCCTAGGAACCTTCTTTTCGTTCCCGTTCCTACTCGTCTGGCCGTTCTTCAGTGGGCTCACTCTGCCAAGTTAGCCGGCCACCCTGGCGTTCGGGGTACGCTTGCTTCCATTCGCCAGCGTTTCTGGTGGCCCACCCGGGAGCATGACACGCGTCGTTTCGTGGCTGCTTGTTCGGTCTGCGCGCAGACTAAGTCCGGTAACTCTCCTCCTGCCGGCCGTCTCAGGCCGCTTCCTATTCCCTCTCGACCGTGGTCTCACATCGCCTTAGATTTTGTCACCGGACTGCCTTCGTCAGCGGGGAAGACTGTTATTCTTACGGTTGTCGATAGGTTCTCTAAGGCGGCTCATTTCATTCCCCTTGCTAAGCTTCCTTCTGCTAAAGAGACGGCACAAATCATCATCGAGAATGTTTTCAGAATTCATGGCCTTCCGTCAGACGTCGTTTCGGACAGAGGTCCGCAATTCACGTCTCAATTTTGGAGGGAGTTTTGCCGTTTGATTGGGGCTTCCGTCAGTCTCTCTTCCGGCTTTCACCCCCAGTCTAACGGTCAAGCAGAACGGGCCAATCAGACTATTGGTCGCATCTTACGCAGTCTTTCTTTTCGCAACCCTGCGTCTTGGTCAGAACAGCTCCCCTGGGCAGAATACGCCCACAACTCGCTTCCTTCGTCTGCGACCGGGCTATCTCCTTTTCAGAGTAGCCTCGGGTACCAGCCTCCGTTGTTCTCATCTCAGTTCGCCGAGTCCAGCGTCCCCTCCGCTCAGGCTTTTGTCCAACGTTGCGAGCGCACCTGGAAGAGGGTCAGGTCTGCACTTTGCCGTTATAGGGCGCAGACTGTGAGAGCTGCTAATAAGCGTAGAACTAAGAGCCCTAGATATTGTCGCGGTCAGAGAGTTTGGCTCTCCACTCAGAACCTTCCCCTTAAGACGGCTTCTCGCAAGTTGACCCCGCGGTTCATTGGTCCATTCCGTATCTCTCAGGTCATTAATCCTGTCGCAGTGCGACTTCTTCTTCCGCGATATCTTCGTCGCGTCCACCCGGTCTTCCATGTCTCCTGTGTTAAGCCCGTTCTTCGCGCCCCCGCTCGTCTTCCCCCCCCCCCCCCCATCCTTGTCGAGGGCGCACCTATCTACAGGGTCCGTAAAATCTTGGACATGCGTCCTCGGGGCCGTGGTCATCAGTACCTAGTTGACTGGGAGGGGTACGGTCCTGAGGAGAGGAGTTGGGTTCCCTCTCGGGACGTGCTGGACCGTGCGCTGATTGATGATTTCCTCCGTTGCCGCCAGGTTTCCTCCTCGAGTGCGCCAGGAGGCGCTCGGTGAGTGGGGGGGTACTGTCATGTACTGTCATGTTGTCTTGTCTCTGTCCTTTCCCTTCACCCTGTCTCCCTCTGCTGGTCGTTGTTAGGTTACCTTTTCTCCCCCGCTTTCTCCCAGCTGTTCCTTGTCTCCTCTAACTACCCATTCACCCCGTTTCCCACCTGTTCCCTTTTTCCCTCTGATTAGGTCCCTATATCTCTCTCTGTTTCTGCTCCTGTCCTTGTCGGATTCTTGTTTGTTTGTGTCATTCATGCCTGAACCAGACTGTCGTCATGTTTGCTGTAACCTTGTCCTGTCCTGTCGGAATCTGCCGGTCTATCTGAGCCTACCTATGTTTGGTTATTAAAGAAGCTCTGTTTAAGTTAGTTCGCTTTTGGGTCCTCATTCACTCACCGTAACACCTATAAACTGTTTTTGAGAAATGTAATCATTGAATATTGTAAGAGCTTTCATTGTCTGCTTATGTGCCCCCTTTATTTGTCCTACGGTTCTTACTTGGTGTACAGGGAGAACACTAAGAATGACCCATGTTCTGAATTCTGTCGCTGTACATTTCAAAAGCGCTGAACAAATAGTTATATTGACTACGTACGTCCTAGCTCGCTCATTAATGTCTTTATCAAAATTACAGATTGCCTCCTATCTGATTGTCGTCCCATTATGCCATATTTTGTAAATCTCAATTGTCAGTAGAAACCACATTTGTTTAAGCAAGTCACCCATATCAGCTCTGTTTTTTTAAAGGCAGTAACTGAGGCAGAATGAACTGTTTCGCTGCCAGACAAGGCTCCGCTTATAGCCAGGTGTAGCAGTGGTAATATCATTTCACAAGGCGAGACCTAGATGCAGACACCGGAGGCAGATGGTTGGAGTCTAAGATGTTTAATAATAATCCAAAAAGGAGTAGGCAAGAGAAAGGTCGTGGACAGGCAAATGGTCAAAACCAGTTCAGAGTCCAGGAGGTCCAGAGTGGCAGACAGGCTCGAGGTCAAGGCAGGCATAATGGTCAGGCAGGCGGGCACAGAGTCCAGAAACAGGCAAGGGTCAAAACTGGGAGCAAAGACAGGAGAATGGGAAGAAATGCTGGTTGATTTGGAACATACAAGACGAACTGGCACAGAGAGACAGGAAACAGGGATAAATACACTGGGTAAAACAAGCGACACCTGGAGGGGGTGGAGACAATAACAAGGACAGGTGAAACAGATCAGGGTGTGACAGGTAAGGTGTTGGGACTGCTGTTGGGACTTATGTAAGACCCTAACAGTTTGTGGGCACCGTTTGTCACCGTTATAGTGCAATTCATGCATTGTTTAGAGTTGTGTGATGTAGTTGCTTTGCTGTCATGCGTCCCACGTTACTTTTTCCCCCACCAAGATTTACATGCTAAAATCATCACTGTCTATACCACAGGACCCACTGGGTCTATGTCAGTTTATGTTAGTCTGTGGTTTGATCTTTGACATCCAAACAGACAGAACCAGACAGGGCGTCGAGTGGTTAGAGCGTTGGGCCCGTAACAAAAAGGTTGTTAGTTTGAATACCTGAGCCGACAAGATGAAAAACCTGTCGATGTGCCCTTGTGTGATGTGTGACAATAAAACATTATCATATTTCTTTTAAATTACCACCTGACAGATCCAGCTTGTTGCCCACTATGGCTTGGTCGTTGATGTCTCACATCCTGGGTCGTGCCCACTCTGACTGCTACCATTCCATCCATGATTCATCTGGAACTCGTTGCTATTCCATCAAGAGCAGAGCAGGCCTGCTGGATATCTGGTGCTCAAAGCCCTGCACAACTGTTGCCTATGAGGAACAGGGACTTCTCTATGTTGTGGAGAGGCGTGAGACGTGAGGGGTGTGTGGACAACATGCCTCAGTCATGTGTGTGCCCACCATCCCGCTGCCACCATGGCCTCCCTCTTGGCGTGGCAAGAAGTTGGAAGAGCAGTCTAATGACTTCCCCCCCCCCCCCACCCCCCCCTCCCCCCCGCAAGTTGTGTTAATGACCAGTTCCTTCTTAAGTAGGCTATCTATATGCAAAGTCTGTTCTAATGGATTTCCACATTATTTATGGCTAATGTATTAATGTGCTGCACTGATGAGGAGATAGTGCCACTGACACCACCATGCTGAATGACTGGTGTAGACAGAGAGGTACAGAGGTGACTGGCTGTACATGTGTAACAGAGATATAGGAAACCAGTTAGCGGACGTAGTAAAGTACTGTAGTAACTCTCTTTAAAACGTGCTGTAATCCCATCCTGGATATGGCTTTCTCTCTGATGCTGTTTTCAGCCATGACTTTACTGCATACACAGTGTTGTTAATGCAGTTAGCTGTCAGCTCTTTCACCTTGAGGTTGCCTTCTGGATGCAGCATATGTCCCCCTGAAAGTAGAGCTTGGTTGTGGTGAGTGGAGCACCTACAGTATGAGCTTCCACTATGCAGCTTTCCCTCTCTCTCCTCCATCACATAGAGAACCTGATCCACTGGCCATGCACTCTATTTCCTGTCATGACCCATTCGGGCTATCAGTGGATGGATGTGTGTGTAAGTGTGTGTGTGCGTGTGCTTGCGTGTGTGCCTGCGTGGACTGGGGGACAAACACACACACACAGGAATGAATGGTAGTGGGAGGCACAGACAGTGAAATCAGCTCTATAGCTCTATCTAGATGACACTGATTATTGACCATGCTTCCACCATCCTGCACCCCTTCCCTCTCTCTCAGACCTGATATGTGGGGATAAGCGGTGAACAGAGATAAACGTATCCTGCTCCAGATTCGATTACAGCCATATTGTTTCATCTCCCCATTAAGTGTATTTGATTTCCAGGAGGTGGGGTACAGGGTGGGCCTGGGATGCGCTGTGGCAGCGATGGGGGCTAGGGGGCACCTCCGTTGGGCAGCAGTTATGCCTGGGAAGAGTGGTGAAGAGGGGAATGCTTACAAAATTACAGAGGGGACTTTGTTAAACCTCATTTGTGGAAGAGGTTCCAGTGTAATGCTCAGAGAGTACTATTCATTCCGTGATCTGGCCTGTCGAGATAGGAGGATTACACCACCTAGCATGACAGTGACACACCACGGACAGAGAGGCTTTGTAGGATCGGCCCACTTATTAGGAGAATACATTCCCTCCGCAGTCCTCTGATGGTTGAGGTTAAGAGGGTCACTGTTTGGTTGTCAAGTGAAAATAGTACAGTACATGTAGGGAAATCCACCTATCACTTGTAGATGGTACAGTTCCTTCAGAAAGTATTCACACCCCTTGACTTTTTCCACATTTTGTTGTGTTATAGCCTGAATTTAAAATGAATTAAATTGAGATTTCTGTCACTGGTCTACACACAATACCCCATAATGTCAAATTGGAATGATGTTTTATGAAATTTGTACAGATTAAATAAAAAATGAAAAGCTGAAATGTCTTGAGTCAAATAGGTATTCAACCCCTTTGTTATGGCAAGCCTAAAGTTCAGGAGTATTGTCTTAGTAAGTCACATAATAAGTAGCATGGACTCAATCTGTGTGCTATAATAGTGTTTAACATGATTTTTGAATGACTACCTCATCTCCGTACCCCACACATACAGATAATTGTAAGGTCCCTCAGACGAGCAGTTAATTTCAAACACAGACTCAACCACAAAGACCAGGGAGGTTTTCCAATGCCTCGCAAAGACGGGCACCTATTGGTAGATGGGTAAAAATGTCAAAGATCTGACATTGAATATCCCTTTTAGCATGGTGAAGTTATTAATTACACTTTGGTTGGTGTATCAATGCACCCAGTCACAATAAAGATACAGGCGTCCGTTGTAACTATGTTGCCGGAAAGGAAGGAAACTGCTCAGGGATTTCACCATGAGGCCAATGGTGATTTTAAAACAGTTACAGAGTTTAATGGCTGTGTAAAACTGAGGATGGATCAACAACATTGTAGTCACTCCACAATACCAACCTATCTGACAGAGTGAAAAGAAGGAAGCCTGCAACAAAAACATATAAAAATATTCTAAAACATGCATCCTGTTTGCCACAAGGCACTAAAGTAATACTGCTAAAAAGAATTGAACAAAATGAAAACAGACTCATTCTGGGCATCACTCAGGTTTTCATGTTCAATTTACTGAGCATCAAACAGACAAACTAGCAATATGCACTATCTTGTCAGTCATAAATGACCTTCTCTGTAATGGGAAGCTGGAGGGCGTTTTATGATTGATCTTTAAATACCTTGAGCAGGTCTCTTTCAGAGAGACATTTTGTTTCAGAGTTTACGTTGTGGAGTATGGGAGGGAAAAAAACAACATTGATTTGTTGTCAAATAGAAGGAAGCATCATCAGACCTTTCAATCAGCTATATTTCAGGTGTCAGTTTGCATCATTGGGTCTGTGGAGTGTGTGTTCAGTGGAGAGAAAGGATTTTGAATAAATAAGGGCCATGGGACACACACACACACACTGACGAGACGATGGGCAGCTCTGATTGGCCAAACACAGGGCTCAAAGAGTGATGACTGGACACAGCCCCACCAGCGCTGGATGCACGCACAGGAAAATGGGTGGGAGTGTGTGTGAAAATATCTATTAGTAGTTGTTTGTGTGGCCTGGCTTCACACGCTAAAAACAAACCTGGGTTCTTCAAGTGAGAAGTGAGTGTATGTGCATGCAAGTTACATGGCGTGTATCATGTATGCCTTTGTGAGAGGGTGAGAAAAGGAAACTGTTTGTGTTGTGTAGACCAATCTCCCAGTGTTGCATTGTATATATATATATATGTGTGTGTGTGTGGGGGGGGGGGGGGGGGGGGGTTAAAGATTGATGATTAACAGAGAGCTCTCCCTCTCCTGGTGCAAATGAGTGACCACTGCTATGTGTCCTCCCTCAGGTAGGCAGGGAGAGAGGAGTGGGAGACAGGCCTATAGAGTAGAGCAGCAGAGGAAGATGGAGAGGGGCCTGCTCTGTCTTTGGGATGGTGAGAGGACTTTGCGGCCCAGTAATTACAGGAGACAGAGGGAAGCATACCTATTCATGTCATTTAACAAGGGTGTCAGATTATCGAACCCCAGATAATTGCTACCTTATTAATTTTAGAATAGGTAGGCAGAGCTAATTACACTGCACTTATGTGAAGAAGAGTGACGCTGTCCTCTGATGTTGCTTATGACATCATGCATGCAAGCTGATTTATATGTTCTGAATGGGCTTTTACGCCAGATGAAAAACCTGATGCCCTGACTGTTTAGTCAATTGCCAATTTCAAAGAGTCACATTTATGAGATTGCTAATAAAAAAGGAAGGACTTAATAAAACAAAAAGAAGAAAAGGGTACAGAAGGCTGTGATGAATATACTGTATATCATTATTGATAGGCCCTGTCAAAGCATGCATTACATCACTCGTTATCCACTGGGTTGGCCATTATTCCACTGGACTGAATCAATGCAATGAAAGTCCTTTGTATGCCCTGCTTCCATTTGAATATTGGTCAGTCCTCAGAAATACTGCATCACTTGTCTTGTTATAATGGGGAAATGTGACGTTTTGTGTTTAATTCTCTGCATCTATTATCCCTGTGGAAGCTGAGCCTCTGTTCTGTTCATATCTTCCCCTTGTCCCACTGTGTTGTGTGACATGACGCAATAACAATCTCTCAGAGCAGCCTGTGAGGATAATGACATTTCTATTTCCCCACCAGAGGAGCAGGAGTCAGATAAGGCATATTGGTGTTAGTATGATTTGATGGCTGTCTGGAGTGGCTCGTAATGAGACCGAAGCAGTCAAGGGGCGTGGATCCGTAATGGAGATCTGTGTGGGGACAACGGGAGGTAGTTGCACGGCACACAGGGGAAAAAGCAGGAAGCAACCTCTCAGTCTAGCCCAATGTCACCACTATCCTGGGCTCATAACTTTCAGAGCCACCATCTCCCTGTAGTCAGGAGGATGATAAAATTGATTGCCCTCCTTGCAATATAATGGTAACAGTCACTATGGGAATCACTTTGCTGCAGAACCTCCAACTCGCCATGGTCCAAAATTGATTATAAAACAGCAACCTGCTGACCTGTTGGTAATGGCTGGGTTTCCCTGCCTGGGTAGAAATGCTGACTCTGGAGGATAAGATGGTTAAAACTATTAGGAGAACTGGCCACTGAATGACAAAAACCTTAAATTCGCTCAACTAAATCAAGTGTTGACCCTTTTTTTTTAGCTGATACGCTTTGACACTGCTTATATTTCATACGGGTACTAGCATGCTAACCAGATCAATACAAAGTAACTTGTTTACATGGTTCCGGTGTTTGCTTGAAAGAATGGAAGAGGTTGGAGGATGGAGGTTGGAATAGGTTAGGGTCACTGAATGGGTCTACTCAACATGCAGAACATCTGTATGTAACAGCCCACAGTGACACAGTCAGGTGGATGCTGTCTGCAAACACATGCTGTACATGCAGGTGCAGTTGCTGTTCCTCCACCTGCCTAATATATTCTGTAAGACTTGTCTCCTTCACAGAGAAGAAACAAGGACACAGAGCCACACTCTTGGAAAAACGGTGCTATCCAGCAGCATACCACCCTGCAGCCCACTGCTGGCTTGCCTTTGAAGCTAGGCTAAGCTGCGTTGGTTCTGGTCGGTCCCTAGATGGAAATCCAGATGCTGCCGGAAGTGGTGTTGGAGGGCCAGTAGGAGGCAGTCTTTCCTCTGGTTGAAAAAATATATAAAAATTCCCTAGGGCAGTGATTGGGGACATTGTCCTGTGTAGGTTGCCGTCATTCGAATGGGATGTTACACGGATGTCCTGACTCTGTGGTCACTAAAGCTCCCATGGCACTTGTTGTAAGAGTAGGGGTGTTAACCCTGGTTTCCTGGCTAATTCCCAATCTGTCCCTCATACTGTCATGGCCACCTAATCATCCCCAGCTTCCAATTTGCTCATTCATCCCTCCTCCTCTCCCCTGTAACTATTCCCCAGGTTGTTGCTGTAAAAGAGATTGTGTTCTTAGTCAAATTACCTGGAAAAATAAGGGTATTCTGCTGTCCCTATAGGATAACTTTTTGGTTCCATGTAGAACCCTTTCCACAGAGGGTTCTACAGTTTAAATCGGAAGTTTACATACACCTTAGCCAAATACATCTAAACTCAGTTTTTCACAACTCCCTGACATTTAATCCTAGTAAAACTTCCCTATCTTCGGTCAGTTAGGATCACCACTTTATTTTAAGAATATGAAATAAGAGAATTATTTATTTCAGCTTTTATTTATTTCATCACATTCCCAGTGTGTCAGAAGTTTACATACACTCAATGAGTATTTGGTAGTGTTGCCTTTAAATTTATTAATTTGGGTCAAACGTTTTAGATAGCTTCCCACAATAAGTTGGGTGAATTTTGGCCCATTCCTCCTGACAGAGCTGGTGTAACTGAGTCAGGTTTGTAGGCTTCCTTGCTCGCACAAGCTTTTTCAGTTCTGCCCACACATTTTCTATAGGATTGAAGTCAGGGCTTTGTGATGGCCACTTCAATACCTTGACTTTGATTTTCCCATGATGCCAAGCAGAGAGGTACTGAGTTTGAAGGTAGGCCTTGAAATACATCCACAGGTACACCTCCAACTGACTCAAATTATGTCAATTAGCCTATCAGAATCTTCTAAATCTTCTAAAGAAATGTGTGGAGTGGTTGAAAAACAAGGTTTAATGACTTCAACCTAAGTGTATGCAAACTTCCGACTTCAACTGTATATGGAACCCAAAAGTGTTCTACCTGGAACCAAAAACGGTTCTGCTATGGAGAAATCCGCAGAGACCCTTTTGGAACCCTTTTTTTCTAAGAGTGTAGTTGCCAACACCAGATCTGAGACATACAAGCTGTGTGTCTAGCTCAGCCCTGGTGCCAGACCCCCTGTGATTCTTCCCTATGTGGTTACAGAGACCAAAGAGAGACCAGTTCAAACAGAGCGATATGCCTCATATGAAGGGCTTAGCCAGAATGTCATCTTTCTCCATTCACACACCTGTCAGGTACAAACAGTCTACAGTCATGTATTTCAGTATTTATTCCATGTATTTTTCAAAGTAAGGGAATATAATATGCTTATTTTCCTCCTGGCTCCGCTGGCTGTGCCTGCCCACCTCGGCTCTCTTTCATACCCCCCTTCCCGCAGGACACAGAGAGGTCCAGACTACAGCAGGCGTCTGCTCTTCTGACTGCACCACACCACACCACCAATTGGACGTGAATGTGTGTGTGTGTGTATGTGTGTATGTGCGTGCATGCGTGCAAACCTCCAACCAACAGCGCCTCGGAGTTGTCTAAGCAAAGGGAGGGGAGGAGAGGAGGGAAAGAGGGGGTGAGCGAGGAAACAGAGTGATATAGGAGGGGAGATGGGAATGTCTGTGGAGAAGGTCATGCAATAAAACATGTCTGCCTGCATTTAGACACCACTCTGCACACCACTTTTCAAATGCCACAGACCAGAACTATCATGAGCAGGCAAGACGATGAGGAGTCACACAGAGGGACCAGCTAGCCCACGTGGTCTTGGGTGAGAGAGATACCAAACTAGACATGTCTCTAATGCCTGCCCTGTGATGTCTCATACTTACAATGCATACCAGCCAAACACAGTGTGAATCTAATGTGAGTGTCTCCTTTCGAGCTGGAAACAGTACATTGTCTATGTTTCTTATGAAACTGTGTTAACATTGTCACTCACTTTGCTTAAAGACCTCCTCCACAAATATATATTTTCTGTTATATTGTCTGTTGAAATGAGGAGGCATATAAAGCCCTGTGTCCATGTGTCCTTGGCTGTCTGTACTGTAGTTTGGTGGTCTGTGAGGTATGAGGCGGAGTGTTACAGAACAGGAGGCTTGTGTCAGCTTCATTTACCTCCCATCACCAGGTCTGGTAATTACACCTGGAATTGGGGGAACCAAGATATTTACTCCCTCATACCCCAATTTCACCACACGCACGAGCACACACACACACCTCTTTATACTACCTCTGTTCTGTTCCCTTTTTCTCATTTTCCTCTCTCTTTTTCCCTCTCCCTCTCTCTTTTTCCCTCTCCCTCTCTCTCTTTCCCTCTCCTTCTCTCTTTTTCCCTCTCCCTCTCTCAATTTTCCTCTTTTTCCCTCTCCCTCTCTCTGTTTCCCTATCCCTCTCTCTTTTTCCCTATCCCTCTCTCTCTTTCCCTCTTTTTCCCTCTCCCTCTCTCTTTTTCCCTCTCCCTCTCTCTCTTTCTATTTCCTGTGACTCCCTCTCTGTATACATTAGGTGTGACATCCCATTCAGCTTTTTAATCACCTCTCTCAGCTTTGTCCTTCTGGAGCCAAATCACTTCATAGACAAGGGTCAAAAAGCCCATATAAAGCCCTGTGCAGGAAAACCTGGCTGTCTGACGCACCCAGACAGAGGCAAGCATGCATATATACACACACACACACACTTTAGCATCTTACAACCAAACAAAATTCTTGAACGTTGATGAAATCTCAACACATGCACACACATTGACAGTGATTCCCGTTGTTTCCATGATCCATCCATGCTGTTTACAAGCTGACAATAGGCCTGTCTGTTCTCCAGTTTTCAGCCTGGACAGCATGGCTGTTGTGACAACTGTCTCCCATCCCCATTGGCATATGTGTTCTTTAGACCTTAGAGTGTCTGACAGAAGTCACTAATGCAGAATGGCCAATATGGATGGCTTTCAGTATGAAGTGTCTCTGTGGTGCAGTGGGGGGAGTCAAACATATGCATTTAAGTCTCAATCACACAACCCCTCCACCTCCACCATCCGCCCTCTGAGCTGAAGTGCTCCGTCAAGTCTGTGTTGGTGGAAATCACTCTCCTCTGACCAAAGGGGATGTCTTTGCCTGTCCTTGGAAGAGAGCAGTGAGCAGTCAGGGATGGAGGGAGGCGGGTGGAGGACGGGAAGCAGGGGGCGTTGTGGGCTGTGGGAGAGGGGTGGGAGGTGGTCTGGGCTGTGCTTCAGGGACGGGGGCATTTGTATTCCTCTCTCGCCTGTGACAGGGTGAGGAAAGGTGGGGGGACGGCAGTGTGAGACACAGCGGGGCTTTGGCAGGGCTCTGGAGGTGATGAAATCAAAGACACAATGCTACTGTGGTATCTCACTCCACATCTTTTGGTCTGTTTGTGTGCGTGCGCAAATTGTGCGTGTGTGTGTGTTTGCGTAGCAATGCACATGCCCCGCCCACATGAGGATCTGTCTTTTTCAGCCATCTATTTCCTGTATTTGAGCCAGTGGCGGTTGGTGAGGATTTTTTTATGAGCATGGCCTTATTTCTATTACAACATAATGGATGACTGTCATTCATATTCCATTCACCCAGATCAATGTAACATCAATAGGTTTAGGCTACTAAACCCTATACCCATCATGAGGTTGCTACAACCTAGCCTATGAATAACAGTTTACAACATAGGTGCACAGGTCGAGAGAAAAATGTGAGTAATCAAGGTGACAGACAGTGACACATTCAATACAACCTTGCACACTCTTGCCTGCATCTAGCTGGTCTAAGGTGTAATCATTAGTCCAACAGTTGCAAACAAGTTTCTATTAGACAAATTCAGGCATGTTAATCCGAGTTTCTTTTAATTTGCTTCCATTTAAGAAAATAATCTGCGGCATTAATATACCATAGCTAAATCAATACACCCCTGATCACATGCAAGTTCACTTTCATAGTAGCCATATACAAACAGCATGATCACATTTCTCGTTGTATAATTCCTTCTTGCATATATACAATCTCCTCCTCTCACATTTTCCATTTGCTTCTGGACTTCATTGCACAACACATCAGCTGTCTGTGACCAGGCGAAAAAACATTTCCAAGCCAAACCTTCATATCATAACCGCTAACCACTACACACAGCCTACATTGTTGTCACCTTATTAGCTAATGCCATAGTCAACATAGCTACTAGAACTAAACCATTAATAAATGCGCTACAATCATGCAGTACATTGGACAGCCAGCAAGCAGTATAGCAGTTACACCTGTGGCAATAAATTAATAAAACAAAAAGCTTCCCTCGACTTGGAAGTGTTCCAGTGTTGGATAGCCATACGCAGCTAGCTAACATAGCATCCCTCTCTGTTTGAGCCAAGTGTTTAAGTAGGCTAAACTAGCTAGCTGCAGTCGCTAGTTAAGTGAATGTGAAACAAATTGAACAAAATATAGCTAGCTTTCTCTCTCTCTTGCTTCAACTTAATTTTTAAAGAAATTAATTTGTTCAACACTGTTCAGCTATTGTCTTTCTCTCTTTGAGTCAACTAATTACCACATTTTATGCACTGCTGTGCTAGCCATATGTAGCTTATGCTTTCAGTACTAGATTAATTCTCTAGATCCTTTGATTGGGCCGACAACATGTAAGTTCATACTACAAGAGCTCTGGTTGGAGGACGTGCTCCAGAAGTTGTCATAATTACTGTGTAAGTCTATGGAAGGAAGTGAGAACCATGAGCCTTTCTAAGTTTTGTATTGAAGTCAAAATTGGAAGAAAAAAAACTCTGTCCTCCAGCTACACCATGATGCTACAGAGTGCTGTTGAGGCTACTGTAGACCTTCGTTGTAAAACAGTGTGTTTTAATCAATTATTTGGTGAATTTAATATATTTAGTATAGTTTTATCTAAAAAGGATACTTTTTAGTTTCGTTGTTTAAATGTTTATAAAAATCATTGAGGAGCCTCCACTGGTTTGAGCGGTGCAAGATCTACTTGCCATTTAAAGCTCGCTGGATTGATTGCTTTAATTTGACTTTTGTGACTCTTTCATACTCTTGCTTGTGCCTGTCGTTTTCTCCCGTTAACATTACGACAAGGAAATGTTAGTAATGACCTGTCAAACACACACCGGTAATGGCTGAAATGGGATCAATTGGAAACATTGGCTTTCCATTGCATTTATAAGAACGCTAAAGCTTAGTACGAGATTTAGAGCACTGTTTCAACGCTCACGTCACAAGAAAGATCACTTTGTTTTGATGTGTGTTCATGTTTTGTGGAATTGAACAAAAGTATTAATTTAATACAATTGAACTGATTACAAATTAGATGCGCTGAAATGAAATCAACTTTATAAAATGAACACTCGGATGATAATAATATTATGTATGATCTTGCAAACAATGTAAAGTATGTTTAGATAGGTGTAATCTAGAGCCAAGCGTTTAGATTTTTTATCTGAGGGTATCCTGCTATTGACACACTTGTTGAATTATCCCAGAGAACGTGACAACAACAGTAATTAATGAGGCAGTCTTGACAGCGCAATTGAGTGCTGGTAGGGTAGACAGAGCAAGTGTTTGGTGGTTGAAGCCTTGTTCACCCCCATTATGTTAAATTATTTATATATGCAAATACACTAGTGTGTTTATGCAAACGAGGCTCATACAGTGCATTTGGAAAGTATTCAGACCCCTTGACTTTTTCCACATTTTGTTCTGTTACAACCTTATTCTAAAATGGATGGAATCGTTTTTTCCCTCATCAATATACACATAATACGCCCTAATGACAAAGCAAAAACTGATTTTTAGAAATGTTTGCAAATGTATTAAAAATGTAAAACTAAAACATAAAATATTCAGACCTTTTACTCAGTACTTTGTTGAAGCACCTTTGGCAGTGATTACAGCCGTGAGTCTTCTTGGGTATGACGCTACCAGCTTGGCACACCTGTATTAGGGGAGTTTCTCCCATTCTTCTCTGCAGATCCTCTCAAGCTCTGTCAGGTAGGTTGGGGAGCGTTGCTGCACAGTTATTTTCAGGTATCTCCAGATATGTTAGATGGGTTCAAGTCTGGGCTCTGGCTGGGCCACTCAAGGACATTCAGAGACTCGTCCCGAAGCCACTCCTGCTTTTTCTTGGCTGTGCGCTTAGGGTCGCTGTCCTGTTGGAAGGTGAACCTTCGCTCCAGTCTGAGGTCCTGAGTGCTCTGGAGAAGGTTTTCATCAAGGATCTCTCTGTACTTTGCTCTGTTCATCTTTCCCTCGATCCTGACTAGCCTCCCAGTCCTTGCTGCTGAAAAACATCCCCACAGCATGATGCTGCCACCACCATGCTTCACTATAGGGATTGTGCCAGGTTTCCTCCAGATGTGATGCTTGGCATTCAGGCCAAAGAGTTCAATCTTGGTTTCATCAGACCAAATAATCTTTTTTCTCAATGTCTGAGAGTTTTTCAGGTACCTTTCGGACAATTCCTTCAACCTCATGGCTTGGTTTTTATCTGTCAACTGTTAAACGTTATATAGACAGGTGTGTTCCTTTCCAAATAATGTCCAATCAATTGAATTTACCAAAGGTGGACTCCAGTCAAGTTGTAGAAACATCTCAGGGATGATCAACAGAAACAGGATGCACCTGAGCTCAATTTTGATTCTCATAGCAAAGGATCTGAAAAGGTATTTCAGTTTTTTGGGGTATTGTGGTGAGAATTATTATTATTTTTGTTCATTTTAGAATAAGGCTGTAACGGAACAAATGTGGAACAAGTGAAGAGGTCTGAATACTTTCCGAAAGCACTGTATAATTTTCTTGATGTAAACAATACACATACAGTATGGAGAACAAGTATTTGATCCACTGCCGATTTTGCAGGTTTTCCTACTTACAAAGCATGTAGAGGTCTGTAATTTTTATCATAGGTACACTTCAACTGTGAGAGACGGAATCTAAAACAAAAATCCAGAAAATCACATTGTATGATTTTTAAGTAATTCATTTGCATTTTATTGCATGACATAAGTATTTGATACATCAGAAAAGCAGAACTTAATATTTGGTACAGAAACCTTTGTTTGCAATTACAGAGATCATACGTTTCCTGTAGTTCTTGACCAGGTTTGCACACACTGCAGCAGGGATTTTGGCCCACTCCTCCATACAGACCTTCTCCAGATCCTTCAGGTTTCGGGGCTGTCGCTGGGCAATACGGACTTTCAGCTCCCTCCGAAGATTTTCTATTGGGTTCAGGTCTGGAGACTGGCTAGGTCACTCCAGGACCTTGAGATGCTTCTTACGGAGCCACTCCTTAGTTGCCCTGGCTGTGTGTTTCGGGTCGTTGTCATGCTGGAAGACCCAGCCACGACCCATCTTCAATGCTCTTACTGAGGGAAGGAGGTTGTTTGCCAAGATCTCGCGATACATGGCCCCATCCATCCTCCCCTCAATACAGTGCAGTCGTCCTGTCCCCTTTGCAGAAAAGCATCCCCAAAGAATGATGTTTCCACCTCCATGCTTCATGGTTGGGATGGTGTTCTTGGGGTTGTACTCATCCTTCTTCTTCCTCCAAACACGGCGAGTGGAGTTTAGACCAAAAAGCTATATTTTTTGTCTAATCAGACCACATGACCTTCTCCCATTCCTCCTCTGGATCATCCAGATGGTCATTGGCAAACTTCAGACGGGCCTGGACATGCGCTGGCTTGACAGGGGGACCTTGCGTGCGCTGCAGGATTTTAATCCATGACGGCGTAGTGTGTAACTAATGGTTTTCTTTGAGACTGTGGTCCCAGATCTCTTCAGGTCATTGACCAGGTCCTGCCGTGTAGTTCTGGGCTGATCCCTCACCTTCCTCATGATCATTGATGCCCCACGAGGTGAGATCTTGCATGGAGCCACAGACCGAGGGTGATTGACCGTCAACTTCTTCCATTTTCTAATAATTGCGCCAACAGTTGTTGCCTTCTCAGCAAATCAAATCAAATGTATTTATATAGCCCTTCGTACATCAGCTGATATCTCAAAGTGCTGTACAGAAACCCAGCCTAAAACCCCAAACAGCAAGCAATGCAGGTGTAGAAGCACGGTGGCTAGGAAAAACTCCCTAGAAAGGCCAAAACCTAGGAAGAAACCTAGAGAGGAACCAGGCTATGTGGGGTGGCCAGTCCTCTTCTGGCTGTGCCGGGTGGAGATTATAACAGAACATGGTCAAGATGTTCTAATGTTCATAAATGACCAGCATGGTCGAATAATAATAAGGCAGAACAGTTGAAACTGGAGCAGCAGCACAGTCAGGTGGACTGGGGACAGCAAGGAGTCATCATGTCAGGTATTCCTGGGGCATGGTCCTAGGGCTCAGGTCCTCTGAGAGAGAGAAAGAAAGAGAGAATTAGAGAGAGCATAAGTGGGATGGCCAGTCCTCTTCTGGCTGTGCCGGGTGGAGATTATAACAGAACATGGCCAAGATATTCAAATGTTCATAAATGACCAGCATGGTCGAATAATAATAAGGCAGAACAGTTGAAACTGGAGCAGCAGCACGGCCAGGTGGACTGGTGACAGCAAGGAGTCATCGTGTCAGGTAGTCCTGGGGCATGGTCCTAGGGCTCAGGTCCTCCGAGAGAGAGAAAGAGAGAATTAGAGAACGCACACTTAGATTCACACAGGACACCGAATAGGACAGGATAAGTACTCCAGATATAACAAACTGACCCTAGCCCCCGACACAAACTACTGCAGCATAAATACTGGAGGCTGAGACAGGAGGGGTCAGGAGACACTGTGGCCCCATCCGAGGACACCCCCGGACAGGGCCAAACAGGAAGGATATAACCCCACCCGCTTTGCCAAAGCACAGCCCCCACACCACTAGAGGGATATCTTCAACCACCAACTTACCATCCTGAGACAAGGCTGAGTATAGCCCACAAAGACCTCCGCCACGGCACAACCCAAGGGGGGGGGGGGGCGCCAACCCAGACAGGATGACCACATCAGTGACTCAACCCACTCAGGTGACGCACCCCCTCCAGGGACGGCATGAGAGAGCCCCAGTAAGCCAGTGACTCAGCCCCTGTAATAGGGTTAGAGGCAGAGAATCCCAGTGGAAAGAGGGGAACCGGCCAGGCAGAGACAGCAAGGGCGGTTCGTTGCTCCAGAGCCTTTCCGTTCACCCTCCCACTCCTGGGCCAGACTACACTCAATCATATGACCCACTGAAGAGATGAGTCTTCAGTAGAGACTTAACGGTTGAGACCGAGTTTGCGTCTCTGACATGGGTAGGCAGACCGTTCCATAAAAATGGAGCTCTATAGGAGAAAGCCCTGCCTCCAGCTGTTTGCTTAGAAAATCTAGGGACAATTAGGAGGCCTGCGTCTTGTGACCTTAGCGTACGTGTAGGTATGTACGGCAGGACCAAATCAGAGAGATAGGTAGGAGCAAGCCCATGTAATGCTTTGTAGGTTAGCAGTAAAACCTTGAAATCAGCCCTTGCTTTGACAGGAAGCCAGTGTAGAGCGGCTAGCACTGGAGTAATATGATCAAATTTTTTGGTTCTAGTCAGGATTCTAGCAGCCGTATTTAGCACTAACTGAAGTTTATTTAGTGCTTTATCCGGGTAGCCGGAAAGTAGAGCATTGCAGTAGTCTAACCTAGAAGTGACAAAAGCATGGATTAATTTTTCTGCATCATTTTTGGACAGAAGGTTTCTGATTTTTGCAATGTTACGTAGATGGAAAAAAGCTGTCCTTGAAATGGTCTTGATATGTTCTTCAAAAGAGAGATCAGGGTGTCATGTACTGTCATGTTGTGTCTTGTCTCTGTCCTTTCCCTTCACCCTGTCTCCCTCTGCTGGTCGTTGTTAGGTTACCTTTTCTCCCCCGCTTTCCCCCAGCTGTTCCTTGTCTCCTCTTGACTACCTCGTCACCCCTTCTCCCACCTGTTCCCCTTTTCCCTCTGATTAGTCCCCTATATCTCTCTCTGTTTTTGTTCCTGTCCTTGTCGGATTCTTGTTTGTTGTGTTTCATGCCTGAACCAGACTGTCGTCATGTTTGCTGTAACCTTGTCTTGTCCTGTCGGAATCTGCCGGTCCGTCTGAGCCTACCTATGTTTGGTAATTAAAGAAGCTCTGTTTAAGTTAATTCGCTTTTGGGTCCTCATTCACTCACCGTAACAGAAGAATCCGACCAAGAATGGACCCAGCGACTTCGGATCCTCTCCACTCAGCCGTCGGGATCCAGGGAGCGATGCTAGGCAGACACGAGCAGGAAGTGTCTGCTGCTCGACATGCCGTTGAGACCCTGGCCACCCAAGTCTCCAACCTCACAGAACAGGTTCACCATCTCCGCCTCGATCCACCGGCCACTTCCAGGGCTTTCGAATCTCCGGAGCCCAGAATCAATAACCCGCCGTGTTACTCTGGGGAGCCCACTGAATGCCGCTCGTTCCTCACCCAGTGTGATATTGTGTTTTCTCTCCAGCCCAACACTTACTCCAGGAGCACTGCTCGTGTCGCCTACGTCATATCTCTCCTTATTGGACGGGCTCGTGAGTGGGGCACGGCAATCTGGGAGGCAAGGGCTGAGTGTACTAACCAGTATCAGGACTTTAAGGAGGAGATGATACGGGTTTTTGATCGATCTGTTTTTGGGGAGGAGGCTTCCAGGGCCCTGTCTTCCCTATGTCAAGGCAATCGATCCATAACAGACTACTCTATTGAGTTTCGCACTCTTGCTGTCTCCAGTGGCTGGAACGAGCCGGCCTTGCTCGCTCGTCTTCTGGAGGGTCTCCGCGCAGAGGTAAAGGATGAGATTCTCTCCCGGGAGGTTCCTTCCAGCGTGGATTCCTTGATTGAACTCGCTATTCGCATTGAGCGACGGGTTGATCTTCGTCACCGAGCTCGTGGAAAGGAGCTCGCGCTCTCCGTCGCCCCCCTCTCCGCATCACTACCATCTTCCTCTGCCGGCTCGGGTGCTGAGCCCATGCAGCTGGGAGGTATCCGCATCTCGACTAAGGAGAGGGAACGGAGAATCACCAACCGCCTCTGTCTCTATTGCGGTTCCGCTGGTCATTTTGTCACTTCATGTCCAGTAAAAGGCCAGAGCTCGTCAGTAAGCGGAGGGCTACTGGTGAGCGCTACTACTCCTGTCTCTCCTTCAAGATCCTGCACTACCTTGTCGGTCCATCTACGCTGGACCGGTTCGTCAGCTTCCTGCAGTGCCTTAATAGACTCTGGGGCGGAGGGCTGTTTTATGGACGAGACCTGGGCTCGGGAACATGACATTCCTCTCAGACAGTTAAAGGAGCCCACGGCCTTGTTCGCCCTGGATGGTAGTCCTCTCCCCAGGATTCAGCGTGAGACGCTACCTTTAACCCTCACTGTTTCTGGTAATCATAGCGAAACCATTTCTTTTTTAATTTTTCGTTCACCTTTTACACCTGTTGTTTTGGGCCATCCCTGGCTAGTTTGTCATAATCCTTCCATTAATTGGTCTAGTAATTCTATCCTCTCCTGGAACGTCTCTTGTCATGTGAAATGTTTAATGTCTGCTATCCCTCCTGTTTCCTCTGTCTCTTCTTCACAGGAGGAGCCTGGTGATTTGACAGGGGTGCCGGAGGAATATCACGATCTGCGCACGGTGTTCAGTCGGTCCAGGGCCACCTCTCTTCCTCCACACCGGTCGTATGATTGTAGTATTGATCTCCTTCCGGGAACCACCCCCCCCCGGGGTAGACTATACTCTCTGTCGGCTCCCGAACGTAAGGCTCTCGAAGATTATTTGTCTGTAGCTCTTGACGCCGGTACCATAGTCCCCTCCTCCTCTCCCGCCGGAGCGGGGTTTTTTTTTGTCAAGAAGAAGGACGGGTCTCTGCGCCCCTGCATAGATTATCGAGGGCTGAATGACATAACAGTGAAGAATCGTTATCCGCTTCCTCTTATGTCTTCAGCCTTCGAGATCCTGCAGGGAGCCAGGTTTTTCACTAAGTTGGACCTTCGTAACGCTTACCATCTCGTGCGCATCAGGGAGGGGGACGAGTGGAAGACGGCGTTTAACACTCCGTTAGGGCACTTTGAATACCGGGTTCTTCCTTTCGGCCTCGCTAACGCTCCAGCTGTCTTTCAGGCATTAGTCAATGATGTCCTGAGAGACATGCTGAACATCTTTGTTTTCGTTTACCTTGACGATATCCTGATTTTTTCACCGTCACTCCAGATTCATGTTCAGCACGTTCGACGTGTCCTCCAGCGCCTTTTAGAGAATTGTCTTTTTGTGAAGGCTGAGAAGTGCACTTTTCATGCCTCCTCCGTCACATTTCTCGGTTCTGTTATTTCCGCTGAAGGCATTAAGATGGATCCCGCTAAGGTCCAAGCTGTCATTGATTGGCCCGTCCCTAAGTCACGCGTCGAGCTGCAGCGCTTTCTCGGCTTCGCGAACTTCTATCGTCGTTTCATCCGTAATTTCGGTCAGGTGGCAGCTCCTCTCACAGCCCTTACTTCTGTCAAGACGTGCTTTAAGTGGTCCGTTTCCGCCCAGGGAGCTTTTGATCTCCTCAAGAATCGTTTTACATCCGCTCCTATCCTTGTTACACCTGACGTCTCTAGACAGTTCGTTGTCGAGGTTGACGCATCAGAGGTGGGCGTGGGAGCCATTCTTTCTCAGCGCTCCCTCTCTGACGACAAGGTCCACCCATGCGCGTATTTTTCTCATCGCCTGTCGCCGTCGGAACGTAACTATGATGTGGGTAACCGCGAACTGCTCGCCATCCGGTTAGCCCTAGGCGAATGGCGACAGTGGTTGGAGGGGGCGACCGTTCCTTTTGTCGTTTGGACTGACCATAGGAACCTTGAGTACATCCGTTCTGCCAAACGACTTAATGCGCGTCAGGCGCGTTGGGCGCTGTTTTTCGCTCGTTTCGAGTTCGTGATTTCTTATCGTCCGGGCTCTAAGAACACCAAGCCTGATGCTTTGTCTCGTCTCTTCAGTTCTTCAGTAGCCTCCACTGACCCCGAGGGGATTCTCCCTGAGGGGCGTGTTGTCGGGTTGACTGTCTGGGGAATTGAGAGGCAGGTAAAGCAAGCGCTCACTCACACTCCGTCGCCGCGCGCTTGTCCTAGGAACCTTCTTTTCGTTCCCGTTCCTACTCGTCTGGCCGTTCTTCAGTGGGCTCACTCTGCCAAGTTAGCCGGCCACCCTGGCGTTCGGGGTACGCTTGCTTCCATTCGCCAGCGTTTTTGGTGGCCCACCCGGGAGCATGACACGCGTCGTTTCGTGGCTGCTTGTTCGGTCTGCGCGCAGACTAAGTCCGGTAACTCTCCTCCTGCCGGCCGTCTCAGGCCGCTTCCTATTCCCTCTCGACCGTGGTCTCACATCGCCTTAGATTTTGTCACCGGACTGCCTTCGTCAGCGGGGAAGACTGTTATTCTTACGGTTGTCGATAGGTTCTCTAAGGCGGCTCATTTCATTCCCCTTGCTAAGCTTCCTTCTGCTAAAGAGACGGCACAAATCATCATTGAGAATGTTTTCAGAATTCATGGCCTTCCGTCAGACGTCGTTTCGGACAGAGGTCCGCAATTCACGTCTCAATTTTGGAGGGAGTTTTGCCGTTTGATTGGGGCTTCCGTCAGTCTCTCTTCCGGCTTTCACCCCCAGTCTAACGGTCAAGCAGAACGGGCCAATCAGACTATTGGTCGCATCTTACGCAGTCTTTCTTTTCGCAACCCTGCGTCTTGGTCAGAACAGCTCCCCTGGGCAGAATACGCCCACAACTCGCTTCCTTCGTCTGCGACCGGGCTATCTCCTTTTCAGAGTAGCCTCGGGTACCAGCCTCCGCTGTTCTCATCTCAGTTCGCCGAGTCCAGCGTCCCCTCCGCTCAGGCTTTTGTCCAACGTTGCGAGCGCACCTGGAAGAGGGTCAGGTCTGCACTTTGCCGTTATAGGACGCAGACTGTGAGGGCTGCTAATAAGCGTAGAACTAAGAGTCCTAGATATTGTCGCGGTCAGAGAGTTTGGCTCTCCACTCAGAACCTTCCCCTTAAGACGGCTTCTCGCAAGTTGACCCCGCGGTTCATTGGTCCGTTCCGTATTTCTCGGGTCATTAATCCTGTCGCAGTTCGACTTCTTCTTCCGCGTTACCTTCGTCGCGTCCACCCGGTCTTCCATGTCTCCTGCATCAAGCCCGTCCTTCGCGCCCCCGCTCGTCTTCCCCCCCCCCCCCCCCCCATCCTTGTCGAGGGCGCACCCATCTACAGGGTCCGTAGAATTTTGGACATGCGTCCTCGGGGCCGTGGTCACCAGTACCTCGTAGATTGGGAGGGGTACGGTCCTGAGGAGAGGAGTTGGGTTCCCTCTCGGGACGTGCTGGACCGTGCGCTGATCGAGGATTTCCTCCGTTGCCGCCAGGTTTTCTCCTCGAGTGCGCCAGGAGGCGCTCGGTGAGTGGGGGGGTACTGTCATGTACTGTCATGTTGTGTCTTGTCTCTGTCCTTTCCCTTCACCCTGTCTCCCTCTGCTGGTCGTTGTTAGGTTACCTTTTCTCCCCCGCTTTCCCCCAGCTGTTCCTTGTCTCCTCTTGACTACCTCGTCACCCCTTCTCCCACCTGTTCCCCTTTTCCCTCTGATTAGTCCCCTATATCTCTCTCTGTTTTTGTTCCTGTCCTTGTCGGATTCTTGTTTGTTGTGTTTCATGCCTGAACCAGACTGTCGTCATGTTTGCTGTAACCTTGTCTTGTCCTGCCGGAATCTGCCGGTCCGTCTGAGCCTACCTATGTTTGGTAATTAAAGAAGCTCTGTTTAAGTTAATTCGCTTTTGGGTCCTCATTCACTCACCGTAACACAGGGTCCAGAGTAACGCCGAGGTCCTTCACAGTTTTATTTGAGACGACTGTACAACCATTAAGATTAATTGTCAGATTCAACAGAAGATCTCTTTGTTTCTTGGGACCTAGAACAAGCATCTCTGTTTTGTCCGAGTTTAAAAGTAGAAAGTTTGCAGCCATCCACTTCCTTATGTCTGAAACACATTCTTCTAGCAAGGGCAATTTCTAGCATGTTTCATTGAAATGTACAGCTGTGTGTCATCCGCATAGCAGTGAAAGTTAACATTATGTTTTCAAATAACATCCCCAAGAGGTAAAATATATAGTGAAAACAATAGTGGTCCTAAAACGGAACCTTGAGGAACACCGAAATTTACAGTTGATTTGTCAGAGGACAAACCATTCACAGAGACAAACTGATATCTTTCCGACAGATAAGATCTAAACCAGGCCAGAACTTGTCCGTGTAGACCAATTTGGGTTTCCAATCTCTCCAAAAGAATGTGGTGATCGATGGTATCAAAAGCAGCACTAAGGTCTAGGAGCACGAGGACAGATGCAGAGCCTCGGTCCGATGCCATTAAAATGTCATTTACCACCCACAAGTGCCGTCTCAGTGCTATGATGGGGTCTAAAACCAGACTGAAGCATTTCGTATACATTGTTTGTCTTCAGGAAGGCAGTGAGTTGTTGCGCAACAGCCTTTTCTAAAATTTTTGAGAGGAATGGAAGATTCGATATAGGCCGATAGTTTTTTATATTTTCTGGGTCAAGGTTTGGCTTTTTCAAGAGAGGCTTTATTACTGCCACTTTTAGTGAGTTTGGTACACATCCGGTGGATAGAGAGCCGTTTATTATGTTCAACATAGGAGGGCCAAGCACAGGAAGCAGCTCTTTCAGTAGTTTAGTTGGAATAGGGTCCAGTATGCAGCTTGAAGGTTTAGAGGCCATGATTATTTTCATCATTGTGTCAAGAGATATAGTACTAAAACACTTGAGCGTCTCTCTTGATCCTAGGTCCTGGCAGAGTTGTGCAGACTCAGGACAACTGAGCTTTGAAGGAATACGCAGATTTAAGGAGTCCGAAATTTGCTTTCTAATAATCATAATCTTTTCCTCAAAGGAGTTCACTGCTAAAGTGAAAGTCATCCTCTCTTGGGGAATGCTGCTTTTTAGTTAGCTTTGCGACAGTATCAAAAAGGAATTTCGGATTGTTCTTATTTTCCTCAATTAAGTTATAAAAATAGGATGATCGAGCAGCAGTAAGGGCTCTTCGGTACTGCACAGTACTGTCTTTCCAAGCTAGTCGGAAGACTTCCAGTTTGGTGTGGCGCCATTTCCGTTCCAATTTTCTGGAAGCTTGCTTCAGAGCTCGGGTATTTTCTGTGTACCAGGGAGCTAGTTTCTTATGAGAAATGTTTTTAGTTTTTAGGGGTGCAACTGCATCTAGGGTATTGCGCAAGGTTAAATTGAGTTCCTCAGTTAGGTGGTTAACTGATTTTTGTCCTCTGGCGTCCTTGGGTAGACAGAGGGAATCTGGAAGGACATCAAGGAATCTTTGTGTTGTCTGTGAATTTATAGCACGACTTTTGATGATCCTTGGTTGGGGTCTGAGCAGATTATTTGTTGCAATTGCAAACGTAATAAAATGGTGGTCCGATAGTCCAGGATTATGAGGAAAAACATTAAGATCCACAACATTTATTCCATGGGACAAAACTAGGTCCAGCGTATGACTGTAACAGTGAGTGGGTCCAGAGACATGTTGGACAAAACCCACTGAGTCGATGATGGCTCCGAAAGCCTTTTGGAGTGGGTCTGTGGACTTTTCCATGTGAATATTAAAGTCACCAAAGATTAGAATATTATCCGCTATGACTACAAGGTCCGATAGGAATTCAGGGAACTCAGTGAGGAACGCTGTATATGGCCCAGGAGGCCTGTAAACAGTAGCTATAAAAAGTGATTGAGTAGGCTGCATAAATTTCATGACTAGAAGCTCAAAAGACGAAAACGTCATTTTTTTTTTGTAAATTGAAATTTGCTATCGTAAATGTTAGCAACACCTCCGCCTTTGCGGGATGCACGGGGGATATGGTCACTAGTGTAGCCAGGAGGTGAGGCCTCACAGTTTCAGTCAGGCCAATCACATCAAGATTATGATCAGTGATTAGTTCATTGACTATAATTGCCTTTGAAGTAAGGGATCTAACATTAAGTAGCCCTATTTTGAGATGTGAGGTATCATGATCTCTTTCAATAATGACAGGAATGGAGGTGGTCTTTATCCTAGTGAGATTGCTAAGGCGAACACCGCCATGTTTAGTTTTGCCCAACTTAGGTCGAGGCACAGACACGGTCTCAATGGTGATAGCTGAGCTGACTACACTGACTGTGCTAGTGGCAGACTCCACTATGCTGGCAGGCTGGCTAACAGCCTGCTGCCTGCCCTGCACCCTATTTCATTGTGGAGCTAGAGGAGTTAGAGCCCTGTCTATGTTGGTAGATAAAATGAGAGGACCCCTCCAGCTAGGATGGAGTCCGTCACTTGGTCCTGTTTGTGGGTGAGTCCCAGAAAGAGGGGCAGAAAACAGTTTTCAACCAGCGATTGAGTTGTGAGACTCTGCTGTAGAGCTCATCACTCCCCCTAACTGGGAGGGGGCCAGAGACAATTACTCGATGCCGACACATCTTTCTAGCTGATTTACACGCAGAAGCTATGTTGCGCTTGGTGATCTCTGACTGTTTCATCCTAACATCGTTGGTGCCGACGTGGATAACAATATCTCTATACTCTCTACACTCGCCAGTTTTAGCTTTAGCCAGCACCATCTTCAGATTAGCCTTAACGTCGGTAGCCCTGCCCCCCGGTAAACAGTGTATGATCGCTGGATGATTTGTTTTAAGTCTAATACTGCGGGTAATGGAGTCGCCAATGACTAGAGTTTTCAATTTGTCAGAGCTAATGGTGGGAAGCTTCGGCGTCTCAGACCCCGTAACGGGAGGAGTGGAGACCAGAGAAGACTCGGCCTCTGACTCCGACCCGCTGCTTAATGGGGAAAACCGGTTGAAAGTTTCTGTCTGCTGAATGAGCGACACCGGTTGAGCGTTCCTACAGCATTTCCTTCCAGAAACCGTGAGAAAGTTGTCCGGCTGCGGGGACTGTGCCAGGGGATTTATACTACTATCTGTACTTACTGGTGGCACAGACGCTGTTTCATCCTTTCCTACACTGAAATTACCCTTGCCTACCGATTGCGTCTGAAGCTGGGCTTGTAGCACAGCTATCCTCGCCGTAAGGCGAGTACAGCGACTGCAATTAGAAGTCATCATGTTAATGTTACTACTTAGCTTCGGCTGTTGGAGGTCCTGACGAACCGTGTCCAGATAAAGCGTCCGGAGTGAAAAAGTTGAGGAGGCAAACTGCTTGCCTGTTTTCCTGTAGCCCATCCCAGCCTTGTGCAGGTCTACAATTTCTCCCCTGATGTCCTTACACAGCTCTTTGGTCTTGGCCATTGTGGAGAGGTTGGAGTCTGTTTGATTGAGTGTGTGGACAGGTGTCTTTTATACAGGTAACAAGTTCAAACATGTGCAGTTAATACAGGTAATGAGTCTGTGAGAGCCGTAATTCTTACTGGTTGCTAGGTGATCAAATACTTATGTCATGCAATAAAATGCAAATGAGTTACTTAAAAATCACACAATGTGATTTTCTCGATTTTTGTTTTAGATTCCGTCTCTCACAGTTGAAGTGTACCTCTGATAAAAAAAGTACAGACCTCTACATGCTTTATAAATAGGAAAACCTGCAAAATCGGCAGTGTATCAAATACTTGTTCTCCCCACTGTATGTATTATATATACCTTTTAGCAATTTTGATGACCGTTGCTATTTTGCATGTGTTGAATAAATAATGATAGAGTCGTTAAACTTGATGTTTGAGACAAGTAGCAGGTGGTAGGTGCACTGACCTGGAATAAAAGCAGAACATAAATGTTCTATAATAAGGACAAACCATTAACTAAATCATTTGTACCAAGGATAATTTACATCATTCTCAGCATGTAAATTAAGGCTTTATAGTAGGCCTGCATTAACCCATTTAGCTGATGACTGTCCTGAATGACTCACAGGTCAATATTCATACTAATAGACACCCGCTCATCCTCTGCTGTTCACTAGTCTTTTATCACTCTTTTAAATGGAGCTCTTCGTACAATGACCCCATCACTGATGAACAGGACCTCACACTAGCCTCAGAAGTGGACAATGTACAGTACCAGTCAAAAGTTTGGACACTCCTACTCATTCAAGGGTTTTTCTTCATTTTTACTATTTTCTACATTGTAGAATAATAGTGAAGACATCACAACTATGAAATAACAGATATGGAATTGTTAAAACAAATCATTCTCTCAACCAGCTTCATGAGGTAGTCACCTGGAATTAATTTCAATTAACGGGTGTGCCTTGTTAATAGTTAATTTGTGGAATTTCTTTCCTTCTTAATGCGTTTCAGCCAATCAGTTGTGTTGTGACAAGGAAGGAGTGGCATACAGAAGATAGCCCTATTTGGTAAAAGACCAAGTACATATTATGGCAAGAACAGCTCAAATAAGCAAAGAGAAGACAGTCCATCATTACTTTAAGACATAAAGGTCAGTCAATACGGAAAATGTCAAGAACTTTGAAAGTTTCTTCAAGTGCAGTCGCAAAAAACATCAAGTGCTATGATGAAACTGGCTCTCATGAGCACCGCCACAGGAAAGGAAGACCCAGAGTTACCTCTGCTGCAGAGGATAAGTTCATTAGAGTTACAAGCCTCAGAAATTGCAGCCCAAATAAATGCTTCACAGAGTTCAAGTAACAGACACATCTCAGCATCAACTGTTCATGGTCGAATTGCTGCAAAGAAACCACTACTAAAGGACACCAATAAGAAGAAGAAACTTGCTTGGGCCAAGAAACACAAGCAATGGACATTAGACCGGTGGAAATCTGTCCTTTGGTCTGACGTCCAAATATGAGATTTTTTGGTTCCAACCGCCGTGTCTTTGTGAGATGCAGTGTGGGTGAACGGATGATCTCCGCATGTGTGGTTCCCGCCGTGAAGCACAGAAGAGGAGGTGTGATGGTGTGGGGGTGTTTTGCTGGTGACACTGTCAGTGATTTATTTAGAATTCAAGGCACACTTAACCATCATGGCTACCACAGCATTCTGCGGCGATATGCCATCCCATCTGGTTTGCGCTTAGTGGGACTATGATTTGTTTTTCAACAGGACAATGACCCAAAAAACACATCCAGGCTGTGTAAGGGCTATTTGACCAAGAAGGGGAGTGATGGAGTCCTGCATCAGATGACCTGGCCTCCACAATCACCCAACCTCAACCAAATTGAGATGGTTTGAGATGAGTTGGACCGCAGAGTGAAAGAAAAGCAGCCAACAAGTGCTCAGCATATGTGGTAACTCCTTCAAGCATTCCAGGTGACTACCTCATGAAGCTGGTTGAGAGAATGCCAAGAGTGTGCAAAGCTGTCATCAAGGCAAAGGTTGGCTACCTTGAAGAATCTAAAATCTATTTGGATTTGTTCAACACTTTTTTGGTTACTACATGATTCCTTCCTCGTGTTATTTCATACTTTCGATGTCTTCACTATAATTCTACAACATAGAAAATAGTAAAAATAAAGAAAAACCCTTGAATGAGTAGGTGTGTCCAAACCTTTCACTGGTACTGTAAATGATATCAAAGCTAGACTATTGATCTAGTAGCAGAGCTCTAAAAATAAACCTTAAGTTGCTTAAAAATATCTAAATCGTATCATAGTTAGGGCACTTACACTCTCCCTGCTTCAGAGAAATGATGTTGAGGAGTGTAGGTGTAAATATGGGTGTAAATATGGGTACATCAGACAGCTGTGTAGCTGGAGTGGTGAGGCCTAGTGGTGTGAGACTAAGAAAGCATTAGGAGCTCCCAGGGAGGGAGAGGTGGAAGCAGGGTGGTGGCCAGGGCAGCAGGCCGAGTGTATTCAATGACGAGTGTATTCGAGTGTGAAAATGTGTGGATGTGTTTCCATGCGTGCACCTGTGAGCAAATCCGTGTGGGTGTGTATGTGTGTTTGTGTCTGTTTGTGTGTGTCCATGTAGGTCTGTGCACTCCTAGCAGGTGCAGTGCGGTGAACTCACAGTGGAGCAGTGAAACAACATGCCAGTGCCCTGTCTGGAAAGGTCATGACCTTTGTGATGGTCTGTCAGTAGAGTAGAGAGAGCAGGCCGGGCTGAAGGAAGCTCAGCGGACCAGGTACAGTCTGACACATAGAGAAAGAGAGTTCATTAACATGCAGACAGACACACAGGCCATTGTCAGAGAGAGTGGCCGTATAATTCCCACACTTTGTCCCCGATGCTTCGACCCATTATCTGATGAATGTTCAAAAGCAAACGACTGTGCCTTTATAACAGTGTATGATTGAACTCTTTTTTTTCCCGGGAAGCTCAGTGTTTCTCACATTTAATTTATCCCCTTATATCATTTAGTTAACTTAAATATATTGTGCATGGATAGCTCCCTTGGGGATAATTTTTATCACTGAGTGCTAATTGTGCTCAGTCAGAGAGGAGGGGGGTTGTGTCCTCAGGACAGCAGGTTGGCTCTGTTCTCAAAGGCAGTGGAGTATTCTACTGAGTGAGTGAAGTAAAGGGTCTATGCTCCCTATGGAGGGCATACTATATGGGTACAATCATGAGGTTAGTTGGTGCTGGATGAACAAACAAACAAGCATATAGGCTCTATCTCTTTCTCTCTTCTCCTCTCTCTCTCTCTCTCTCTCTCTCTCTCTCCCTCCCTTGAGGACTGTTTCAGTGTTTAATAGTGGAGGTTCAGACAATGGTCTCACAGAACTATAGTATGGGGAACTATCTGTCACATAGATTAGTTCCTGGGGGAAGAGGACATGTTTTTGTCCTTCTCTCTGTGTAACGGTCTGTCTAACTGTCTTGTGTGAAGGTCAAGCCAGTCAACACACATTTGTGGTCTTCATTTTGCTCTTTTCCTCACACACTTTACCATGGGTTATTATTATGTAAAGTCACACACAGTCCTTGAACTGAAGCTGAGTATTACCTTTAGTAAAATCCAGAATGTCTGCTGCTGTAATTAGCTATAATAGGTGGAATACGTGATGTAATTACATGAAAGGATTCTCTGCAGGTTCGTTTTATATACAGTTTCTGACACTTTCTATGCTTGGTCTCCTCTATGGAAAAGCACTTGTAATAGATAAATGGGTACAATTGTAAACTGTAACTATGAAACTCAGAGTGCTGACATAGAAAATATTCTGTTATCCTCCGACTAGGTGTAACAGGCCTAGAATTACAGCAGCCCCTAGTCAGTATTCAGAGAGAGATGTGAGTCTGAGGCAAAGCTCAGTCACTGGTGAGAACTGCCTGGAGCTCTGTGGTCTTTACTGTTCACGTCTAATAAATGCTGCAAGTTATGGCTGAAATGGCTGTTCCCCAGTAAAACTAGACCTAGTTTGCAGTGAGGAAAGAGGAATAAATGTGTGTGCATGTGTTTTCAGGCAACGGGCATCCACACATAAACAGTATAGAAATAGGTTTTAGGTCGTCCGTCCGTCCGTCCGTCCGTCCGTCTGTCTGTCATCTAATAGCCTCCTGAGCAAATACTCTCCGGTCGGTGAGGGTCAGTAGTTAGACACAGGTCACTGCCTCTGGATTTCAGTCATCAAGAAAAGGTGCCTGGTTCATCTCAAAGTTTCACAGAAATAATGTCTTTACTCCACCACATAACAGGTTTCCACTCTCTGTTACAAAGACTCTCCAACAATTCTGGGAAGTAAAGTCGATAGTCCTAAAAAGCTACTGGCTATGTTCCTCTGAGAGGTTCCTGAGTTGCCAGGGATTAATTGACAGGGTACGTTTCCTCACTGCATAAGCAGTACGCTGTTTTACAGCAAGACACTTTAATTCTCAATGTTACCATACCAGTGGCTACTCTTTTATTGCACATCTGTATAAACTGCTGTAAATGCTGGCTTTTGTAACATCATTGGAGCCCATTTCATTTGTAAATGAGTGTAACAGAGTGAGTTCAGTGAAGCATAAAATCGCATGGTTTAAAACACTTATCAACTGTACACCTGACAAACATCCTACTTGGTATTCTACACATGACATGCCATCAGATAAACATGTTCAGGAAGCTACATCATTTTTTTAAAACACATTTTCAAACCTAGGTGTTTCTATCTAATGGGTGGCCTGTGATAGTTGGTGATAAATTGAGCAGGACTAGTGAAATCACCTATCTGCTGTGCAAGTCATAAGATAAAAAGTTTAGCCTGTGCTGTGTGTGTAATGAGCCTGTCGCTATGGTCACTAGTGGCGAGGCATCAGCCACCGAGCGGCCCGGACATCCCCGACATCCCCCTGTCTCCCAGATCACACTTCACACATCCATTATCCTCAGCAACTAATTTTCCCTCCAAAAACGACACTTCTATGGAGTCTCAGAGATCCGCTCCCGTGCGTTGACAAACCCGCAAGGAAATGACTTATTTATCATTCACGGCTGAGTGATTACTGAGAACTCGCTGTCTCTCTTAGTCTTTAGATGGGGTCTCAGAATTCTCTTTTCTTTTTTTTTTTATTCTTTCAGTTTCTCCTTGTAACACAAAACGTTGCCTTGATCATTTCCCAGGGGTGAGGCCCATTGAATACTGCTGGGCTGTCTGGATAGTTGGTAGAGGTACCCAAGAAGCCTGGGTGGCACATGAAATCTCAACACAAATGTTTTCAACACATCATTCTCTGGAACTTTGGAACAGGAAAATGAGGGAAGTTATAGCAAATGTCTCAAATTTCTACCGGCAGCATCAAATAGGGTCTGTTTCATAGTGTTAAGAATCAACTTGTTGCTGTTCACCCAATAATATTTCTCTACCCCGGAAGGTTATCAATGCTTTCATTTACCTTGGAAGGAAAATGAAGATTGCAATGGTCTACTTTCAGTCTAACTGGTGGTTTTGCCGAAATAAAATAAGACTAACAGCCTCATTAAATGCACTGAATCAATATGCAATTAAAAGACAAACAAGGTATTGATAGTACACTAAAGACTGCTGAGAATCGGTCAACCAGGACATTGAAAACACAAGTGAGAAATCAATATATAATTAATAAGATCACAGACCAGAGTAAGCAATCCCTAACCCCCCGTGGCCAACCTCACAGTCAAAAACATTCCAAAAACCAAATGTTTTCCCCTGTTATAATGTTACATAATTTGTCAGATATTGGTTAGGTACAGGATTTGTACTCAACCAAAAAGCTAACTTAATTCTAAAGGGTATGGAAAGCCTTCCAAACTTGTGTCAGTTCTGATGCTGCTTATCACTGGCTCTGCCATCATCCTGTCAGCCTCACACCCACGTGGGGACTGATGGGAAGGGCTGGGAGGGGATGGTCCACATGTCTCAGCAACATCAGAGTCATGAACACTCCATTCCCCACTCCAGCCTCCATTCCAACAGAAGTACACCCAGGGAAGGAAATAGGTTGACATTAGGGTGAAGAGATCTCAGTCTCAAGGGAATGGAAAGTACTACACTCTCTTTTAATGGCTTTTGATATCAACAGCGTTTGAAGACCCCAATCAGCCCAGTCCGCCGTGGCACGTGCAGGGACACTGCAGATGCATTAGCATGACAAAAACAGCGATATGACTGAGACAAAACAACAGGGTCACATTTCTCATTTTCTATTGCCCCAAAACAGCAGAAGCTGGAGCCCATTTCCTAGAAAAGCCCCCTGAGACACTCCATATTGGCCCTCTACAGCTTTCCATATGAGCATCTATTACACTAAATACTTTTCCTGCATCCCCCAGAACAAAGTTAACATATCAGATAGGCTGGTGGTGCTGTAACTCTGCTGTGAGTGTGTACAGACTGGCAGTAAAGATTGACGATTTGAAATGATTTTTAAAAAGACACAGTGCAGTTTACCTGGACTGTCTGTCAGGAGCTGTTGCCATCATTAAAAATGCATTACAGCAAATTAAGCTGAAAGAGAATGAAGAGGAAGAGGGAAAGAGGGTGGTTCACTTCAGCACCGTGTCTGTCTTTCAAGTCAATCAACATGAATTTAACCAACCCAACGGCAATTCTGACTTTGATAATTACGCTTCTGAATAAATAAAATTGTGCTCAAGGTGGGGCATGACCGACATAATGATAATTTTGTTGATATGAACATGGGAGAGAGAGAGTAAAAACAAGTGATGGAGATTATGCAAAGCTAGCAAAGCCATTAGCAGGTTCAAAGAGATGAGCATAGCTTTGACCCCCATATGGTGTGTAAATATGGTGACTCATACCAGCCGTGCATTAGAGAATGGGCAAGGAGGCGTAACAGAACAGAAGAGAGAGAGAGAGATCTGAGCTGCCTGTAAACTTTCATTTGTCAGTGGCTATTGACTCTGTCAGGCTGAGTGGGGAGGCAGGGCTGTGGACCCTCACAGCTGCATCAGGAGCTCCCACAGAAATACACAGACATATGGTAGCATCAGCCAAGAGTTACACTCGGGTCACTCAAGCCAGGTCAATGTTCTCTATCCAAAGATAGATGCTGAGTACATCTAAGAGCCACAGACTTCATGGAGCAGGTTATATTCAAATGGACTACTGTACTTGTCATTTCAGCTCTTCAGAAACACATACCACATTTCCCAATGCTCCAAAACGTTTGCCAGCCTGTAAACCACACAGCTGAGAAACTACTGACAGGGAGATATGTCTGCTGTCTGAATCCTGTGGAAATGGGTGACATACTTAGGAGGGTTCAATAGGTAACACGTCAACCTCTGTGTTGCATGTGCCTGGGAGAATAGATGCCTGGCACACGTCTAGTGGCACGATGATCAGTCAATAGAGAGACATCTAAATAATTGACTAGATTGAAGTTGTACTGTGACACTGCTGCTGTCATCTGATATGTAAAGAGGGTAAGAGAGTGTGAGTGAGTAAGTGAATGTTCACTGTCAGCCCACTAACACCCCTATGAGAACAGCAAAATCATAGTCTGCCTGAACAAAGCAATACTCAATCAGGAGGCATTAAAGCCAAAGGAACTGCACACTATTAAGAAATGCTATAGATGGAGGTTAAGTAGTCTAGAAACCTACTAAAAAACAATTAAGCAACAAATTCAATCCATTTTAGACAACTTCATGGACAAAACATTTCCCTGTAATAGTGAAGGTATACACTTGGCAGTAGAAAGCCTAACAGTATATTTGACCTTTCAGCTTCCCTATCAAATCTAGGAAAATGAGCAACAATGACAAATGGTTTGACGAAGAATACAAAACCCTAAGAAAGAAATTGAGAAACCTATCCAACCAAAAACATAGACCACGCCTTCAAACAGAGTCCACGCCTTCACTATTATCAAGGCACAAGGCGAGATCCAAATGCAGACACAGGAGGCAGATGATTAGTCTTACAATGTTTATTAATCCAAAGGGGTAGGCAAGAGTGGTCGTGGACAGGTAAAAAGGTCAAAACCAGATCAGAGTCCAGGAGGTACAGAGTGGCAGACAGGCTAGTGGTCAAGGCAGGCAGAATGGTCAGGCAGGCGGGTACAAAGTCCAGAAACAGGCAAGGGTCAAAACCAGGAGGACTAGAAAAAGACGAATGCAAAAAAAAAAACAGGAGAACGGGAAAACCACTGGTTGACTTGGAAACAACATACAAGACGAACTGTCACAGAGAGACAGGAAACAGGGATAAATACACTGGGGAAAACAAGCAACACCTGGAGGGGGTGGAGACAATAACAGAAACAGGTGAAACAGATCAGGGTGTGAACACTATGGTGATTCACTAAAACAATACCCGAAATACACTACGGAAAATGATGGAACAGAACATCAGAAATCAGCTTGAAGAATCCATAGAATCTAACCAATTCTGGAAACATTGGAACACACTCAACAAACAACCACACGAAGAGATATCTATCCAAAACAGAGATGTGTGGATAAACCACTTCTCCAATCTTTTGGACTCTATAGCAAAGAACAAACAGCAAAAACATATACATGATCAATTACAAATCTTAGAATCAGCTATTAAAGACTTCCAGAACCCACTGGATTCTCCAAATATATTGAATTAACTACAGGTCAAGGTACAAACCCTCCAACCCAAAAAGGCCTGTGGTGTTGATGGTATCCTACATGAAATGATAAAATATACAGACAACAAATTTCAATTGGTTATACTTAAACTCTTTAACATCATACCTCTAGTATCTCCCCAATATTTAGAACCAAGGACTGATAACCCCAATCCACAAAAGTGGAGACAAATTTGACCTCAATAACTACTGTGGGATATGAGTCAAGAGCAACCTTGGGAAAATCCTCTGCATTATTATTAACAGCAAACGTGTACATTTCCTCGGTGAAAACAATGTACTGAGCAAATGTCAAATTGGCTTTTTACCAAATTACCGTACGACAGATCACGTACTCACCCTGCACACCCTAGAATCTGAAGTCAAATGTCTACTGCCTACTGATGATCTGGTGCTTCTGTCCCCAACCAAGGAGGGGCCTACAGCAGCATTGAAATCTTCTGCACAGATTCTGTCAGACCTGAGCCCTGACAGTAAATCTCAGTAAGACAAAAATAATGGTGTTCCAAAAAAGGTCCAGTTGCCAGGACCATGAATACAAATTCCATCTGGACACCGTTGCCCTAGAGAACACAAAAAAATATACATACCTTGGCCTAAACCTCAGAGCCACAGGTAACTTCCACAAAGCTGTGAACGATCTGAGAGACAAGGCAAGAAGGGCCTTCTATTCCACCAAAAGGAACATAAAGTTTGACATGCCAATTACAATCTGGAAAAACAAATCTTGAATCAGTTATAGAACCCATTGCACTTTATGGTTGTGAGGTCCGGGGTCTGCTCACCAACCAAGACTTCACAAATATATCCTCTGTGTACAACGTAAAACACCAAATAATGCATGCAGAGCAGAATTAGGCCGATACACGCTCATTATCAAAATCCAGAAAACAGATTTTAAATTTTACAACCACCTAAAAGGAAGCGATTCCCAAACCTTCCATAACAAAGCCATCACCTACAGAGAGATGAACCTGGAGAAGAGTCCCCTAAGCAAGCTGGTCCTGGGGCTCTGTTCACAAACACAAACAGACCCCACAGATCCCCAGGACAGTAACCCAATTAGACCCAACCAAATCAAGAAAAATATATATATATAATTACCTGACACATTGGAAAGAATTAACAAAAAACATAGCAAACTAGAATGCCTTTAGAACAGAGAATACAGAGTGGCAGAATACCTGACCACTGTGACTGACCCAAAATTAAGGAAAGTTTTGACTATGTACAGACTCAGTGAGCATTGCTATTGAGAAAGGTTGCCGTAGGCAGACCTGGCTCTCAAGAGAAGACAGGCTATGTGCACGCTGCCCACTAACGAGGTGGAAACTGAGCTGCACTCCCTAACCTCCTGCCAAATGTATGACCATATTAGAGACACATATTTCCCTCAGATTACACAGACCCACAAAGAATTTGAAAACAAATCCAATTTTGATAAACTCCCATTTCTATTGGGTGAAATAGCACAGTGTGCAATCACAGCAGCAAATGTGTGACCTGTTGCCACAAGAAAAGGGCAACCAGTGAAGTACAAACACCACTGTAAATACAACCCATATTTATTTATTTTCCCTTTTGTAGTTGCACATCCCTACAATGACATTTGAAATGTTTACTGTTCACATTTGATTGTTTATTTCACTTTTGTTTATGTATTTCAGTTGCTTTGGCAATGTAAACATATGTTTCACATGCAGATAAAGCCCCTTGAATTGAATTGTGAGTGAGTGAGTGAGTGAGTGAGTGACCAATGGGATCACAAGACAAAACTAGAACAGAGAGTGATGCTGGGGGAGGATGAGCTGCCGCAGAGGGAGAGTCAAACCTGCACAACGTCACACAAGCAAATGGAGAGCCACCCCCCCTAAGTGAGTCACACTGTGGATTCTACCTTAAAATAACACTGTTTTATGATCTGTACTCCTTTCATATGATAGGGCCTATATGATTTTTGAGGGGGTTTGAGAAGCACCCTAATACCCCTAAGAAAAAGTAGGCCATCCCATCAGGTAGCCTTAGTGTTCTACTTAGGTCTAACGTATGGGATTATCACTTCAAAAAGCAAACATCTGAAGCATTTTAGATTGCAGAGAGGCTCAGGAATTATATTTGACTGTGAGGGAGATTTCTCACGCGAATCTTCAAGAGAGGAGCCTTATTGAAGATGGGAGAGGATTTTGTTATTAGAGCATTGTGTGCCTTTGGAGGATATTGAACCTCACAGATAGTGGTGAGAACATGATTAATAACCATAATCAGAGCAGTATCTAAATATAGACCCCCATTAACCAGCTGGCCTTCATAAATGTGAATAAGCCATCAGGTTAAATGGGATAAAACATTGACAGGGCTGAGAGGCGAACTGAGAGACAGACATCGTGGGCCAGCAATGATTCATTGGGTCAGAATGGTGTGCATCTCAGACGGTCCACCTAAAATAATGTTTTGGCACTGTGATGTGGCCCAATTTATTTTTACTTTTTATTTAACCAGGTAGTGTAACGGCTTTCGTCATCGGATGAGGAAGAGTAGTCGGACCAAAGCGCAGCGTGGTAAGTGTTCATGTTTGTTTATTGACCTGAACACTAATACAAAATAACAAGAGACTAAATGAAACCGAACCAGTCCCGTAAGGTGCAAACACTAATGCGGAAAATAACTACCCACAAAAACTCTGTGGGAAAAAGCTACCTAAGTATGGTTCCCAATCAGAGACAACAATAGACAGCTGTCCCTGATTGAGAACATACCCGGCCAAAACAAAGAAATACAAAACCATAGAAAAAAGAACATAGAATGCCCACCCAAATCACACCCTGACCAAACCAAAATAGAGACATAAAAAGCTCTCTATGGTCAGGGCGTGACAGGTAGGTCAGTTGAGAACAAGTTCTTATTTACAACTGCGACCTGGCCAAGATAAATCAAAGCAGTGGGACACAAACAACACAGAGTTACACATGGGATAAACAAACATACAGTCAATAACACAATAGAAAAATCTATATACAGTGTGTGCAAATGTAGTAAGATTAGGGAGGTAAGGCAATAAATAGGTCATGGTGGCAAAATAATTACAATTTAGCAATTAAACACTGGAGTGATAGATGTGCAGAAGATGAATGTGCAAGTAGAGATACTGGGGTGCAAAGGAGCAAAAAAACAAAACAATATGGGGATGAGGTAGTTGGGTGGGTTATTTACTGATGGGCTGTGTACTGTACAGGTGCAATGATCGGTAAGCTGCTCTGACAGCTGATGCTTAAAGTTAGTGAGGGAAATATAAGTCTCCAGCTTCAGTGATTTTTGCCATTTGTTCCAGTCACTGGCAGCAGAGAACTGTATGGAAAGGTGGCCAAAGGAGGAGTTGGCTTTGGGGATGATCAGTGAAATATCCCTGCTGGAGTGTGTGCTACAGGTGGGTGCTGCTATGGTAACCAGTGAGCTCAGATAAGGTGGGGCTTTAAATAGCAAAGACTTATAGATGACCTGGAGCCAGTGGGTTTGGCGACAAATATGAAGCCAGGGCAAGCCAACAAGAGCATACAGGTCGCAGTGGTGGGTAGTATATGGGGCTTTGGTGACAAAATGGATGGCACTGTGATAGACTACATGCAATTAGCTGAGTAGGGTGTTGGAGGCTATTTTGTAAATAACATTGCTGAATTCAAGGATCGGTAGGATAGTCAGTTTTACAAGTGTATGTTTGGCAGCATGAGGGAAGGATGCTTTGTTGCGAAATAGGAAGCTGATTCTAGATTACATTTTGGATTGGAGATGCTTAATGTGAGTCTGAAAGGAGAGTTTACAGTCTAACCAGACACCTAGGTATTTGTAGTTGTCCACATATTCATAAGTCAGAACCGTCCAGAGTAGTGATGCTAGATGGGCGGACAGGTGCGGGCACCGATCAGTTGAATAGCATGCATTTCGTTTTTCTCGCATTTAAGAGCAGTTGGAGGCCATGGAAGGAGTGTTGTATGGCATTGAAGCTCATCTGGAAGTTTGTTAACACAGTGTCCAAAGACGGACCAAAAGTATACAGAATGGTGTCGTCTGCGTAGAGGTGGATCAGAGAATCACCAGCAGCAAGTGCTGCTGTATACAGAGAAAAGAGTCGGCCCGAGAATGGAACCCTGTGGCACCCCCATAGAGACTGCCAGAGGTTCGGACAACAGGCCCTCCAACAGGCCCTCCAATGAAAACAGAGTACACATTGAGAACAAAGAAAAACTGACTAACAAGTGGAATAACACTCAAGCTACATGTACAGACAGTTCAATGTGATACCATTATTTCACATTGAAGTAACATAAAGACTTTCTCAAGAAGGTCAAGCCAAGCAACACCTATTTTCATTGTATATAGAACACATCTGAGATGACTCCATAATAAACTATATATGAATATACTCTTATCTCATTCCTCGTACCTATGTACAGCTAGGCCCAGTTAGAGAACAACACATGAATCAGAGTAGTAATCTTTCCCTGTCCGCCCTCACGGAACAGGAAACATTAATACTGCATTTCATCTCACCTGCTAGGTGGCTCTATGGAACTAGTGGCTGCAGGTGACAGCCACTGTGATGTTGAATGAACTGCTGGAGCCACCTGCCTCTGCCCTTAGCTTGTGATGGTCTGTGTTTCTCTGGTCGCCACGGTGATTGACAGGTATGGGATAGCAAACAAAGCAATGCAATCAAACAGCGAAAGTGGACGTGTGGGACCTATCCGCGTGCAACAGGATCAAGTAAGACATGAACTGCACTGCAATATTGATGCTTTACTGGAGAAACAGTGGACAAAGAGACATGACATTCTTACCTCTCTATGTATGTTGTGCTAGGTTGGAAGTTGGAACCACAGGTTTATATCATGTTTATATTCATAGCCTCAGTCGCCTGACTTGATTGATGAGGCAGACTTTGTACAGAGAATATATAGAATATGGAGAATATGCACAGCTGGAGAATGTAGACTGTCCAGATGCTGCCCTCCTCTCCATGACTGATGTTTAGAGTGGGGGGCTAGCTACGCAGAGGTCATGGGTTCAAATCCCGCTGGGACCACAAACACATAGTACACATGTAAGTACTCACTGCACAATACGTCACTTTGGATAAAAGCATCTGCTAAGCAGCTTACATTATTGTATTACATAATTAAAGCTGGTTACAGATCTTGGAGTGAGAATGATAAGTAGCTGACTGAGAGTGTTGCTAAGACTGTTCAAGACCTCGTGGCCTCTGGGTAGGCTTAGTAGTTGTAGGTATTGGTGGCCAGTGCCTTACTTGACCCAGTATTACTTGTTTGTATGAATGCAGTCAGACCAGTGGAGGGTGGAGTGAGATTTGTAGGCTTCAGTGTTTACCTGATATAGAAATGTTTATGAATTATTGATGTTTCTCAAAGAGCTCAGTTTACTAAATGAGAGTATGTTGTTGCATGACTTGAAACTGAATTGCCAGCAACAATACCCAAGGTACTGTAGGTAGGAAAACAGTCTGAAATTCAGTGTGTGTGTGTTTGTGTGTCTGTGTGTGTGCCTGCATGCCTGTGTGTTCTCGTAGCAGGAGATATAAAGCCTATCAACATAAAGCAGCCTCTGTACTGTAATCTCCCTCTCCCTCTGACTTCTCCAAACACTTACTATACCTTCACATCTGTGTGAACACTGGGGCTTCACAGACGAGCTTAAGAACAAAAACATAAATTGTGTGTCAGAATGGCTCTGTCTGGAATGAATCAATAGCTCAAGACCATTGATTTTCATTTTGATCCATTTTTAAACCATCTAAATGCAAACCCATCCATAACACGTTTCAAGTGTTACAGGGAACCTATGAGTAATGCAAATATGCTGTGGTAGAAATTATAGGGCAATCAAAAACATGTTTTTAATGATTTATAGGGGGTCTCTGAAAATATCTCTGAAATACTCAAATATACTCTATGAAACTGTGAATCATATTAATGATCTAATTTTCATAAACTAGCCCACTATATTTTGATGGGTTATCATTTAGACAGCATTTAGACAGGCAGCCCAATTCTGATATTTCTTTCACTAATTGGCCAAATTTGTTCAATCAGATCAGCTCTGAAAAATATCTGATGCCAAAAGACAAATTAGTGGAAGAAAGATCAGTATTGGACTGCTTGTCTAAGCGCAGTTGAAGTAGTATAGCCCTAGATACTTGATTTTTTTATTATGGGTTTATGCTGCATTCGTAAAAAATTGGTGGGTGGAAATTTACCAGTTGTGAAGTCGTAAATGCAATCGCGTGCTTTGAACTCTTTGAGAAATGTCAATTAGCTAATGGCCAACCAGCTGCATAAACCAGAAAACTAAAAGTACAGCTATCATGATTGTAAATAAATAAGTGTTAACATAATTGTTTTAAATAGATTGCTTTTCATAAATAATGTGTTGTTGTTGCATTTAACTGCCGAAAATGATATTATTGCGGTAATTTCCTTAATAGGTGATGCCAGAGGTCTGCATATGGGAGAAGTGGGAGCTCATGCCACGTTCATGTGCAAGTCCCAACTAGAAAAACTCAGAAATCCCTGATTTGCTGACTGGTTGAACACGGCACGTGTATAACTACAACCAGTTAGCAGGTTGAACATTTTAGAGTTTCCTAGTTCCGACTAGTACTTGAACGCGGCATCCCACTAGTAATTACCAGTTGGAGGGCCGTTCAAGTGGATCTTTCCCAGACGTATGTGGTAAATTCCCACTTGATTACACGAACACAGCATGAGTCTGACCATTTCCAATCAATGTCATTGAACACAGCTGTTGCTGTGAACTCACTACATGGCAGCTGTAAATGTCATTGAATATCAGTGAAGTTGAAACAGCTCTCTCTGTTCTTTTGCAGGGTTATTGTTTCTCGTGGCTTCTAGAATAACACAGGTAAACTACAGTGAATGATTTATAAATCACAGATTTGGCTGCAGTAGGCCACTGCCAGTTTACTACTAATGGTTGCTGCCTGCTGTACCATAGTAAACGTAAATCCGGGACACTGAAATTAGTATGATATGTTACGTTTTGGTATGGTTACGTAAAACAAGCTTACTTAAAGCAAAATTGTATGGAGTGTGTGTGGTAATGTCTAGCAACCCAATGGTTGCGAAATTTGAATCGCATGGACAACTAACTTTTTAAAAATCTAATTAGCATGTTAACTAACCTTAACCCTCAAACCTAACTCATAGCCTAGCTAACATAGCGTTAGCCACATAGCTAATGTTAACCCTGTAGGTTTTTTTCCTTTAAAAAAAAAAAGTGTAACATGTGTTGGGAATACGTACCATTGTACGAAATGGATGGACAGCCACAATTTAAGAACGTTACATACCAAATTAAACATGCTAAATGGATGGATTTTCGATATCGTTATCTACTCCTTAGTCCAGGTCACTGATTAGCCTACGGGTACAGCGTAGTTAGTTCTGAAGAGATTATTATTATTATTATTATTATTATTATTGCAAAACCTGTTGTCTCAATGGCTTACAACTTTAGGTCCAAATTGCCCGCTACCAATCATACCTATCAGAAAATGTGCAATTCCCAAGGTAAAGTTATGACTGATGCTTTGATATTTATGGAAGGCTAATTGTGACCTGTCATTGGTTTTACTGGGGTACAAGAATATTGTCATTCATGTGGCAGTCTCTTGTTGAGGTAATCAAACATTCTTATTTGGCTACTGTGAAGACACACACTGGGATATTTCTAGCCCTTTGTCTTGGGTTCTCAAGAGCTAGGATATTTACTTATGTTCAGTAGACATTTCACTTAATTTATGCCCATTGGGTATTGAAGAATATTCTCAATGCCTCGTCTTCCACATCTTCATCCAAAATATAAACTGCCATTTCAGTATTTGTAAATATACTTTATAACAAACCAAGTGACTGGCTACTGTTGGGCTGAAATAAATTCTCAATTGTGCTTTTAAATGTTGAATTGAAGGTCCAGACCAAGTCAGAGGAGAATGTTTCCTTACCAGGAAAACCTGCCACCTCGTATAGCCTGAGGTCCAGGGTGCCTTTGGGAAATGCAGCAAACAAACTGAACATCGCCAAAGGAATTAAACAAATGTAAATATTTATTTTTTCAATTACATTTTCATTACTGCAGTGTGGTTCAGTTTTTGGTGCATCTTTGAATAATTGTTTTATTTTCCCTGAGAAACAGATGGGTGTCCATGTCAAACCAGCTCAATGTAAGCAGAGCGCTACTTAAAGTGACCATGTTATTTCAAAGAAGGACAAGGAGAGCACTGGGGCTGGCAACTGTGATCTTGTCAGACAGGTGAGATTTTAAGGAGAGAAGGTTGAAGCCGGGCTTGGCTGTAGTCATATGCATCAATACTCTATGTAAATGTCTCACGTTAATCCAATATGCTCAAATCTGAGTTGTCATATTCTTCATGGATGTTGTGCACTAGTTTTCACGGAGAATTCCATCCACTTCTCTATATCATGTTGTTCTTTAGGCCAAGGCCATTCCAGCTGCCCCTGAGTAGCCTCAGAGCCAAGAGACCACTTGGGTCAAGGGGCTCAATGTGCCACAGGCCTTCTCACATGCCCTGCTCAACATCCCAGATGTGGACTCTGCAAATGCAGGCGCCTCCTCGCTGTGCAGTGACTATGTGAAGGACTTTTACGCTTATCTAAGGAAACTGGAGGTTTTTAAATTGGACTCATCTCAACTCTCTTGTTCTGAGCCTAATTAAATTTAATGTGATTTTTATTTATTTGGGTTGTCAAGAAGCAGCAACACCTGTTACTTTTTCACTACGTTAACCATTATTATTCAAGATCGTGTGTCTTGCCACAGACCCCTCTCTTAATGTCTGACCGGTTGCCATGGCTATCAACCCTATCTGGAGGGTTGTGATGTGACTGGGAGCATGTGGAGTATTCTAGTTGACTGGCTGGTACATGTCCAGAGGCAGTTGACTGCACTGTTGGCATCAGCTTTCTCCAGGTATGGCTTGTTTTTCCTCTGATGGTCAGATACATTTATTACTTAAAAAAAAGTGTTTTCTCTTCTGCTCGAGACTATCCAGTGCCAAAGAAGTCTCTGCAACTGGTTGGTGTCACTGCGAGGCTCATCGCTTACAAGTACGAGGAAATTGCTCCTCCCATGGTGGAGGACTTTGCCCATACAACAGATTTAACATATTCCTGTGCTGAGATACGCTTGATGGAAATGACCATTCTGAAAGCCTTGAACTATGAATTGGGATGACCACCACCAGTTCACTTTTTAAGGAGAGCCGCCAAGGTTGAAGGTGAATTTTTAAATTTGAAAATGTAATACACATTGGTTAGCTCTACTGAAGTGAACTCACCCAATTTGCTTCATGCTGTAACTGACCGCCTTGTTTTTTTGTATTGCTTAATTGTACTTGCTAACCAGCTATTTAAAAGTTACCATTGTTTCAGAGCCATATTGCAACAATGATATTGCAGGCCAGTACAATTTCTTCCAGCTTCTGCCTGTTGGTTATGGGCTGGCTAAATACCTGCTGGTGCTGACCCTTCTGGACTATGCCTCAGTTCACCATCCCTTACCTTCATGATTCTGCTGGTTATGAATGGGTCAGTTATGCGCAATGAATATTTAGACTTATGTGAAGTGTATGAAACTAGACACTTTTAACCCGTAGTCATTAGATTTCTTTGGGTTATGATTCCTGATAAAGGTACAGTTATGGAGTGCTGTGTCTCAACAGAACAGTGTTTAAGTTGTCACTGAATTCATTAATGTTTGCCCCATAGACCCCAGCCCTGCAGCACTACATGGGCTACACAGAGGTCTCTCTGCTACCTGTGATGCAATGCATTGCCAAGATGCTGGAGTGCTTGAATGATGGCAACATGAAACAGTTGGTGAGCCCAGCCTTTAGATGACTTCTAGCCCAGCGATGTACTGTAGGGCCACACAGCAATGTTTAACTGAAACCCCTTTTTTTTCTCCAGTCAATTAAGCAGAAGTATGAAAACGTCAAGCTACTCCAGGTCAGCTGTCTCCCAGAGCTGGCATCTACCAGGGCTTACGCCTACATTAACAAACTGGCCAACTGTCACTGTTGACACATTATTTACCCCATGTTTTTAGCTCTTTAAAAAAAAAAAAGTTAAGTCTTTAGTTTTCAATGGTTTGTCTTGATTTTAAAAAGCAAGATTAATATGTGATATGTTGTCATGGTATTGGTAAAAAAAAATACTGCTAATGTGGGCTGTTGCTGTGATGTGTCTCCATCTAAAGGAAATAAGACTTGTCTGCGCACTGATTGCAAAGTCAATTAGTTTACTACATGATCTCAATGTGTCTCTGATGGGGGAGCAGACCTTGGAGAGACTTAGTTTTCTTCTCTCTCTGCCTGTTTGTGGTGATGCAGTTCCATTCATTCCATTGTCCTCCAAGTAATGCTGAATCGCCCCTATACTTCGGTCTGCTCCGCAATTCATCCATCTTGGTTGGAACGTGAGTTAGCGGCAGTGATCCTTTGGCAATGCAGTTCCAGACAAGTACACAAAGAATGCAATTTACAAAGTGTGATAGTGTCGGAGTTAAAGTTTTCATTAAATATGGGTTCTTATAGATTATATTCATTACAGATTTTCCCCTCTGTGGAAGCATAGCCCAATACTCTTCTCTAAACTTTTATGTAAGGGAGGGATTTGTGGAGAGATGTGTGCCTGCACTAACCTCTCTCCTCACTGTTCATTTGCAATGCATTTGCAATGCTTCAATGACCATCTGGAGATGAAAGTGGTGTAGTTTGCATGAGCAGGGCATTTTAACCTTAAGTCCAACTACTGTAATTGAACAATCCTTGGTCTTGCATAAGAGACACAAGGAACTCCCATGGTACTGAATGAAGGCAGCCTACCTGTACTTCACATGATTCTCATCCACATTATAAATCATTGAAGGAGCCTTTTTGGCCTTGTGGTTGTGTAGTCTACAGTTTGTCATTGTACTTCATTTGTACACTAGTTGGCACTGTATGATGGGTCACTAGGCACACAGGTGTCCAGGAAGTAGGAATGCACAGGTATGCAGTTCTTAGTATGCTCGCTGTTTGCACCTTGGAACAATTATATGCTCCTACAGTAATCAGGTCTGCCTGTATGAAATGTATTTTTAAATTATATTTTTTCTCTTTTAAATGGGCAAAAGACCCATCCAATATCTACCACTAAATATCAGCTTTGCACGCATTTTAAACGTGTAATCCCACTTGTTAGTGGCTCAGGGACTTTTGACTAAGTTATCCACTACAACGGCATGTTATTGGGGAACAAATAAGGAAAATGTAATGACCTCAGGGATATTACAAGTAAAACCAAGCATTCAGTAGGCTAAATTAACAGTCCAGTAGGTGGCAGTGATTGTTCTCCGGTATGAGGACAGGGAAACGTATCCCACGCTTGCAAAAGCGCTCTCCCATGTTGCGTAGCGGAGAGGACTCGCCACAGCCAAAGAGCGCTCTGCTGTGAGAGCGAAAGTGTCAGAGTTGCGGTAGCTCAGAAAGTGCATGTGGCTGCGTTCGTCAGTGGACACTGCGCTGACCAAGAGGAGTAGGAGCTGGATAAACATTTCAGAAGCCAGTCGAGGTGACCTATAGAAAAACAACGCACAAGAAAACAGGAGGTTATTGTCAGGAAAGGTGCAACGAAATATTTAAATAGACTTGTGAGCAATGCACTGGCAGCATGGCCAGATGGTTCAGGGAACACCTAGGATTCAAAACTACCAAAGCACCACCTCCGGCGCCCCCGAAACCAGACTACAGATATTGTCACGCCGCTGTGACCGGTACGCTTGGCTACCAACAACCAAGCTCCGGGGCCACCTCTCTCTATCCAAGCCCCGCACAGCCGGACATTCTTGCTGCTTACAAACTACAAAAGGAACTGGACTTCGAAGATCCGTACACGGGAGGAGGAAATATTTCGTTTGGAACTGGTCTGGGCTCTGGGGGATCGCCGGACATAAAGTATGTGTCACCAAAGCACCGGCTAATAAAGGTGGAAACAATCGAGAAAAGCAACTCTGCTCCGGGCAGCGGTATCATAGCCCAAGCTGTTGCTGTTGGGAACGTTAAATCTCCCACGTCACCGCCTCCTGAAAATGAGAATAAAGAAAAGGTACGTTTTTTTTGCCCTTAGCCTGCCTCCAATATCCCACACCAGTAACAGTGTAGCCTATGCGGCGTCATAGCCTGCACAACTTTGAACAAGTCTAAATTGCTTCATAGATTTGTTTTTAATGTAAGATGTTACAATCTATCCACCTAGGTTCATCAAGAGATGGTTCAATTGTTATGTGATGTGGTCATTTTCACTATTCAAACGCATTGGTTACCATTGAAAGTGGTGGATCAGATCATGTTACTGTCGTGAGGGCTTACTCAAACAGGGAAGGGATAATTGAAACCGGCAGGACTACACTGAGAAAAATGTGACACACAACAAAAGATTTTACAGAGTTCATATAAGGAAATAATTTAACAGATTCAGTTGTCCCTAATCTATGGATTTCAATTGACTGGGAATACAGATGGCTTTTAAAACAATGGGGGCATAGATCAGAAAACCAGTCAGTATCTGGTGTAACCATTTGCAGCATGACACATTTCATTCGAGTTGATCAGGCTGTTGATTGTTGTTCAACAACTCTTCAATGGCTGTGTGAAGTTTCAGGATATTGGTGGGAACTGGAACACGCTGTCATACATGTCAATCCAGAGCATCCCAAGCTTGCTCAATGAGTGACATGTCTGAGTATGCATGCCATTTTCCCTTTCCAGGAGGTGTGTATAGATCTTTGACATGGGGTCGTGCATTATCATGCTGAAACATGAGAAAATTGTGGGTGGATGAATGTCACAACAATGGGCCTCAGGATCTTGTCATGGTATCTCGGTGCGTTCAAATTGCCATCAATAAAATGCAATTGTGTTCGTTGTTCGTCGCTTATGCCTGCCCATACCGTAACCCCATCGATCACCATAGGGCACTCTGTTCACAACATTGACATTAGCAAACCACACCCACATGACACCATACACGCAGTGTGATTGTGCGGCCGGTTGGACATACTGACAAATTCTCTAAAACTACGGATGCAGCTTATGGTCGCGAAATTAACATTCAATTCTCTGGCAACCACTCTGATGGACATTCCTGCAGTCAGAATGCCAATTACACGCTCCCTCAACTTGAGACATCTGTGGCGTTGTTACAAAACTGCATATTTTAGAATGCCCTTTTGTCCCCAGCACAAGTTGCACCTGTGTAATGATCATGCTGTTTAATCAGCTTCTTGACAAGCCACACCTGTCAGGTGGATGGATTATCTTGGCAAAGGAGTAATGCACACTAAGGGATGTAAAATAAATTTGTGTACATTTTTGTGTGTATGGAACATTTCTAGTATCCTTTATTTTAGCTCATGAAACATGGGTCCAACACTGCGTTTTTCTATTTTTGTTCAGTGTAGTTATTTTCTGGTGTTTGTCAATGGCTGGGTCAGTCAGACAGACAACAGCTGCACAGTACATGAGGACTCTAGCTCAGAAATCTTTACTGACACATTGGATAAAGAAGTGTAGCCTGCATGTCGGTAGGTGAAAGGAAGATACATGCTGTCTTCAAGCATGAAGTTTATTACAATATTTTAAACTCTAACCTTTCAGTGAAATGGATAGTTCTGTATGTTGGCAAAGAAGCCCTTAATCATCTTTTTCCCCACAGTCGGATGAACATGTGGATCCCATTTCTTTTTTGAACCTTTATTTAACTATGCAAGTCAGTTAAGAACAAATTCTTATTTACACGGTCTCTGCTTCCATTATGAAAACATTCCAATGCCATTAAAATGGGAGTACAAATTGGCCAAAACCATTTATTTTATTTACCCTAAGCAAAATAGCCTGGATTATTTGAAAATGTGCATTTGGGCACCTTCACACAGGCCCAGTTCAAAGGTGTGAGAGAACAGTGAAATATACACTGTGTAGGGCAACATTCCACAATCAACAGCCTGATCATCTCCATGCGTTGGAGATAAATTACGCTGCATGAGGTAACAATGGTAGTCACACCAGATACTGACAGGTTCTGAGCTACACCCCTACTTTTTTTTAAGGCATCTGTGACCAACAGATGCATATCTGTATTCCCAGTAAAATCCATAGATTAGGGCCAAATTAATTTATTTCAATTGACGGGTTTCCTTACACGAACTGTACCTCAGTAACATCTTAGAAATTGTTGCATGTTGAATTTATATTTTTGTTCAGTGTACTTCAAGTACACTGAACAAAAATATAAATTCAACATGCAACAATTTCTAAGATTTGAGCTAACCTGTCAGTATCTGGTGTGACTACCATTGTTACCTCATGCAGCGTAATTTATCTCCAACGCATGGAGATGATCAGGCTGTTGATTGTGGAATGTTGCCCTACTCTTCAATGGCAGTGCGAAGTTGCGGGAACTGGAACATGCTGTCCATCCATAGCATCCCAAATACACTGAATTGGTGACATGTCTGGTGAGTATGCAGGCCATGGAAGAACTGGGGCATTTTAAGCTTCCAGGAAGTGTGTACAGATCCTTGCGACATGGGGTCGTGCATCATCATGCTGAAACATGATGGCCGGGGTTGAATGGCACGACAATGGGGCTCAGGACCTCGTCACGGTATCTCTGTGCATTCAAATCAATAAAATACAATTGTGTTCGATGTCCGTAGCTTATGCCTGCCCATACCGTAACTCCACCGCCACCATGGTGCACTCTGTTCACAACTTTGAAGCAAACCGCTCTACCACACGATGTCATACGCTTTCTGCCATATGCCGGTACAGTTCCTTAAATTTAAGATATTACAATCTCTCCACCTAGGTTCAATTAAAGAGATGGTTCAATAGGTGTGTGATGTTGGCATTTTCACTATTCAAATGCATTGGTTACCATTGAAAGCGGTGGATCAGACCACGTTCCATCATGTAGGGACTTATTCAAACAGGAAATTGATTGTTGAAACGGGCAGAACTACACCGTGTATATTTCACTGTTCTCTCACACTTTTGAACTGGGCCTGTGTGAAGGTGCCCAAATGCACATTTTCAAATAATCCAGACCAGGTTCATTCAACTCTGCTCACCAAGCAAAACCTACACTTTTACAACTCTGTCATCTCTGTACCCTAGTCTACTCTGTCCCTGTCATCAACAGATCGTGTGTGGACTGGAGACCGATGAGAAGAATGCTTGTGCAGTCAGTGTACACCACGTGCCTTGAAGCCTACTGCTTTTTAGGAACACACACTTGAAGAAACCTGAGACATTCAATGTCAGTGAGGTTAAGGAAGAGCGTGATTCTGTTTATGAATGTACATGCCTCTCCCTCCAGCGCAGGCAGGGGAGGTAGACCCAGGAAAAGCATAAGTGTGTGTGAGAGTAAAAGTGCGTAAATATTTCTCAACATTGACAACACCCATACTGCATAACTCAGTCTGCTAGTCCCTGTTCTGAAGCACTAACTAATCACCTGTTGCCAGGTATTTGTTTACTCAAGCTTACTACATCAGACAATATCATAGTAGTTTAGTTAGAGCACAGCCAAAACCTTATGCAAGTATGCAAAGTAGTGCTGCACGTTTACAATTCTGTTATGAAATTCCTTAGTCCCTTAAACAGGTTACTTCCTCTTTTCACACCTGTTGTAAGGTGCAGTCTGTTTAGTGTTGAGGGTGCCTGCCTGCCATTCCATAGGGGTTTTTCTATTTCAGTTCAACTAGTGGTCATTAAAATATACCAGTAAGCAGTGTCGTGCACCAAAGGAGCATGGCAATTGGCAAGCCATTTAAAAGCTTGAAAACCTCCATATAGTAATTGTACAGTAATTAGTGTATTCAGAAATGGTCTTTTAGTTTCTCGTATGCAGTTGACATCACATTCAACAATGCAGGGTTTTTGGAATTTTATGATAAACAATGTTCCAGAGCTGACCAAATTAAAATAATTGGAAACTGAAGATTGTTTCCTCACAGCAACTGACTGCTATTGGCTAATTAAACAGATTACCGCTGTCTCCTGTTAATTGGGGCTTATTTTGATCTTGGTAGTCAATTAGGGATGGAATTCTCAAGCAGAGAAATACTGTTGCCGCTGTCTCTCCCCCCTACCTTTTTGTTGTTGTTGCAGTGCACTGGGCACATGTTGGAGGAGCAGGCAGCCAGGCAGGTTATTCAGTAAAATGGTTTTAAAATGTTGCACTCCTGAACATGAACATAATAATATGCTGAAATTGTACATCCATGTGAGGGTTGGGTGAGTTAGAGGAATTCTGATTCAGAAGACTAGATTTTCATTTAGTTCTGTGGTCAAATGGGAGGGGGGGGGGGTGTAAGTAATAATGAGAGCAGACCATCCCCACAAGAGTTTGATCACTCGGCTAAACACAGGCCTTCAACCTTACACGTGCTGGCTTTTCCGACAGACAGGCCAAGGTAATGTTGTCAGGTACTGTTCCAGAAGGATCTATTGTCTAGACCCCAACTGATATTGGTGTAGTGAGAGACCCCAAGTCTGATGGTTATGAACAGACATGTAGAATAGCCTATTCCTTTTCCAGTAGAACTACCTGTAGAAGCACATAGGCTTATCAGGTATTACACTGTATGTATTCCACTTGTTGTGGATTTGTTTTTCGTAGACGGTCATCATAATTTGTATCAGTTTTGGAGGTTGTCACGGTGAGGATTTTCTAATATAATACCACTAGCCTCTGCCCTTATCAAAATGCAGCTGATAATATGACTGTTCTTCAATGTTTGGTAACGGATTTACAAAACAAACCGTCACTGTTAGCAAACTTAGTAAGCACTGTTCTTCAAGTAAATGTGTTTTTGTGAAATGTTCAGTCAATTGTTCAAAGTAGTCCTTTTGCATAGTTTTATGGTTTGTGTAACTTTGAAATCATTGGTTTTTGTTTGACATACATGTCAACGTGAAAAATCGGAGTCTCAGCATCACCCTGTTACTGTGGAATTGGCCTTTACCAACAACCAGATATGTAAAATCCTAGCTGCACCCTTACTGTGAGAACATCCGATTTTCAGCTGGTTTCTCAGTAAAACGGAATGTGTTCTATGTTCCAATACAGAGGAGGGGTGGTGTAGACAGGCCTTGAGTGTCAGGCAGTTTCATCTGATGATTCTGAATTTCCAAACAGCCTTGTTCTGACATGAGATGTTATTTATAAAGATATTTCACAGTTTGTAACGTTGTGGCATATCAAGGCATGTATTATTCTTAGTTTAGGCCTACAGAATATCAAAGAATGCTTGGATTCTGATCTTAATTCCATTTCTTCCACTGAACATGATCTATTGTAGACCTCACAAGTTATGGACACTATACAGGAACTGAATCGGCTAGTCAATTGTACTGGCTGGAGTGAAGTGTTTGAATGCTGACTATAGGGAGAGTGAGCGCTAGGAAGAGAGGACCACACCACTGTCTTGTTACAGCCTGAACCCCATTGATATTTTAATTACTTGACTAGTGGATGCTAATTATATAACTGCTTACCTAATGCTTGTGCTGCCAATAGCAGAGTCTATGCCGTCTAGTGTTTTGTCTAATCTTAACCCTCCAAAGCTTTTTTATTCAGTTAAATGGGGGGGGGGGGGGGGGAAAGCCTTAGTTCATCAATGATACAATGTACAGTGTGGTGATTACATGAAACTTAGGCCTCCCCCATTATTGTCCATCCTGATGGACTCTATTATGGACTTTCTTTTATGACGACGAGCACGTAGGAGCCAGCCACAGGTAAGAGCACCAGCTTGATTTTTTTTTTCATTTTTTTTTTTTTCATGTTTTCCTGTTTTATAACGACAAGACCTTCATGGTAGAGGGAGATGATCAATTATTATCCAGCTAATTTAAATGTTCTCATCATCGCTCTTCCCCCTGGCATGGTCTCGCCTACTCGACTCGGCACTAACTTCTCAAGGACACATGAAAGTGACGACATGCACAACTTGTGAAATGTGTAAACAACAGTGATAGTGCATAAGTCTCCCTTGTAAAATCATGTGGCTAAATATATTGCTGTGTGGCTTTATGAATTCATAAACTGTCCTAGACACCAGGGTTGCTCTGGCCTTGAGACCCTATGCAGCTGTGTTTGAGCCATGTTATAGTTCCCACCATGGCCCATGGAAGCAGTTGAGTGAATGGGGCCTCTGAGTCCATAAGCCAGTTTCCGTACACTATGTGTAGAATCACGCAGTATAGGATCATGAACACAATACAGTCAGCTGTCCCACAGCCAGCGGAGACATTAGATTTGACAGATTTATTTCATGGTTGTTTCCCTCTTTTCCTTCCATGTACCTTTTTAACAGCCTTTGACTCAGCGGTTCATGAAGTCAAGTGATGCATTAGCAGCCGGGGAGACCATGGCTTATTTGTTTTGTCATTAACCAGTTTTATTCCTGTCCTTGAGACCGATTCCTGTCTCAATTGCCATTCTCGGTTGTTCATCTCAAAATCCCATTTTCACTCATTCTTTCGTTTCTATGCTTTGTCTTTCCCTGCATACGCATGGTGTTTCTCTACTCTACATGTATATTTGAGCGTGTTGGAATGATGACTGCTACAAGTGGGCATCAGCTGCCTGAGCCACCCCAACACCCCCAGCCCAGATCACATCTCAGCTGCCTGAGCCTCCCCAACACCCCCAGCCCAGATCACATCTCAGCTGCCTGAGCCACCCCAACACCCCCAGCCCAGATCACATCTCAGCTGCCTGAGCCTCCCCAACACCCCCAGCCCAGATCACATCTCAGCTGCCTGAGCCTCCCCAACACTCCCCAGCCCAGATCACATCTCAGCTGCCTGAGCCTCCCCAACACTCCCCAGCCCAGATCACATCTCAGCTGCCTGAGCCTCCCCAACACTCCCCAGCCCAGATCACATCTCAGCTGCCTGAGCCACCCCAACACTCCCCAGCCCAGATCACATCTCAGCTGCCTGAGCCTCCCCAACGCTCCCCGTCCCAGATCACATCTCAGCTGCCTGAGCCTCCCCAACGCTCCCCAGCCCAGATCACATCTCAGCTGCCTGAGCCTCCCCAACACTCCCCAGCCCAGATCACATCTCAGCTGCCTGAGCCTCCCCAGCCCAGATCACATCTCAGCTGCCTGAGCCTCCCCAACACTCCCCAGCCCAGATCACATCTCAGCTGCCTGAGCCTCCCCAACACTCCCCAGCCCAGATCACATCTCAGCTGCCTGAGCCTCCCCAACACTCCCCAGCCCAGATCACATCTCAGCTGCCTGAGCCTCCCAAACACTCCCCAGCCCAGATCACATCTCAGCTGCCTGAGCCTCCCCAACACTCCCCAGCCCAGATCACATCTCAGCTGCCTGAGCCTCCCCAACACTCCCCAGCCCAGATCACATCTCAGCTGCCTGAGCCTCCCCAACACTCCCCAGCCCAGATCACATCTCAGCTGCCTGAGCCTCCCCAACACTCCCCAGCCCAGATCACATCTCAGCTGCCTGAGCCTCCCCAACACTCCCCAGCCCAGATCACATCTCAGCTGCCTGAGCCTCCCCAACACTCCCCAGCCCAGATCACATCTCAGCTGCCTGAGCCTCCCCAACACTCCCCAGCCCAGATCACATCTCAGCTGCCTGAGCCTCCCCAACACTCCCCAGCCCAGATCACATCTCAGCTGCCTGGGCCTCCCCAACACTCCCCAGCCCAGATCACATCTCAGCTGCCTGAGCCTCCCCAACACTCCCCATCCCAGATCACATCTCAGCTGCCTGAGCCTCCCCAGCCCAGATCATTTCTCAGATAATGGAATCAGAGCAGGCGCTGTGAGCCAATCAGGTGTTGTTTAGCCAAGTCATTGAAGGGACAGTTGTGTGTAATTCGCTTACGAGTAGCGTCTCAACATCGTGTGGGGGTTTGAACCGACGCTCTTTAATTTCCCATGGAATAGACATGTTACGGCTTTACCGCGCGTCCCTTTGTCTTTGGCTTTCTGTTCCAATCTGATTTTGTGTGTGTGTGTGTGTGTGTTCTTATGGTGATTTTTCCTTCCAGCAGCAGTCTCTTGGTGTGGATAAATCAAGGCTGTTTGACTGGCCTATAGATTAGCAGTGCTTGGGGTTCTGAACTTTCCTCATCTTCATTCCCTCACTATCTCAGTCTTGCTTTAAAGCCTTGACTCTGGCAATCCTCTCTTCAGGGGGATGTGCATAGCTCTTTGTTGTTCTGTTTTCTACTCTGCTCCTCTCTGTCCTTGTAGTGATAGGAGAAATGTCAGAAGTAAACACGACCGGGGCATCTGACCTCCTGGTGGACGGGCACCAGAATCCATCATGTGACACGTCAAATCAAATCAAATCAAATGTATTTATATAGCCCTTCGTACATCAGCTGATATCTCAAAGTGCTGTACAGAAACCCAGCCTAAAACCCCAAACAGCAAGCAATGCAGGTGTAGAAGCACGGTGGCTAGGAAAAACTCCCTAGAAAGGCCAAAACCTAGGAAGAAACCTAGAGAGGAACCAGGCTATGTGGGGCCAGTCCTCTTCTGGCTGTGCCGGGTGGAGATTATAACAGAACATGGCCAAGATGTTCAAATGTTCATAAATGACCAGCATGGTCGAATAATAATAAGGCAGAACAGTTGAAACTGGAGCAGCAGCACGGTCAGGTGGACTGGGGACAGCAAGGAGTCATCATGTCAGGTAGTCCTGGGGCATGGTCCTAGGGCTCAGGTCAGTTGAAACTGGAGCAGCAGCACGGCCAGGTGGACTGGGGACAGCAAGGAGTCATCATGTCAGGTAGTCCTGGGGCATGGTCCTAGGGCTCAGGTCCTCCGAGAGAAAGAAAGAGAGAAGGAGAGAATTAGAGAACGCACACTTAGATTCACACAGGACACCAAATAGGACAGGAGAAGTACTCCAGATATAACAAACTGACCCTAGCCCCCCGACACAAACTACTGCAGCATAAATACTGGAGGCTGAGACAGGAGGGGTCAGGAAGGATATAACCTCACCCACTTTGCCAAAGCACAGCCCCCACACCACTAGAGGGATATCTTCAACCACCAACTTACCATCCTGAGACAAGGCCGAGTATAGCCCACAAAGACCTCCGCCACGGCACAACCCAAGGGGGGGGGCGCCAACCCAGACAGGATGACCACATCAGTGAATCAACCCACTCAGGTGACGCACCCCCTCCAGGGACGGCATGAGAGAGCCCCAGTAAGCCAGTGACTCAGCCCCTGTAATAGGGTTAGAGGCAGAGAATCCCAGTGGAAACACGTGGGTGTCTCTAGACGTATGAGCAGTCTCATACCTGTCTTACTATCAGATGGAAGCTGACAGGTTCTGATAGCTGGCTTTAGCTGAATGTCAGAGCATTACAGGAAGTGCAGTTCTCCTCCCACTCCCACCTCCACACAAACACACGCCTGTTTACTTACACTGTATCACCAAGGAAGACGTCTGAAAGGAATTGCTTTGTAAGTGTCACCTGAAAGGGGTTGTAATTGCTGCTTAATTGTCTGCTATGTGAAGGTCATTTCCAGATGTAACACCCATGGTAGGTTAAATGTTCTTTCATTCTTATTTCTGGTACACATGGAATATGGTCCAGGCAAACAGAGTAGAGGCACAGAGTACAGTGGGCCTATAGAGTAGGAGTTAAAACATGCTGACCCTTTTACTTTTTTAATGCTTACCAGAGTAACTACACTATACAGTAAATAACTATACAGTTAAAAAATTGAGTTCATGATGACCAGAAAGTAGTGATGCACCGATATGACATTTTTGGCCGATACCGATATCTGATATTTTCCTTGCCAAAAAAACACGATACCGATATTTAACATTTTAAAGGCCTTTCTAAGCATTTTAGTACAGTTAGAGGCTGGGGTAGGCCGTCATTGTAAACTTACTTGCCTTGTTAAATAAAGGTTACTCACACACACTGACCAAAAATGTATTTTGATGGCATTTAAGTATGTCCCCATTACCAGTAAAACATAATCAAAACCTATTTCTTCACTTTATTTGCTGTGCTGTTTTGTTGTTCAGTCGTTTCATTCTCAACCTCGATTTCTATGGGACGCAGGTTGGGTCTTTGCGTGTCAAAAAAATATACTATTTGATGTGCCAAATAAGCTTGTTGACCAATCAGAACCTGAATATTACCGCAAATTCAACTATTGTGCCTAATACTTATTGTGGCTAGCTTCACAACACATAACCCGGTCAGGTTGAGCCTCACTAGCCAGATGAAGCTAGCTGACTGCTTATAACTTAGTTACTAGTTACTAACTTAGTTACTAAACTGCTTAGTTTTGGGCAACAGGGTTAAGTAGCTGGCTAGCTTTTTATTTTCAAGAACTGAAGTTCAATTTCAATAGGGGAACCACAAGTGGCAACCTAGCTAATACTTACTCACAAGGATTCCTAAATCATTGCTAAGAATAATGAAAATGACTGCAGTTTTTACTGGTCATTGTTTTCAGGTTGGTTGTATTTGGAGCTAGCTAGGTACCAAGCAAAAGCTAGCTACTTCAGAAGTTGCAGTCGAACAAATTATGCTTTATTACCAACGCGGTATCGTAAACACTGTTCGTGGCCGGTGTTTGCTTGTTTGCAGACTTTTTGTACGGCTTTGACAGTGTATCTTTTTTGACATGCAAAGACCCAAACAACGTTCCATAGTATGTATGTACAGTTGAAGTTTATATACACCTTAGCCAATTACATTTAAACTCAGTTTTTCACAATTCCTGACATTTAATCCTTTGTAAAAAAATAATTTCTTAGGTCAGTTAGGGTCACCACTTTATTTGAAGAATGTGAAATGTCAGAATAATTGTAGAGAATTATTTATTTCAGCTTATTTCTTTCACCACATTCCCAGTAGTCAGAAGTTTACATACACTCAATTAGTATTTGGTAGCATTGCCTTTATGTTTAACTTGGGTCAAATGCTTCGGGTAACCTTCCACAAACTTCCCACAATAAGTTGGGTGAATTTTGGCCCATTCCTCCTGACAGAGCTGGTGTAACAGAGACAGGTTTGTATGCCTCCTTGCTCGCACACGCTTTTTCAGTTCTGCCCACACATTTTCTATAGGAGTGAGGTCAGGGCTTTGTGATGGCCACTCCAATACTTTGACTTTGTTGTCCTTAAGCCATTTTGCCACAACTTTGGAAGTATGCTTGGGGTCACTCCCGTGCTTCACGGTTGGGATAGTGTTCTTCGGCTTGCAAGCCACCCCCTTTTTCCTCCAAAGATATCAATGGTCATTATTGCCAAACAGTTCTATTTTTGTTTCATCAGACCAGAGGACATTTCTCCAAAAAGTACAATATTTTTCCCCATGTGCAGTTGCAAACCTTAGTCTGGCTTTTTTATGGCAGTTTTTGAGCAGAGGCTTCTTCCTTGCTGAGCGTCCTTTCAGGTTATGTCAATATTGGAATAGTTTTACTGTGGAAAAATATACTTTTGTACCCGTTTCCTCCAGCATCTTCACAAGGTCCTTTGCTGTTGTTCTGGGATTGATTTGCACTTTTCGCACCAAAGTACGTTCATCTCGAGGAGACAGAACGCATCTCCTTCCTGAGCGCTATGACGGCTGTGTGGTCCCAGGGTGTTTATACTTGCGTACTATTGTTTGTGCAGATGAACGTGGTACCTTCAGGTGTTTGGACATTGCTCCCAAGGATGAACCAGACTTGTGGAGGTCTACAATTTTTTTTCTGAGGTCTTGGCTGATTTCTTTTGATTTTCTCATGATGTCAAACAAAGAGGCTCTGAGATTGAAGGTAGACCTTGAAATATACGTCCACAGGTACACCTCCAATTGACTTAGATGATATCAATTAGCCTATCAGAAGCTTCTAAAGCCATGACATTATTTTCTGGAATTTTCCAAGCTGTTTAAAGGCACAGTCAACCTAGTGCTTTTGCACCTCAGCGTTAAACTAGACATCGGCCGATACCGATGTTGGCAGTTTTAGCTGATATAGTCCAATTCCGTTATGGTCACCGATATATCGTGCATCCCTACCATAGAGCCTAGATAGCGATACTATGTAGAATTTAAAGTTAGTTAGGTCCAATGGCAGGGGACAAAATTTAGATTTCATTTAAAGATGATCAAAACATTTGTTATTTTCAATGGGTGTGTTTCACAAGGAAATGAACACTTTCCACATTATGATAATATTTAATTTTTAAGTATTTGGTTGCTATGGATACACTTCCCCATAATTACAGCTGAGCCTGGTCTAAGATGATTGCTTTGGTGCAGCATCTCCTTGTAGTCCAGTTTGAGGACTGTTGGGTAGTTATCAACCATAAAATTGTTCTCTGAAGTGTCCAAGAGGGCCATCTATTTGTTGAACTCTTCAAGGTATCCCAGCTGCCCTGGCAACTGGCACTATTGTTTTCCAGCAACAGATTGTCAAGCATTTCCAGGTGGACTGGGCAGCCATGTGTTTTTTTTCTTTCTCCAAACAATACCTTTCTGTGGTGTTTTATGGGTTTATCATATTCTGTCCTCAACAGTTGCACAGGGAATCAGTTAGTTAGTTCTAAATTCCTATGGCCCAGGCAGGAATCCTGGAAGAGCTCTTTAGGAGGAAGGAACCTCTGCTGGCGCTGGGCCAACAAAGCTGACTTTATTTACACCCCGCCTCAACCCACCAGGATGATGTCATTCTGCATGGGGAAGATGACTACACTACGACATGGAGGAATCACATGAGGACAAATTTTGATCTGGTCAGGAAAGAGATTATGCATTGATATTGAAGTGGACTGTTTATAGAGGTTTATACAACTTTGAAATGACATTGGGTGTTTTTGAAAGCTGAATGATGCATAGCATACCTAATACTGAAAATACTGAGTAGCATATGGTGTATGACTAGAGGTTTACAATGTGTTAAGAGGAGTCTTCACCTGCTTTTTAGCGGTTAGAGCGTTGGGCCAGTAACCAAGCAGTCGCTGGTTCGAATACCCAAACTGACCAGATGAAAAATCTGTTCCCTTGAGCAAGGAACTTAACCCTAATTTGTTCCAGGGGCTCCGTTCTACTATGGCTAATCCTGTAAAACAACACATTTCACTGCACCTATCTGTTGTCAGTCACAAAACATTTTGTTGCAATTTTTATTTGGGGGGGGGGGGGGGGGGGGGGCGAATTGTTAACCAATTTAACACGATGACAAAGTTTTTAATAAATTAACCCCATGTACAATTCTAGTCCTGAGATGTGGAAACAGTTGCATTAAAACATTCCCTTCTCTTAGTTTTTCCTAAAGAGGGTTACTGTAGCTGTTCCACTGTGTATTTCTCTAGGCTTTTAGCTGTACAACCTGTATGGCTCATGTGAACCCAACAGGTCACATAATACCAGCCCTGTATGCAGGCAGTTATTGGCCACTGTGGTCAGGACAGTTGTCTGTGGCCACATGGCACTGTTTTGTTTAATAACACAGTGTAGTAGAACCTGTAAGGGAAGCCCTGGTTCGTGAGCACATCATCAGACACGGATTAAAAGGAAACAAATTGAGCCCTGAGGTTTCATGCCATCCAGGGCATGTACAGAAAGCCTGCGTGAAGCACTGGTATTTTTAACCGCCCCACTGATAGCTAACAGTAGGACGGCCCTTAACCTCAAACTCTGAGTACACCAAACACTGCTGCTCTCCCCACGTAGTTGGCCATATCTGACCTATGCTGGGTTTTCTGTGTGTAGAACATAGGAATTATCCCATGGTATTTTAGATATAGTGTAGAGGGGAGTTAAGCTGCGCTGTTTCTGTATTTACTATCCGGGAGGTAGAGTGGAGCTCTTTAAGGTCTGTGCCCTTCCTTCACAGTGGAGCTGACCTATGACCTGTGCTCACTGACAGGTGCTGAGGCTGGAGTGTGTGTGTGTGTCTGCCAGTGGGGTCGTGGTCTCCATACAGTGCCTTGCGAAAGTATTCGGCCCCCTTGAACTTTGCGACCTTTTGCCACATTTCAGGCTTCAAACATAAAGATATAAAACTGTATTTTTTTGTGAAGAATCAACAACAAGTGGGACACAATCATGAAGTGGAATGACATTTATTGGATATTTCAAACTTTTTTAACAAATCAAAAACTGAAAAATTGGGCGTGCAAAATTATTCAGCCCCCTTAAGTTAATACTTTGTAGCGCCACCTTTTGCTGCGATTACAGCTGTAAGTCGCTTGGGGTATGTCTATCAGTTTTGCACATCGAGAGACTGAAATTTTTTCCCATTCCTCCTTGCAAAACAGCTCGAGCTCAGTGAGGTTGGATGGAGAGCATTTGTGAACAGCAGTTTTCAGTTCTTTCCACAGATTCTCAATTGGATTCAGGTCTGGACTTTGACTTGGCCATTCTAACACCTGGATATGTTTATTATTGAACCATTCCATTGTAGATTTTGCTTTATGTTTTGGATCATTGTCTTGTTGGAAGACAAATCTCCGTCCCAGTCTCAGGTCTTTTGCAGACTCCATCAGGTTTTCTTCCAGAATGGTCCTGTATTTGGCTCCATCCATCTTCCCATCAATTTTAACCATCTTCCCTGTCCCTGCTGAAGAAAAGCAGGCCCAAACCATGATGCTGCCACCACCATGTTTGACAGTGGGGATGGTGTGTTCAACTGTGTTGCTTGTACGCCAAACATAACGTTTTGCATTGTTGCCAAAAAGTTCAATTTTGGTTTCATCTGACCAGAGCACCTTCTTCCACATGTTTGGTGTGTCTCCCAGGTGGCTTGTGGCAAACTTTAAACAACACTTTTTATGGATATCTTTAAGAAATGTCTTTCTTCTTGCCACTCTTCCATAAAGGCCAGATTTGTGCAATATACGACTGATTGTTGTCCTATGGACAGAGTCTCCCACCTCAGCTGTAGATCTCTGCAGTTCATCCAGAGTGATCATGGGCCTCTTGGCTGCATCTCTGATCAGTCTTCTCCTTGTATGAGCTGAAAGTTTAGAGGGACGGCCATGTCTTGGTAGATTTGCAGTGGTCTGATACTCCTTCCATTTCAATATTATCGCTTGCACAGTGCTCCTTGGGATGTTTAAAGCTTGGGAAATCTTTTTGCATCCAAATCCGGCTTTAAACTTCTTCACAACAGTATCTCGGACCTGCCTGGTGTGTTCCTTGTTCTTCATGATGCTCTCTGCGCTTTTAACGGACCTCTGTGACTATCACAGTGCAGGTGCATTTATACGGAGACTTGATTACACACAGGTGGATTGTATTTATCATCGTTAGTCATTTAGTTCAACATTGGATCATTCAGAGATCCTCACTGAACTTCTGGAGAGAGTTTGCTGCACTGAAAGTAAAGGGGCTGAATAATTTTGCACGCCCAATTTTTCAGTTTTTGATTTGTTAAAAAAGTTTGAAATATCCAATAAATGTCGTTCCACTTCATGATTGTGTCCCACTTGTTGTTGATTCTTCACAAAAAAATACAGTTTTATATCTTTATGTTTGAAGCCTGAAATGTGGCAAAAGGTCGCAAAGTTCAAGGGGGCTGAATACTTTCGCAAGGCACTGTAGACACGGGCACCACTGGGGAACTGGCTGTACCTCTCATTATAGACTGGATGGGCACTGATGTCTCTCTAGGCTTCGTAGGACACAGATCTTGAGTAGGGTTGAGTAGGGTTCGAGAGTGTAGGGTTCGAGAGTGTGCCCTGCTGTTTTCCCTTCCGTAATACCCTATAGTTACTACTGTATGACATGTAACACTGTTTTATTACTCTGTCTCTAGGTGTAGGCCTAATATAGTTCAGCCACCATATAAATTGCTTGGTGCAGTGATTGGACCAAAGGTAAAGCAACCAGGCCACTGACTGTCTGCTTTTGTTTGGTGGAAAATAAGAAACAAGAGGGTTGCTCCAGGATTAAGGAAGTGCTCTCTTCCTGACGGGAAGTGTTTACAACTTGGTGACGTTCCCTTTTGACTGGGGCTGGGCAAGTCTACGCTAGCTCGCCACTCTCAAACAGTCTGGGAATGTTGACTCTGCTCTCACATCTGTGCTAAAATATAACCAGGCGGGTTAATATTTCCTCATGTTGCAGCTTGAGCAAACTGGCAAGGGCTTTGTGATTGTGACATTGTACTGTGTCAATACAAAGCTGTGGTGTCATGTTCTGTTAGTGACCTCCTAATCAGGTCAGGCTGCAGTGAAGTCCGTGTAAAGACTCCTTCCCTCTCTCCGTCTCCTGCTATGGGAGGTGGAAAGCCCCGTAGCGATGGCAGGGTGACATAAGACTCCACCCTGCTTGCCTGCAAGTTCTATTGTCAGTCTCGGAGCTGTTGGGTTTGACGTGCTGTGTTCTGTGTACACGCTCACCACACAAAGGCTATCTGAGGCCATGTCGTTTCCGACCCCAATCAAGTCATCCTCATCAAATCAAACTTCCCTGCTTTGTTTATGTACAGCTGGCTCCTGGGCCTGCCTCATTTTGTTTTCCTTACTGTCTATAAATCACACACCCAAATCAAAAGGTCATACTCACTGGATTCACATTGTTGTTTTTATGTCAAGCCCTACTTTTCGTAGTTGTCATTGTTGTCTCCTTTCTCTAGCATAGTAAACCACACACTGATCACTGCATCTGTACACAGCCCATCTGTAAATAGCCCACCCAACTACCTTATCCCCATATTGTTATTTTTTTTAATCGTTTGCACCCCAGTATCTCTACTTGCACATCATCTGCACATCTATCAAGTGTTATTTTGCCACTATGGCCTATTTATTGCCTTACTACCTCCCCAATCTTACTTTATTTGCACACACTGTATATAGATTTTTCTATTGTGTTATTGACTGTACGTTTGTTTATCCCATGTGTAACTCTGTTGTTTTTTGTCACACTGCTTTGCTTTATCTTGGCCAGGACTCAGTTGGAAATGAGAACTTGTCCTCAACTGGCCTACATGTTTAATAAAAAAAAAACTTTATCTAAGGCTGTTTCTCCCAAACACAACTTCTGCAGTTGTGTGCCTCAGCCTTTTATGCATCTAGTGGACCAACAACAAGCCCATTCCTCCTCACAACTTAACCACTACTCCATCTTCCTTACATTCAAAGAGTCATACATCTATTTCAGAGGGAAAGAGAGCAGAGAAAGGAAATTGGATTTTGTCAAGCGTATCCTCAAGTGTTAATCTCGAATATCTGTTGAATATGAAGAGAGCCTGAATGTGGGGCAGCCACCCTCCAGCCGAGGTCCTCAGTATGCTATAAGGGCTCTCTGGAGAGAAGGTGGGACTTGGTCCCACTTGAGTGCACAGGGAACTGCAAGAGTCGAAAAGAGACATTCTTTCAAAGAAAGGGATGATCGGGCTAAAAAAGGGAATAAAATAGGGGATCATACGGAAAAGGTAGAGTACAGAAGGTATTCCTGTGAGACTAGGAGGATGGTGACGCATTGTGCTTGGGTTACTGGCCTGACGTTAGGTGATATTACATTAGAAGCAGAGAAGCAAGCACCTGTTCAGGCCCAGTAAGCTCAAATGAAATAAATGGTTTATAAAAATAAAGAAAAGGCTCCGCCTCAGTGAGAAGCCTGCTGCTCTACTGTCCAAAGTGCTGCGTGCCTCTTGGCTCGGCGTTACGCAATGTGTTTTGTGTCACTCGGGTTTCTAGAACCTTGGAATGAGAATAGAAAGTGCTTTTAAAAAATAAATAAAACGAATACAGAGCAAGTTTGTGCAGCAGCTCCCTCGTAACATTGTTGAGGATCCATATGGCGTTGTCAGAGAAACGACCTGCGACCTTGAGTCTCACTTCAGGGATAAAGAGAAAATACATAAAGCTGATACTGTGGCAGACTGGCAGTGTAGCATTCTTTTGTCACTAACTTTCAACGGCAGTGGTAAAACATCCTCACAAATGTAGAATGCATTGTTCTCAATCCTGTTTTTTCTCAAGGGATCATCAGCGCAACATGCCGTGAAAGTACAGACCTTCAGTAGAAGCTAGGTCTGTGATTATCACGAGCGTGTCATCCCTCCGTAGGTGATCAGTGGGATTTAGTGCTCCCTTAAACCTTGTGTTGGTGTGACTGTAGTGTGGGTGTGGGAAAACATGACTGTTGTGAGGCCTGAATAGCTCTGCCTGCTGCATAACCTATATCCCACTCACAAGTGTAGGAGGGGCACACTGCACACAGCTGTGTGATGTAACTCTTTTTAGCTCAAGGTGAAGTGTCAAGTGCCTCTTTTCTCCCATTTATAATGCAGCTCTGATGTTTTTCTCGCTGTAACACTGACCCGTGTTACAGGGTATCCGTGTCACTGTCGTTGCGTTTTGGAAGTGTTCCCATGCAAAGGATATGACCAATGACGCACTAAACCACTTCTCCATGTGCCAAATGAGCGGGCTTTTCCCGACTGGCGTGTCAAAAGCCACCCCACATGTGCAGCAGCCCAGAGATCTAAAGAAGCCTGTTTTATGTGGTCGGGATTCTTTAAGGAGACCAAACAAATAGGTTAACATGGAAAAGTGTGAGCTGTGCTTTGAACAACACAGATGTCTGACTGGGGGAAAGACGGAGAGAGATGGCTGAACACATTGGATGCTAGAAATTATCCCCTTGCCACAGGGAGCACTGGTTGAAGTAGCATGTGTTGCACTCTTTCCTAAATCCTCACTTCCTTCAAAGCAAGTCATCTATGACTGGGGAAATGCATGTTTGGGCGATGTAGGGTAGAATGGCGGTCTTAATATGTTTTCTTTTGTACCCAGTGTCACCACATGTACTAATTATCTATAATCTGAACAGCTGAATAGGTTCTTGAACGCTGATTGTGCTTTTATCTCTAAATTGTTTCTCTACAGGTCTTCCCTAGCCATTAATATTTGTCTCTTTATTTCCTGTCTGTCCTAATCAAGCAACATGCTTTATCCACGGAACATTGACTTTGAGAGGGCTTTAATAAGGCTAAAAGCAAAGCTGACAAATTCATCCAGCTGCAAGAAGACAAACATGATTTCGCTTTACTTATGAGAAGTGCTCTCCTCCACTTAGCGTTGCTCTAGCTTCTATTGCTTGTGACTGATTGAAAACAATGGGCGCTCATGGAAAACATCATTTGATTAGCTAGCAGCTATCTTCCCTGGCTCTTAAGTAGGCATTCAGGGCTGGCGTTGCCACGTCCTTGTTGAGGCCCATAGAGCCACAGGCTGATTCCCAGGCCAACAACCCCTGTCTGTTAGGAGATGTCGTAATAAAGTGTCATTAATGTCAGAGCTGTATTGTGGGAAAGCTCCATCTATACAGTATTTTCAGAGGAACATAGCCCCCAGATGGAATCATGCTTCACAATCGGGTTCCATTTGAGTCCTAACCAGATTTCTTCTCTCATCTGTGAATCATACAAGTATCGTATTGATAGTGGCTGCATTGTGTCAACAACGGAGGTTGCAATTGGTTCTGCTTTAGTAAATTGCCTTGTGGCAATGTTTGATGGCAAGCTGTTAGCTTCAGATGACTGGAACTGAGCTGAGTGCATGTGTCCTGTATTTCGAGTTGAAGGTAAGTTGGAGCAGTCAGAATTCAGCAACAGGCAGTGTGATGTTATCTGTTGTTCAATTTTCCTTTTTTAAATTAATATTTGTCTAAACAGGAGCGTAAATGCCATATGCTGGGCAGTCTATTCCTCTCCCCTCCTTATCCCCCTCTCTAAGATGGTTTTCATTAGATCTGATATCATTTTAAAAAAAACTTAAGAACAAAAGAGCCATGGCAGCAAAAAAGAGCCCTTTGAAACACCCTAATTCAATCGAGCAGCTAAGCCCTGAGTTGTATTAGGTTATCAGTGGCTCAAATCCCCTGTGGCGTGGAGACATAAATCACAAATGCCATTCCCTTTTTTTCCCCCTTTCCCTCCATTCCTCCTGCCCCCCCCCCCCCCCCCCATTGACTCTTGTGGTGGCCTGGTAGGGGGAGAGGTGGGGTAGGCTTCAGCCCCCAATAGCTCTGACATGCCTCATCCTTTCTGGACCAGCTGTGACATTTGTCACATTTCTGTGTAACGTCTCCACATTACATTACTGTCACCAGTCGTTCAGGTGGCTACTCAGATGGCTGGCAGGGGGGCTGGCTGTCGTATTAGACATGCACGCGTGCACACACATGACTATCTGGTGCATCCAGCAGCAGTTTACTTATATTATTATTAGTTTTTTAGTGTTTATAGTTTGAGGAGTTGGATTTTGCTTATGAGATGTCAATGACGGAATGGCATATTTAACTAAATAGTTTGGACGTGGGGGAAAGCTATAAATTGGTGCAGCATACTGCCAAAACCCTATCATCCTATACGATGACCACAAACTAAGACTTTAATGTTCTCCCTTTTATGGCCCCAGATGCTCTATATGATAATTGCCTGTTAGATCCACTTGGTCTGCATGTGATGGTGTGGGAGAAGGAGGATTGTGTATTTTCCTAGTTCTAATGGAGGACTGCAGCCCAATTGAATTGTAATCTCAGAAGCACTCTCTGTGCTAACTGTGTGGAATGCCAAGTGGCAGGTGCCTGTTACACTCTCTCTTCTTAGCTAATGCTCTCACTAGGCTCACACTGATTCGAAATAGACTTCATTCCTTGAGAGCTGCAATGTATTTTTAAGCAGTGAGTGGATATTTCTCCTACTATGGCTGCCTGGCTATCTAAGCAGCTGCAGGTGTAAGACATGGTGAACCTGGTAGCTCAGCACGACACCAGGCTGGGAGTTATTTAAGTATGTTCTCACTTTGCTGTTGCAGTGTAGGGATATGTCCTGACTGCTTCCAGGGGGGCGAGAGGGTATAAGCCTAAAAGGTTACTTTGTGAGGCTACTCACAGCTTACATCTCTGCTTAGAAAAGCTCACATACAGTATAGCACTCTATATAGAAGCACCGCAGTATTGCACTCACTGTGGGTGAATTTGACTTTCATGACAAGTGTGGTGGCTTGGCTGTGGTCCTGACACACCCTGACATGCCAGCAGACAGATGGTGGGTCCCCAGGCAAGCAGGCCGCCAGGCAGGGAGGGAGGGAGGCGGGCTGGCAGAGAGGCAGGGAGGCAGGCAGGGAAGCTGGTAGGCAGGCGGGCAGGGAGGCCCCAGGAAGGCAGGTAGGGAAGCAGACAGGCAGAGCCTCGTCTCTGACGTTCCCCTCTCTCCATGTTCCCCGACTCCTCCAGCTGGGTAGCATTAGTGCAATGTGGCAGGACCTTCAAAGAGAAGGGGTAACTCCCCAAAACACTCCGACTAATTGATCCCCTCCTACCAAATACTGGTGTTAGATGTGGCCCAAGGCAGGGGAAAGTCAACACCCAAGTAGTGTGGTAAATGCCAACTTTTACTTGCACTGAGTTGTTTGCTTGTTTCCCTAAATTCATTTTCTCTGAATGATGGATATGGAACTGTTAGATTGATGTGTCAAATGGAATGTAGTTTGTCCATTCCATTGCTTTTGTATGTTTTTAAGACTGTTTCTTGGTATCTTAGGCAGAGAAATCGCTGTCGACACATAAATGAAAATCTCTGTGGAAAAAATAGTTATAAAATATGAACATCTGGTGGGGTAGCTAGTACTAAGTGATAAGGATAGGTGGTGGGAGGCAGGAAGCTGCCATCCAGAACAGGCCTCAGTATCAACCTCAGCTTCAGGCTCCAGAGGACAAGCAGAATGGCTCTCCTCTCTCCCTCAGCAGCAGCAACATTACCAGGTGCTAAAACGAGCTTTAATTTGCTGACTGTGAAAAATGATTGAGCGAACAAGAGCCGTCACAGGGCTAAATATACAGTATGTCTGGCTTGATTGCAATGTTCTTTTCCATTTTTTTGGTCCCTGCTGTTTGATGACAGGACCACACAATCCAAATATAATGTTTGTGGGCACAGCAGCCATCCGTCGTCAAGCTAGCTACAGCTTTGTGGCAGTACACTAACAAGGGGAAGGTGTAGAATGAGGACGTACGGTAGAATTGTCCTACTGTCAGGTATCGTGCCCTTTCTGAGGAGGGCACTGACATGAGTCGTTGAATATCTACTTTCATATACACTAAGATATAGTAAGTATGGGGTTGAAGGCATGCCAGTCATAAGGCACAGTTTCCTTTAATTACTGAACCAGGCTTTCTCTGTTCACCACGTGGACACACAGATGGCTCCTGGCATACACGGCTGCAGCTTAATGCACGGAGGTTCTCTCCCTTGCTCTCTCCCACGTGGAATGTGTTCAGTCAGAATGGGTTGCCAGTGCTCTGGGCTGGCTGTAAGTACACTCCTCTGTTTTGGTCAAGATGACTTAGTATCTGGTTTGGGCTGTGCTACTGTTTCCAGATGGACACAGACCCAAGGTGATATATCGTGTGAAGTGGATAAACATACTCCATGTGAGGGGTAACATGCCATTTGTAACTGTTGAATACTTCAGTGTCAGGAACATCTGAAAGCTGACTGGCTGAATTTAATTAAAGTTGTGCGGGAGATGTATTCTATTTGTGGTAGAAAAACAAGGCCAAAGAGTGTTTGCATTGGATGCATTTCCTCTTTTAATATCACAGAAGAAAAACAGAGGAGGAAAACCCATAATTACACTGTGGCAAACTAGTCCTAGTTATATTATGTCCCGAAAACGGATGGAAAAGCAGGAGGCAGGCCATCGGTGTATAATACATGATAGCCAGTATGAAGCACATTTACAGTGCCTTGCGAAAGTATTCAGCCCCCTTGAACTTTGCGAGCTTTTGCCACATTTCAGGCTTCAAACATAAAGATATAAAACTGTATTTTTTTGTGAAGAATCAACAAGTGGGACACAATCATGAAGTGGAACGACATTTATTGGATATTTCAAACTTTTTTAACAAATCAAAAAATGAAAAATTAGGCGTGCAAAATTATTCAGCCCCTTTACTTTCAGTGCAGCAAACTCTCTCCAGAAGTTCAGTGAGGATCTCTGAATGATCCAATGTTGACCTAAATGACTAATGATGATAAATACAATCCACCTGTGTGTAATCAAGTCTCCGTAAATGCACCTGCACTGTGATAGTCTCAGAGGTCCGTTAAAAGCGCAGAGAGCATCATGAAGAACAAGGAACACACCAGGCAGGTCCGAGATACTGTTGTGAATAAGTTTAAAGCCGGATTTGGATACAAAAGATTTCCCAAGCTTTAAACATCCCAAGGAGCACTGTGCAAGTGATTAATATTGAAATGGAAGGAGTATCAGACCACTGCAAATCTACCAAGACCTGGCCGTCCCTCTAAACTTTCAGCTCATACAAGGAGAAGACTGATCAGAGATGCAGCCAAGAGGCCCATGATCACTCTGGATGAACTGCAGAGATCTACAGCTGAGGTGGGAGACTCTGTCCATAGGACAACAATCAGTCGTATATTGCACAAATCTGGCCTTTATGGAAGAGTGGCAAGAAGAAAGCCATTTCTTAAAGATATCCATAAAAAGTGTCTTAAAGTTTGCCACAAGCCACCTGGGAGACACACCAAACATGTGGAAGAAGGTGCTCTGGTCAGATGAAACCAAAATTGAACTTTTTGGCAACAATGCAAAACGTTATGTTTGGCGTAAAAGCAACACAGCCCATCACCCTGAACACACTGTCAAACATGGTGGTGGCAGCATCATGGTTTGGGCCTGCTTTTCTTCAGCAGGGACAGGGGAGATGGTTAAAATTGATGGGAAGATGGATGGAGCCAAATACAGGACCATTCTGGAAGAAAACCTGATGGAGTCTGCAAAAGACCTGAGACTGGGACGGAGATTTGTCTTCCAACAAGACAATGATCCAAAACATAAAGCAAAATCTACAATGGAATGGTTCTAAAATAAACATATCCAGGTGTTAGAATGGCCAAGTCAAAGTCCAGACCTGAATCCAATTGAGAATCTGTGGAAAGAACTGAAAACTGCTGTTCACAAATGCTCTCCATCCAACCTCACTGAGCTCGAGCTGTTTTGCAAGGAGGAATGGGAAAAAATTTCAGTCTCTCGATGTGCAAAACTGATAGAGACATACCCCAAGCGACTTACAGCTGTAATCGCAGCAAAAGGTGGCGCTACAAAGTATTAACTTAAGGGGGCTGAATAATTTTGCACGCCCAATTTTTCAGTTTTTGATTTGTTAAAAAAGTTTGAAATATCCAATAAATGTTGTTTCACTTCATGATTGTGTCCCACTTGTTGTTGATTCTTCACAAAAAAAATACAGTTTTATATCTTTATGTTTGAAGCCTGAAATGTGGCAAAAAGTCACAAAGTTCAAGGGGGCCGAATACTTTCGCAAGGCACTGTAAGGGTCTAGTACCTAATCTACCAATTTTTGTGTAGGTGATCTGTTGGAGCATATACAGTCGTGGCCAAAAGTTTTGAGAATAACACAAATATTAATTTCCAAAAAGTTTGCTGCTTCAGTGTCTTTGGATATTTTTGTCAGATGTTACTATGGAATACTGAAGTATAATTACAAGCAAGTGTCAAAGGCTTTTACTGACAATTACATGAAGTTGATGCAAAGAGTCAATATTTGCAGTGTCCACCCTTATTTTTCAAGACCTCTGCAATCTGCCGTGACATGCTGTCAATTATCTTCTGGGCCACATCCTGACTGATGGCAGCACATTCTTGCATAATCAATGCTTGGAGTTTGTCAGAATTTGTGGGGTTTTGTTTGTCCACCCGCCTCTTGAGGACTGACCACAAGTTCTCAATGGGATTAAGATCTGGGGAGTTTCCTGGCCATGGACCCAAAATATTGATGTTTTGTTTCCCGACCCACTTCGTTATCACTTTTGCCTTATGGCAAGGTGCTCCATCATGCTGGAAAAGGCATTGTTCGTCACCAAACTGTTCCTGGATGGTTGGGAGAAGTTGCTCTCGGAGGATGTGTTGGTACCATTCTTTATTCATGGCTGTGTTCTTAGGCAAAATTTTGAGTGAGCCCACTCCCTTGGCTGAGAAGCAACACCACACATGAATGGTCTCATGATGCTTTACTGTTGGCATGACACAGGACTGATGGTAGCGCTCACCTTGTCTTCTCCGAACAAGCTTTTTTACGGATGCCCCAAACAATCGGAAAGGGGATTCATCAGAGAAAATGACTTTACCCCAGTCCGCAGCAGTCCAATCCCTGTACCTTTTGCAGAATATCAGTCTGTCCCTGATGTTTTTCCTGGAGAGTGGCTTCTTTGCTGCCCTTCTTGACACCAGGCCATCCTCCAAAAGTCTTCGCCTCACTGTGCGTGCAGATGCACTCACACCTGCCTGCTGTCATTCATGAGCAAGCTCTGTACTGGTGGTGCCCCGATCCCGCAGCTGAATCAACTTCAGGAGATGGTCCTGGCACTTGCTGGACTTTCTTGGGCACCCCAAAGCCTTCTTCACAACAATTGAACCACTCTCCTTCAAGTTCTTGATGATCTGATAAATGGTTGATTTAGGTGCAATCTTACTGGCAGCTATATCCTTGCGTGTGACGCCCTTTTTTTGTGCAAAGCAATGATGACGGCATGTGTTTCCTTGCAGGTAACCATGGTTGACAGTTGAAGAACAATGATTCCAAGCACCACCCTTCTTTTGCAGCTTACAGTCTGTTATTCAAACTCAATCAGCATGAGAGTGATCTCCAGCCGTGTCCTCGTCAACACTCACCTGTGTTAACTAGAGAATCACTAACATGTCAGCTGGTCCTTTTGTGGCAGGGCTGAAACATTTTTTGGGGGATTCAGTTCATTTGCATGGCGAAGAGGGACTTTGGAATTAATTGAAATTCATCTGATCACTCTTCATAACATTCTGGAGTATATGCAAATTGCCATCATACAAACTGAGGCAGCAGACTTTGAACATTTATATTTGTGTCATTCTCAACTTTTGGCCACGACTGTATATGCCACCTTCCTCCTGTAAAATCATCGGCTCCTCTTACCCTACGCAGCATTCGCATCATCCAAGGTGAACTTTTCACTCTTTACTGCTATGCACACTGAAAGGTTTCAGTTTTGTATATCGTATCTTATCTTGTTTAGTGAAATCAAAACTGGATCAGAAGAAGGACGGTGCTTTCCCAGGTGGTGTGAAAGCCTGGAGTTGGGGAAATGCTTTAAACATGGATCGTACTGTACTGGATTCCTCTGTTCCCCCTTAAAGTCCCCGCCTGGGAGGCTTGGCAGGTGTCTTCCCCTGTGGGCTGTATTTCTGAGAAGGGTGTGGAGGAAGGGCTGTGGTTGTGTTTAAGGACAGTTGGTTGGTTGGCCCGGTACAGCCATGGCATGCAGTAGTCTAGTTCACCCTAGGATTGCCCAGCTCTGTCCACTAGATGACTGAAGAGCTTATGTAGAATGACACCAAACCCCTTCCTGCTAAAGTATGACTCATGGGGTGTAGTGCTAATTGACTCCTTTCCTGTGTGTGTGTGTCTGCGTGTGTGTGCTTGACTGCATGTGTGTGATTGTCTGTGCGAATGTGTCCTGTGTGTGCTTGTCAGTGTACAGTATGCATGTCTGCACATTTTGTGTGTGTGTGTGTGTTGACTTAATCATGGTAGGTCTCCATTGAGTTGTTTCCCAGATTTTGGGCCCCCCACACACACACACACACTCCTCCAGTCCGTCTGTCTGCCCGCTGGGTGAACAGACTGGCACCACTATTGATTCTCTAGAGTCCCAACTGAAGATAGCCCATGTATGTTCACCTCCTGGTACTGGTAGTAGCCAGTCCAAACCCCCTCTAGTCAGATTTTCTCTTTGGAGTGCCTGTCCAACATGGCAGATGGAAGAGAACTTTAAATATTTACTTTATCTGGAAGAGAATTATGTATGTGAAGGGGAGCAGTTTTCTTGGTGCTCAGGAAATTGCTCTGGCCAGAGATGCTGAGACTGTGTGTGGACAGTCATTTTGATACCCTAAGAGTTGGCTGTATTTCTGGGGTTTAGGACAGGATGTCCACTTAATTGTCAGCTTCTGCAAGACATTCTTAGTAAAGAGAGCAAGACTGCAATTAGCCATGGCTCTCTGCCAAATCCCTGTAAATCTGTAGAATTGTTTCTCTTTAAGACAGTTTACCAGTTGTGGGCTGTCCTCTTTTTCTCCTCGCTCTTTGAAAAGCAGGCACTGTCAGAGTACCATGGTATAATTAGATGTAGCAGGGAGCATGAAGTCTAAAGAGGAGATGGTGGAACTGAGGCACACGGAGAAAGATGCTGTTATTTATGTCTTTCTTTCTTTTTCTTTTCTGTCGGTGTTGTGACGTGTGGAGATCACATGTTCCTGCAGAGCCCAGACTGGTACTATCACTAATACTGTCACCTCCACTCCTCTCCTAAGGTTCCAGTTACATTTTCTCCTCATCTCCTGCCTCTGCAATGTAACTCTCTGGGCTCCGGAATGTGTTGTGGTTTTAAACAGAGCAGTAAAATGTATTCTAATCTTTTCTCACCTACTCTCATTCCCTCCCTCCCTCCCTCCCTCTCTCTCTAGCTCATTATCCTGGATGACTATGCAGACCCGTTTGATGCGGAGCAGGACGGGGGGACCCAGGCCACCACAGAGAAGGTGACCCAGGCCAGCACAGAGAACGATGGCTACATGGAGCCCTATGAGGCCCAGAAGATGATGGCAGGTAGATCAATACTCTGTTCTCCCCTGGGCTCTTCAAACCTCAGCACATTACATTTGACATTTTAGTCATTTAGCAGATGCTCTTGTCCAGAGTGAGTAGTGAGTGCATACAATTTCGTCAGTTATCAGTTGCCACCTTCATTCGTCTTTCCAGACGTTTGGGTGATGGGATTCCTGCATCCCCCTGGTCAGCCGTTGAGGACTAGTGGCTTTGTAATTGGAGCGACTGCCTGCCCGTCAGAGATCCCAGTCTACCCTAAATGTTCTCGTAACCCTGGGTGGGGGCCCTAACCGGGTGCTGTCAGCCAGAGCCAGCTGAGCCCGAGGGCAGAGACGTCACTCTCTGAGGTAATATGCAAGGCAGAGCAAAGCAATGCTACCTCTTACTAACTCACGCTAACTCACCTCTCTGGTTGGGTTTAGTGTGGCGTTTTAATATGACTACTGCCAGACCTTATTTGTTGGTCAACTGTCTGATATCTTGGATTAGCCTTCCATTCAACCTCAGCCTCTCTGTGGAATTACAGGTCTAGTAATGCCTCTTAGCCTTCATTATGTCTGCCTATGGAAGCTGCTTCTTTGTTGACAATTAATTAGCATGTCACTTGACCTTATGTTTGTTGGCTTGCCACTAATTAACTTGGTCAGATGGCCACATGGCGTGCTACATGACGGATGCGGTAGACCACAAATGATCTCTGTGGAGAGCTGGGTATCAGAAATACGATTGAAAGCAGTTGTTTTGCTCTTTTAAGTAGACAGAGAATAAATTATACTAGCAGATAGGTCATTTAACTTTAAATACATATTCAGGAAAGACAGACCTTTAGATTTTATTTATTCTTTGAGCTAGTCATGTTTGGTGACAACCGTACTGCTGTGAAGGAAGACATGGATTTGAGACAACAATAGCTCTGCTAACGCTAGGATTCAGCAGAAACTCTACTCACCACAACTTTGTCAAAATGAACATGATTATGCAGTGTGCAAAGACAGAACAACATCGACAAAGAATGAAGAAAACAAACACAGAATTCCAAGATATTTAATGGAGAATCTTGCGGTTAGCACATTCCCTCACTAAATGAACATTCTGGAGCTTTGGACCAGTCACCTGTGGTCTGTTCCATTAGGGATGTCAAGGCTCAAAAGACGGGGCGTTTTTTTACATTTTGTTATAAGAGATTAGAAGGTCCTGACCTCTCATGTTGGCTTCCATCTTCATCGCCCTCCCCTCAGCCGCCCTCTATCCACAGTGTAATGGCTTTACTGTTTCCATCTTCTCTTCTCTTCTGATCCATACCTTGACGACAAGCTAGGACCCTGGCCTTTTCTCTCACTGCTGAATATTAAGGTTTAATGTGACCAGAGACTTCTGGTTTATGGTCTTTCCTACCCATGTGGATGAAGCTTAAGAGGACCATAATAAAACAGGGTCATAACCCTGACAGGGTTCAGCTATAAATTCCTTTTTTTTGTTGCATTTAAATCAGGAACCTTTATTGCCAAACAGCAAGGTTGGTAGGAATGTGGATTGCGAGCAATCACATAGTAAGACATAATAACGCAGCGTGAATAAACTTTACATCAGTAAATATCTGTTTGAATGTCCATCATTAGATCTGCATAAGATTGGAGCTCTTTTCAACGTACATTTTACTAGTCCAACATTTTATATTTTCTCATTCATCATGAGAAGATATCACTTGAGTAATAAAGCTCCCTGTCTGTAAGGATCATACAGTTTTACTGACGGCCATGTCTATTTCTGCTGTGTTCAGAGACTGGCATATTCCTTGTAGTTTATTCTATTGATTGCCAATTCTAGTTTTGCTGTTGTTTTGACTGCGCTGTCAGGGAACATTTGGAATGGTGCTGTTCTGTGGATTTATTCAGCCCACTTCTGCCATCCTGTTGATATCCACAGTAAACTAGCAGAGCACTGAAGGACAGATTCATGCTGATTGTTTCATCAAGCAAGTGTCAAATAGTACACTTTGATTTATACACACACACACACACACACACACACACACACACACACACACACTGGATGGCTGTATTGGCCCCATTCCTTGTATTCTTTCTATGGACAGTGTAATTACTGTGTTCCCCCTGATTGACCAATGTCCTGCCAAGGCACTGGCAGTGTTGAGCATATTTGTCAGGCTAGCGTCCTACAATTCTGTGGCGAGAGAGGAAGGAGAGGGAGACGAGCCACTGCCCAGACCTCTGTCATGTGACAGTGGAGGGATTTACTGGAGTGAGGCCTGGTCAGAAATTCTCTCTCTGTCTCTCTCTGTCTCTCTGTCTCTCTCTGTCTCTCTCTGTCTCTCTCTGTCTCTCTCTGTCTCTCTCTGTCTCTCTGTGTGTGTGTCCAGGCTGAAATAGGTTTTCCCTGGCAGTGTGACCCTCTGCATTGTTATCAACCGCAGAGCCTGACTTTCTCTCTGTCATCTCCCAGCTCTGCTCTGATCTGAATGCTAGCTAAGGAGAAGCTGTTGTATCTGTGATGCTGTACAGGCTCAGCCCACTGGTACTGGACCTCACTGATGTGCATCGATTGGCTGTAATACCCAAAACAACAACTGGAGTTCTCCTATTTATGGCTTTCTTTTTTTTTCTTTTATTATTTTTTAAATTGATTTTTACCCCTTTTTCTCCCCAATTTCGTGGTATCCAATTGTTAGTAGCTACTATCTTGTCTCATCGCTACTATCTTGTCTCATCGCTACAACTCCCGTACAGGCTCGGGATAGACGAAGGTTGAAAGTCATGCGTCCTCCGATGCACAACCCAACCAAGCCGCACTGCTTCTTAACACAACGCGCATCCAACCCGGAAGCCAGCCGCACCAATGTGTCGGGGGAAACACCGTGCACCTGGCAACCTTGGTTAGCGCGCACTGCGCCCGGCCCGCCACAGGAGTCGCTGGTGCGCGATGAGACAAGGATATCCCTACTGGCCAAAGCCTAACTAAACCGGATGACGCTAGGCCAATTGTGCGTCGCCACACGGACCTCCCGGTCGCGGCCGGTTACGACAGCGACCAGCGCCACCTGGGAGGGTTATTTATGGTTTTCTGTCAGAGCACGTTTTTACTTCACACCGACCACATTTCTATAGACTGTTGAAGAGCTGTAACGATGTACGCTGAGTGTCAGGAAGCAAGCTCAGGGAGTGAAAACATTTAATTAATAAATGAACAAAACAAGAAACACAATCAGTGCACCGACATGAAACAGAAACAATGACGACTGGGGAAGAAACCAAAGGGAGGTAATCAAGGAGGTGATCGAGTCCAGTTGAGTGTCATTATGCGTGTAACGCCGGTGACAGGTGTGCGCCCTAACGAGGAGCCTGGTGACCTAGAGGCCGGAGAGGGACCATATGTGACAAGAGCATTGGGCTTATCTCCACATAAAAGCGACTGTAATGTTTAAACCTTCAGAGGCGTGTGAATCGTAGTTTCATATAAAATGTGTATCTAATTAATTAGAGACACTGGATCATTGATAAATCTGATTAATTTCTATTAGTATTGGTTTATTGCTCCCCTCCCTTTCTCTCTTTGCTTGTCGACACCAGCCTCTTTGCAGTCTCAGGTTTCTCCATAGATTGAATTTGTCTGTACCATTTTATTCATTCAACTTGAAAATGACAGTTTTGACACACAATTACTTCAAAAGGAGAACATAAACATTACTGTAAATGAACACGACAGAAAATGTTTAAGCACAATTCATTTGCGTTATTAATTTGTGTAATTAAGCACTAGCACTGATGTCTTTGTTAATGATGTACTGGTCGAGAGTAGTTGAACTTTAGTTGGGTTTCAAGTTTTAGTTACGTCTCGGCCGATTTCTCACCGGACCAGAAATGCACTTCGCTGCATGGTGCATCATGCCAGCTTTTTCTACAGAAGAAGGACATGGCCATTGCTCAGCGCCATCTTAGATGACTATTAGGCTGTCGACATGCCCAGTACCCAGTGGTAAGCGGTGTGCCATCCACCCAATTCCAGACCCCCTCTTCATCTCTGTCCATCAGACAAATCCAGACTTCCCAGAATCCGTTGACAAATACCTGTTCCTCTGCTGTTTTCTGACCACCAGCTCCTCTCCTCACAGTCCTGTCTGCTCTCCTCCCAGTTTCTCTTCTCAGTAGAGATGTAGTACAAACTGGATTTAAAACGCCTCCATCCCAGGGTTGTTCAACTCCAGTACAGGGAGCTCTGTCTGGAGACCATCTCTCTCAACCTGTAACTGATCTTTTACTTTGGTCATGTTGATGTAGCGAGTCTCTGTAGAGGAGACGCAGGGTGATATTGAGAGTAGCTTGTAGGATGCACATCAACCCAAGACACAAAGCAGCCAGTCTGAACTAGAGGTCGACCGATTTATGATTTTTCAACACCGATACCGATTATTGGAGAACCAAAAAAAAGCCGAAACCGATTAATCATAACGGTTTTATTTATTTATTTGTAATAATGACAATTACAACAATACTGAATGAACACTTATTTGAACTTAATATAATACATCAATAAAATCAATTTAGCCTCAAATAAATAATGAAACATGTTCAATTTGGTTTAAATAATGCGAGAAGAAAGTAAAAGTGCAATATGTGCCATGTAAGAAAGCTAACGTTTCAGTTCCTTGCTCAGAACATGAGAACATATGAAAGCTGGTGGTTCCTTTTAACATGAGTCTTCAATATTCCCAGGTAAGAAGTTTTAGGTTGTAGTTATTACAGGAATTCTAGGACTATTTCTCTCTATACCATTTGTATTTCATATACCTTTGACTATTGGATGTTCTTATAGGCACTTTAGTATTGTAGTGTAACAGTATAGCTTCCGTCCCTCTCCTCGCCCCTACCTGGGCTCGAACCAGGAACACATCGACAACAGCCATCCTCGACGCATTCATATGCGCACTCTCTCTCTGGCTCCCTTTTGTCAGGCCTATTATTTTAAATGGTTGTATTTCTGCTGCAGGATAAGTAGTTTTAACCTCTATGGTCTACAACAGACGGCGAGACCAAAACATGTTCCTTTTAATGGCCTCATGAGTTGTTGATTGTTTAGCATTTAAGAATCAGATTGATAATTGCGTAGCCTAAAACACTGAGCAGTCATTTGTTTGCCTCAAGTGATTGTTTGTTAAAACCACTGTAGGAGTGAGTGTACATTACAGTCCTTGTTTTAGTAGATTGTCTTTAGTTTGTGATTTCATGGGTTTTGGGTAAAATGGTATTGACTCATTTTGAAGTGGGCTAATAAGAAATAGTAGTTTGCTTGATTTGTAATGCCATAATCCTTATGTTTGACTTGCGCAACACACACACCGTGTGAAATGTATGATGTGCGGCCTTGGATGAAGAGTAGGTTATTACACAGGCATTTTTCTAACGGTTACGCTGTGTGTGTGTGTGTGTGTGTGTGTAAGGTGTAATCCAGCCCTCTCCCTGGAGTCTCCCCTTCTGTGCCCCCAGCCCATCTGATTTATGAACCTGCTGGAGGTGCTTGTCACGGCTTACTAACCTGTAAAGCCTGAGCCATAATCTCCTCTCTGTTTTTACTGGCTTGGCTTACAGCAGGGCCTGTGGAAGTCTGCAGTGATACTGTGTATCACATTGCCTCTGTGTGTGTTGCGTGTGTTTGCAGTGTGTGGCTCTCTTAGACGTTGACTTGTTGGAATGTGCTGGTGTTTCCTGGCTGTTCAGCCACGCTTATTTATGTTGGACTCGTGTGTGAGGGGATGGACAAGCCGTGCAGCAGACCCCAAACCCCCCCCCCCCCCACACACACACACACACACCACAGGCGTTCTAAGCTGTCAGCTGGGCCATTCTTCACGTACCCCAGCACCAGCTAATTACAGATGGGGCTGCCGGAAGATGGAATTGCGGATTCTCTCTCTTCCACTCCCTTCCTCTCTCTTTTCCTCTCTCCTTTCCTCTCTGTTACATTGTTGTATTTGTTGAGACTTGCAGTCAGGGCCATGCAGACAGAGAAGGCTGGGTCTATACTGCAGGGCTGTACTCTTCAGGCCATTTCTCAATGGCTCCAGTAATAGACGTGACACTCCCTGAGTGTGTGGGCAGACACACTCTCACTCTCTCACACACACACACAACACCCCCAACCCTCACACACAGGGGCCCATCCTTCCCAGCCATATCAGTCATATGAGATTTTTCCCACAGCGTGTGGGAGGCGTTGTGCAAACAACCGGCATGACTGGGCTGTGATGAGCAAACACAGGCAGACGTGACCAGTACCCACCACCACCCTGAACCCTGGGCTGCTACAGGGCCAAGCCACATCACTTCAGGTGAGGGGAAACCGAGCCCCTAGGCCTGAGGGACTTGACAGAACTGTTCCCTCAGGTGTGAAAAAGTTTACGTATCTGTGGTGAATTTACCACACTCTGTGTCAACCAAAGCAGCCTCACTGTATGGTGTGTCTTTCCGGATAGTATCATCCTCACTTCCCAGTCATACCCACCTAGTTATCTAGTGGACATTGTGAATGCAGCAAAAACGTTGGCTTTTTCCACCTGCTTTCGCCTACTGCTCATAAATCTCCAACTGGAACATGCGCAATCGCTCACTCAGTGCTGCTGGGAAAAGTTTCCTAATGCTGGCACAAGCGCGTTCCATGCCAACCAGATGTGTTGTGGTTCCTACTGTGGGTTATTAATCCAATTACTCACTACACACCCACACGATGGCGTGGCTCACTACTACCCACTCAGCTCTATGGAGGAGGAGGGCACTGTTTTACAGCCAGAGATATTGCTGGCATGGCAATATGTCAGACTGGGATACCTGCACATTGCTGGGTGTTTCCCCACAGGTCATCTCTACCTGTGGCTTTATTTATTGGGCCACTTACATGGGAGAGACAGAAAGAGCGCTATGCAGAGTGGTTTCCAGTAGCTTTTTCATATGGGGGGAAACTGACTCAGGGCTATGAGAGCTAGACTAGTACATGTGCCGGCACATTTCTTGGCCCATAAGCTGGTTTTGCTCCGAGCTGAAACTTGAGGTATATCCTGGACATGTACAGACAGTGCTAAACTCTTGAATGGGGGATTTTCTCAGCTTTGCACTATGTGTTCTGATTGTATGGAAATGGGGATTTGAGTGTATCCTTGTTTTCTGATTTCATGGTGTTATTTTGTCATGATCCTCTCCTCCAGAGTTTGACATTGCGATCTTTTGATGTGTGTCATGCAAAATGTTGAGAGCTTGTCAGGATAATCGTCCTGCCGGTACAGAGGCCCTGGTACTTAAAGTACACAGCTGTCACAAATACAAGGTTTTCTCTCTTCCTGGTTTCAGACTAGACCTGTATAGAAAGGGTTACTGCTGCTGTGTCTGTGTAGTCCACCGTTCTGTGGCCTTGGTGCTTAGGGGTAATTTAGTAAGGCCAGGGAACAGGAAGCGCGGGAGGCGGAAGTTGGGGGGCAGAGCGACGTCGAGGCAGAAGGACTGACGATTTATTGATGCGATGAGAGGTCTCGCGCTGACAGGCAAGCCGTTAACCCCCCAGCCCCACCCACTCACTTACTGTCGCTGGCTCAATGTGCTGTTCTATGATTTTATACACGGCTGTCCACTCATTTTAATACCCACCATGGCATTTACGTTGAATCCTGATGCCATAGTTGGAGAGATGACATGATAGTGGTAATGAAGGGTGTAGGTTTCCGTCAGGTTCTGTGGATTAGATCCTGATTTAATTTTTATACATTCCAGAAGCAACTTGAGCCAATGATCAATCCTTCAACAGCGACATCTAGGATTTCCACAAGTTCCATCTACACCTGCATGTGTTCAAACGGCAAGTCCTGTAATGTTGCCTAGAGTGGATTTGTTGGTTTGGACTAGGGCTGTGATTGTCAAGCAAATAACTGCTGCTCTCACAGTAATTGATTGTTAATTAACATAAACACGTTTAGCATCTCCTGGCGTCCACTCATAGCCTACAAGCCACGCAGACCTTAGGAACATCTACATTTTAAAAAGTCTAATAAATCCATGTAGTATAGCCTACACCATCACAATAAATCCATTATTTATTTTAGAAAGGTCTAAAGAAACATGACATGAAGAAAATGTAGTCTATTTCAGAAGAACAGAATAGCATACTCCGAGTTGTCCTTATGTTAGGCCCTGATCTAGCTATGCCATATGGCTGTGGGCTACACTAGTTCATTTAGCAGATAATATTTTGCTTAGAATTCCGTGACATTATTTTAGTGTATGAAGAAAACAATTGAACATAGCTGAATCAAAATTGAAAGGATATTTTCTCCAAACTATTTGAGGGAGTCCGCACGTGCGGCTATTCTATGTTGAGCGGTTAACAAAAAAATAGTTGTGATACAAACGTGGGGCTATATGTTTTGATTTTTAGTACATTCTAAGGCTGCATGATGAGACTCTAATGATGATTTGAAAAAGGTCACATGAAAGGCATGAGCCTGCTTTGTTTAATGCGCAGGCTGCACACACTTCATCAGTCTCTCATTCATAATTTGACCGTCACTTGATAATGCCTCGAATTTCCCAGCGGTATCCCCCTTGTGTGGCCGTAATGCCCCCTAAAAAAAGATCCATGCCTTTTGCGGCTAGTGGCCATTGGACTGAGTATAATAATTATAATTCCCTTCTCCCAGCTGCTAATCACCGTGCTCCGAAGCAGCTATCATTCACATGGCTCGCTCAGATATCTCCATTCTTATTAGCCAATGCCTGTCACGTGATCGGGTCCTTCCCACCAGCGTCTCAGCTAAGTAGGCTACAAGTGAAGACCGACACATCGGGGATGATGTTAGAAGAACTGTCCACATTTACTTTTCGTCAGCCAACAAGATGAGTAGGCCTAATGAACAGCAAAAGCACTAGCTTATGTCAATCTACTATCCCCCATAATACAAACATGTATCTATTCCATTGGTCAACTTGTCCTTCTGTGCGAGATAATTATCCCAAACATGTTGTGGGAAGCTATAGATCCCAAATTGATACAACCACTCGCATCACACCTTTTAAAAGCAATGAGGCTGATGCAACAGATCTGAATGTTTAGCTTAAAATGTTGATAAACTATAAGGCTATTTCTTCACATTATAAGGGCAGCAATGTGCACATGGCAGTAGGCGCAAATGTTCTGAAATGTAATCAATTAGTGAGAGAACACCATTCTCAAAAGTGACCTCGAATGTGATTATGCACGTAATTCTTTATTATAAAGCTGCGTTTTTATGGTGAAAAGTATCTTCCCCAAACTTGAAACTCACGCGCTGCCTATGTATGCCAGTTAGGCTCAACACCGGTTGTAAAGCGGATTATTGTGCTTCATTTTAAAGAGTCATTTGGCTACTTTAGTTGTTAAACAAATCTTATTAAAACATTAAAAAAACAAATAGGCCTTGCAACTATGGTTTGCAACTATGATTTGAAAAAGTAATGCGCTGTTTCTTGCCTTACTGCACACGCTGGGCATCATTCACAAGTGATAGGCTAATATTGTCACCTGCCAGACTATTCTTAATTTAGTCTTGTCTTTACATGTATGTGTCAAATTATTTTGAATTTAGAATGGACCATTATCATGCACCTGTCTCGGAACAGGGGAAAAAAATACATGTCATCAATACACTTAAATAGCGTATGGAGGAGTTTTTTCCCGTGGTTAATTTTCATGCCAGACAGGTAGGCTATACTGCTGTTGTAAAGCAATGTGGTTAATATTAGGAAAGTTGAGAAATAAATATAGTAGGCCTAGCCTATAGAAAGCTGATTGGATCCTCCTCTTTTTAATAGAGGCCATCAACTCACGCAATTGCATAGCCTATAAAAATGTTGTGCAACATGAGCTCAAAGGCTCGTAAAGTCTTTGATTTGATTTTTGATTACATTTGCATTGATGTTAGAGGGACAATTGAGTGCGGAGTACCAGGCAGTCAGCAAGTTTGGTAGGCGACTAATAACCATCAGCAGCATCAGAGTCTAGTTACCGTGACTAAATGGTCACGTGGATTTGACTGTGGTCATGACTCGTGACCGCCGGTGTGGTGGTAATACGGTCGCCGTAACAGCCCTAGTTTGGACTACTGTGTCTGGTTTCACTAACTGCTGGGGAGAGTTAAGCCTCATCTGACTACTGCAAGCCATGCTTTGCCACTCCTACCAGAGGCATGCCCCCTCACCAGTCTAGCACCATGTGGCCTCTCTCTACCACAGCCCCAAACCACAGAGTGCTGGTTACAGGCCCTACCTTCCCCATCCCTCCTCCCCCTTCCTCTTCTCCTCCTCCCCTTCACTCCCTGTCCACAGGATGTAAAAGCCGCCTCTCTCCCTGACTAGGTTCTGGTGGCACTGTGAATTTACACTGGCTAGGACACGCACACACTCACACTACACACACACACACTCACACACTGGGGCTTGCTGAGCTGTAATTCCAGGATGGGAGTAGAGTAGAGGAAGTGGTGGGTAGCCAACTGCAACAGTTAAATAAAGGTTAAATAAAACAATTGAAAAAATATATAAAAAGGCCCCGCTGTGTTGGTGAGGCAGGCAGACTGTGCCAGGTGCAAGGGATGGATGCATGGGTTGGCAGGTTGGGCAACCATTCGTCATGCCTGGGTGGGCAGAGACAGTGCTAGGTGGGACCGGCAGCAACTCCAGCGCAGGTTGGGGGTCTTTTAAGTCATTCATTTCTTCTCTAAGATGAATGGCTCCATTAATCCCTGTCGGGGCCACTGTGGAGGAGAGGAGAGGATGGCCTCCTGCAGGATTTACACTCGCTATTTACTGTCTCCTCTCTGTTATCTCAGCAGATCAGCCTGCCCTGCCTGTCTGCCCTGCCTGCCTGCCAGCCTCACAGACAATGTGAATTTATTCAGTCATGCTTTTAATATACAAAATAGTCTGAAAGAGAAGCTGCAGGTCATTTGATGTGTCAAGTATCAATTTCCCCATTCTGTCATACTGATGGGCCCACAGTCATCCCAGTCTGCGGGTTTCCTGCAGTCAGATAGTTGACTTGATGGGGTGGTTTGGTCAGATCTGGCAGGCTGAGCTGCTGAGTGAAGGAGCTGGTTTGTTCTGGTTGGTTTGAATGGAGTGCTGTGTTTCTGCGGCGGTGGTGGTGGTCGAGCTGCATACGCACACAGGAAATCTGTGCTGTTGGCACTCTGGTGTGAGAGCAAACTCTATTAGGTGTGACTGTGTTGGAGAAGGCTAGAGACAGCTACAGTTCTTGAGCACCATGAGAGCGACAGACGGAGGTAATGCAGAACCGTGCTCTCTCCAGACATCTGAGAGTGTGCTGGGCTCTCTGCCAGCGTTACGGCAGAACTACACCATTACTGCAACTTTTACTGCATCTCAGTCTGCAATAGGCACTCTAAAAGCAAGACATAGGATCAATTTCATCCCTGGATCCATTTAAGTCCAAGACGCTGCCTTTGACTATCATAACCCAAATTTGATCCCCTCACTTCACCCTTTGTGCTTTGGGGACCCCCCGTGTGTGTGATGGGGCTCAGGGCTGGAGTGGTGAGTGAACTGTAGTGGCTGTGTGTCTGTCTGCATGCCTGTGTGTCTGTCAGCATGTCTGTCTGCGTAATGCAGCAGAAAGAGCAGTCTAGCTGCAGGGCTGGTTGAGGTGGGTCTGAGGGTCAAACACACTGATGAAGCTGTCATCATAATCCTGAACCATCTCTCTATTCTTCTCCTCTCTCTCTCCCAATCCCTCTTTCTCTCTATCCTTCTCCTCTCCCTCTCTCACAATCCCTCTCTTTCTCCCTTTCTCTCTCGCTCACTCTCTTCCTGTTTCTCTCTCTGTACTTCTCTCCACCCCCACCCTTACCTCCATCTCGTTCTCTCTCCTCTCTCTAACACTCATTCACTCACTCTGTACAGGAGCCAGAGAGTGATAGGCTTGCTGTGATAGAATGACTTCTTTATACAAGTCTTGTTGTCTTGTAAAATAATCCAATAGGCCCTTTCTCCCTCCCAGAGCAAATGTATCCATGACATTTATTGACCTTCTCTCTGTTTGCCTTCTGCTCTCTCTCTATCACAAATCTTAACACAACTACAATTGAAGTCGGAAGTTTACATACACCTTAGCCAAATACTTTTAAACTCAGTTTTTCACAATTCCTGACATTTTAATCCTAGTAAAAATGCCCTGTCTTAGGTCAGTTAGGATCACTACTTTATTTTAAGAATGTGAAATGTCAGAATAATAGTAGAGAGAATGATTTATTTCAGCTTTTATTTCTTTCATCACATTCCCAGTGGGTCAGAAGTTTACAAACAATCAATTAGTATTTGGTAGCATTGTCTTTAAATTGTTTAACTTGGGTCAAATGTTTCGGGTAACCTTCCACAAGCTTCCCACAATACGTTTGGTGAATTTTGGCACATTCCTCCTGACGGAGCTGGTGTAACTGAGTCAGGTTTGTAGGCCTCCTTGCTCGCACACGCTTTTTCAGTTCTGCCCACAAATTTTCTATGGGATTGAGGTCAGGGCTTTGTGATGGCCACTCCAATACCTTGACTTTGTTGTCCTTAAGCCATTTTGCCACAGCTTTGGAAGTATGCTCGGGGTCAATGTCCATTTGGAAGACCCATTTGCGACCAAGCTTCCTGACTGATTTATTGAGATGTTGCTTCAATATATCCACATAATTTTCCTACCTCATGATGCCATCTATTTTGTGAAGTGCACCAGTCCCTCCTGCAGCAAAGCACCCCCACAACATGATGCTGCCACCCCTGTGCTTCACAGTTGGGATGGTGTTCTTTGGCTTGCAAGCCCTCCCCCTTTTTCCTCCAAACATAACAATGGTCATTATGGCCAAACAGTTATATATTTTTTCATCAGACCAGAGGATATTTCTCCAAAAAGTATGATCTTGGTTCCCATGTGCAGTTGCAAACCATAGTCTGTTTTTTTATGGTGGTTTTGGAGCAGTGGCTTCTTCCTTGCTGAGCGGCCTTTCAGGTTATGTCAATATAGGACTCGTTTTACTGTGGATATAGATACTTTTGTAACTGTTTCCTCCAGCATCTTAACAAGGTCCTTTGCTGTTGTTCTGGGATTGATTTGCACTTTTCACACCAAAGTACGTTCATCTCTAGGAGACCGAACGCGTCTCCTTCCTGAGTGGTATGACGGCTGCGTGGTCCCATGGTGTTTATACTTGCGTACTATTGTTTGTACAGATGACCGTGGTACCTTCAGGCGTTTGGATATTGCTCCCAAGGATGAACCAGACTTATGGAGGTCTACAATTTTTTTCTGAGGTCTTGGCTGATTTCTTTTGATTTTCTCATGATGTCAAGCAAAGATGCACTGAGTTTAAAGGTAGGTCTTGAACTACATCCACAGGTTCACCTCCAATTGACTCAAATTATGTCAATTAGCCTATCAGAAGCTTTAATAGCCATGACATTATTTTCTGGAATTTTCCAAGCTGTTTAAAGGCACAGTCAACTTAGTGTATGTAAACTTCTGACCCACTGGAATTGTTATACAGTGAAATAATCTGTCTGTAAACAAAAAATTACTTGTCATGCACAAAGTAGATGTCCTAACCGACTTGCCAAAACTATAGTTTGTTAACAAGACATTTGTGGACTGGGTGAAAAACTAGTTTTAATGACTCCAACCTAGGTGTATGTTAACTTCTGACTTCAACTGTAGTTTTAAACATATACCCTTCTCTCTTCTCTATAGGCATCTCTACAATGAACAATAACACACGTGTGTGTACACACACACACACACACACACACACACACACACATAATGTAACAATCTATTGCTGACAGTACCACTCATTGAACATAAATGACACGCACACATTATATGTGTATGTCTCATTGGTCTTATATCTCTGTCCTCCTGAAGCGACAAGCCACCAGTCATACTAGTAAGGCAATGACATGCTGAGCATTCTGCTAGCTAATGAATCAGCTCAGTGAAAGCCTACTGTGTGAGTGCAAAGTAGATTACAACTCTACTGGAGCTGTATACTTCAATGACTAGGAGCAGTTGGGCAATAAGCAGTGACTCATAGCATCATGCACAGTGTGTGTATTAGTAATTCATGGCCTTTGTCCCCTCATTGCGTTTTCCATCAGAAATGATTAAACGGTGGAAAGTTTGACTGACTTCTGAAGGCTAAATAACAACTCAGTTGAGTGTATCCTCGCTGTTAGTGTGTGGATTTAATGTACATGGCACCTCTATATACAGCAATCACAGCGATAATACATTACCGAACAGGAGCTCTTTAATCCTAGCCACTCTCAGCCCATCCCACCGATCACCATAGACCACCCTCACTTGGTTTCCATGTGCCATATACAGTCGGGGCCAAACGTTTTGAGAATGACACAAATATAAATGTTCAAAGTCTGCTGCCTCAGTTTGTATGATGGCAATTTGCATATATTCCAGAATGTTATGAAGAGTGATCAGATGAATTTCAATTAATTGCAAAGTCCCACATGCAAATGAACTGAATGCCAAAAAAACATTTCCACTGCATTTCAGCCCTGCCACAAAAGGACCAGCTGACATCATGTCAGTGATTCTCTCGTTAACACAGGTGTGAGTGTTGACGAGGACAAGGCTGGAGATCACTCCGCCATGCTGATTGAGTTTGAATGAGAGACTGGAAGATTCAAAAGGAGGGTGGTGCTTGGAATCATTGTTCTTCCTCTGTCAATCATGGTTACCTGCAAGGAAACACATGCCGTCATCATTGCTTTGCACAAAAAGGGCTTCACAGGCAAGGATATTTCTGCCAGTAAGATTGCACCTAAATCAACCATTTATCGGATCATCAAGAACCTCAAGGAGAGCGGTTCAATTGTTGTGAAGAAGGCTTCAGGGCGCCCAAGACAGTCCAGCAAGCCCCAGGACCGTCTCTTAAGGTTGATTAAGCTGCGAGATCGGGGCACCACCAGTACAGAGCTTGCTCAGGAATGGCAGCAGGCAGGTGTGAGTGCATCTGCATGCACAGTGAGGTGAAGACTTTTGGAGGATGGACTGGTGTCAAGAAGGGCAGCAAAGAAGCCACTTCTCTCCAGGAAAAACATCAGGGACAGACTGATATTCTGCAAAAGGTACAGGGATTGGACTGCTGAGGACTGGGGTAAAGTCATTTTCTCTGAATCCCCTTTCCGATTGTTTGGGGCATCCGTAAAAAAGCTTGTTCGGAGAAGACAAGGTGAGCGCTACCATCAGTCCTGTGTCATGCCAACAGTAAAGCATCCTGAGACCATGTGTGGGGTTGCTTCTCAGCCAAGGGAGAGGGCTCACTAACAATTTTGCTTAAGAACACAGCCATGAATAAAGAATGACACCAACACATCCTCCTAGAGCAACTTCTCCCAACCATTCAGGAACAGTTTGGTGACGAACAATGCCTTTTCCAGCATGATGGGGCACCTTGCCATGAGGCAAAAGTGACAACGAAGTGGCTCGTTGAACAAGACATCAATATTTTGGGTCCATGGCCAGGAAACTCCCCAGACCTTAATCACTTTGAGAACTTGTGGTCAATCCTGAAGACACGGGTGGACAAACAAAAACCCACAAATTCTGACAAACTCCAAGCATTGATTATGCAAGAATGGGCTGCCATCAGTCAGGATGTGACCCAGAAGTTAATTGACAGCATGCCAGGGCGGATTGCAGTGGTCTTGAAAAAGAAGGGTCCACACTGCAAATATTGACTCTTGTATCAACTTCATGTAATTGTCAGTAAAAGCCTTTAACACATATGAAGTGCTTGTAATTATACTTCAGTATTCCATAGTTACATCTGACAAACATATCTAAAGACACTGAAGCAGCACTTTGTGAAAATTAATATTTGTCATTCTCAAAACTTTTGGCCACGACTGTATTTTTCAACTGTGCGGTGATGTTTTACATTCCTTTGGAACCTTTCTAATTGCATAATATCCGCAGATTGTGAGCTAAAGATGAAAACCTTTCCTACGAGTGTTGTTATATTACTGCTTGATTGACTATGGCTTTCCAAATCGTCCAACGCTACTATTTGTAAGGTTAATTTGAAGTTCATCTTTGCTGAACCTGTGACCAGGAACAAGCTACATAGGGGCAATACCAGAATAAATGATCTAGTGATTCTCTTTGCAATGAAATCTACAGAGCTGAAATTGTTGTATGCCCCATATACACTGCTCAAAAAAATAAAGGGAACACTTAAACAACACAATGTAACTCCAAGTCAATCACACTTCTGTGAAATCAAACTGTCCACTTAGGAAGCAACACTGATCGACAATAAATTTCACATGCTGTTGTGCAAATGGAATAGACAACAGGTGGAAATTATAGGCAATTAGCAAGACACCCCCAATAAAGGAGCGGTTCTGCAGGTGGGGACCACAGACCACTTCTCTGTTCCTATGCTTCCTGGATGATGTTTTGGTCACTTTTGAATGCTGGCGGTGCTTTCACTCTAGTGGTAGCATGAGATGGAGTCTACAACCCACACAAGTGGCTCAGGTAGTGCAGCTCATCCAGGATGGCACATCAATGCGAGCTGTGGCAAGAAGGTTTGCTGTGTCTGTCAGCATAGTGTCCAGAGCATGGAGGCGCTACCAGGAGACAGGCCAGTACATCAGGAGACGTGGAGGAGGCCGTAGGAGGGCAACAACCCAGCAGCAGGACCGCTACCTCTGCCTTTGTGCAAGGAGGAGCAGGAGAAGCACTGCCAGAGCCCTGCAAAATGACCTCCAGCAGGCCACAAATGTGCATGTCTGCTCAAACGGTCAGAAACAGACTCCATGAGGGTGGTATGAGGGCCCGACGTCCACAGGTGGGGGTTGTGCTTACAGCCCAACACCTTGCAGGACGTTTGGCATTAGCCAGAGAACACCAAGATTTTCAAATTCGCCACTGGCGCCCTGTGCTCTTCACAGATGAAAGCAGGTTCACACTGAGCACGTCACAGACGTGACAGAGTCTGGAGACGCCGTGGAGAACGTTCTGCTGCCTGCAACATCCTCCAGCATGACCGGTTTGGCGGTGGGTCAGTCATGGTGTGGGGTGGCATTTCTTTGGGGGGCCGCACAGCCCTCCATGTGCTCGCCAGAGGTAGCCTGACTGCCATTTAAGTACCGAGATGAGATCCTCAGACCCCTTGTGAGACCATATGCTGGTGCGGTTGGCCCTGGGTTCCTCCTAATGCAAGACAATGCTAGCCCTCATGTGACTGGAGTGTGTCAGCAGTTCCTGCAATAGGAAGGCATTGATGCTATGGACTGGCCCGCCCGTTCCCCAGACCTGAATCCAATTGAGCACATCTGGGACATCATGTCTTGCTCCATCCACCAACGCCACGTTGCACCACAGACTGTCCAGGAGTTAGCGGATGCTTTAGTCCAGGTCTGGGAGGAGATCCCTCAGGAGACCATCCGCCACCCCATCAGGAGCATGCCCAGGCGTTGTAGGGAGGTCATACAGGCACGTGGACGCCACACACACTACTGAGCCTCATTTAAACTTGTTTTAAGGACATTACATCAAAGTTGGATCAGCCTGTAGTGTGGTTTTCCACTTTAATTTTGAGTGTCACTCCAAATCCAGACCTCCATGGGTTGATAAATTTGATTTCCATTGATCATTTTTGTGTGATTTTGTTGTCAGCACATTCAACTATGTAAAGAAAAAAGTATTTAATAAGAATATTTCATTCATTCAGATCTAGGATGTGTTATTTTAGTGTTCCCTTTATTTTTGTGAGCAGTGTATATAGCATTCTGTTGGTGGCAAGAATTTTCTATAATTTAAATAGAAAACCTCGAAGTGTTGAATCACATGTTGTTTTTATCAGTTCATATGCTGTGTGCCGTGAAATCGGCACATCGAACATGTCTTCCCATTTATTTTGCAACCTGTATGGCGCATCAGTCTTTTTTCTTCTCAAATGAAACTGCCATTTTGTTCCAATTTATGCCAATCCTTTTCAGCCAATTTGTATATTTTAATATATGGTAGATAAACATGTTCCCTACCTTCTCCCTCTTCCACTTGCCTCCTCCATTTTTGTGGTAATGCTGCAATCACTTGGTTGTAACTTTGGATTGAGCAGACATTCCCAAATATTTTCGATAGCTGCATATGTGACATAATATTTTTCTTATTTTTTTATTAATTTTTTCGTACTGATCCCCCGTGGAAATTCAACCCACAACTCTGGTGTGGCAAGCACCATGCTCTACCAACTGAGCCACACTGGAACACCCCATAATATTAACCATAATGTTTTTTTGTAATATTTGTTCGACCTTTTCTGGAGGATAAAATTGAAATTGTAACCAGCTTTCTATGGCTTGTTTAAGAAAGGGCTATACTTTAAACAAAGTTTTATTTTCAATTAGTTGGAAATTAGATGTTGTAATCTGTATAAAGGCAAAACGTCCATTTTTGAAAAAAGGATGAGCCTTTCTTAAACCCAAAATGGTTCTCCAGCAGATTAAGTATAATTGATGTATGAGTGAAGCTTTTAGTGAGATATTTAATGCTTTAATATTTATAAAATGTAGCCCCCCCAAACTCATATTCATTATATAAATATACACGTTTAATTTAGTCTTGTTTAGCATTCCAAATCAAGTGAGATATATTTTTTGCTCATATGATTTAAAAAAACGAGTAATCTGGAGTAGGCAGCACAATAAGTAAGTTATCTGTCAGGACCAAAGAGTTAATCATTGTGATTTTTTCCGTATTTCACCTCTCCATGGTTGCCGAGTCTTATTTATTTTTGCGAACTTTCTAGGGTTGTGGTAAATTCATATTGACATATGAATACCAAGTATGTCCATCCGCCCATTTTATTGGTAAACTACAAGGTAGTGTAAACATGTTTTAGTTTTTTTACGATCCAGTAGGTAATATGGTACACTTGTCATAATTAGCTTTTAGTCCAGAGAGGCTAGAAAAGTGATCAAGATGTTCAATGAGACTGTGTGCAGGGATCCAGATTGTGGACTTAACAAAAAAAACGGGAGTCTTCAGCATACATTGACACTTTTGTTTCTAACCCTCTGATGTTCTGGTTGTATCTCATTTTAATAGCTAGAATTTCGATGGCCATAATAAATTGATATGGAGACAATGGACAGTGTTCTTTTACTCTTAAAAGCTCTACTTTCCGAGAAGTAAACATTTCCTACTTTGCACCTGGTTTGCTGTGCATAACTTTAACCCATTGTATAAGAGATTCACTGAAATTAAAGTAATTCTAGTCCTATTTTATCAAATATCTTTTCAAAATCTGCTATGATGACCAGGTCTGGTATCTTTGATCTTTTTAATGTTCAATTGTTTCAAGTAATTGTCGTATATTATCTCCAATATATCATCCATGTAAAAAACCTGCCTGATCAGGATGAACAATATCTAGTCAAATCTTTTTTTTAAATTCTATATGCTATGCATTTGGCGGGGATTTTCGCATCACAACATTGAAGTGTAAGAGGCCTGGATGTTTAGACTTTCCACATGGGTCCTGTTTCAGTAGTAATGGAATCAAACCTTGTTGATTACCTGAACGTCTATTTTTATAGGAATAATTAAAACATGCTAATAATGGTTCTTTGAGTACATCAAAAAAGGTCTGATATACCTCTACTGGTATACCTTTCCACACTGAAAAGATTTTAATTGCCTCAAGAAGTTCCTCCTCTAAGTTGTCCTTCACACAGGTCTATTCTGTATGTTTTGTTAATTTTTACATGTATTATACTAGGAAATAAATCCTTGCAGTTAACATCATTCAGTGGAGATGGAGGAAACGGAAAAGAAAACGGATGCTTCAAATATTTAGCTCCCTCTTTCAAAATATCATTTGGTGAATCATGGATGAGTTTCTGTCCAATCTTTTTGGTAGCATTTCTATGTTGAAGATTCGAGACAAATGTAGTGCATTTTTCAAAATGTTCCATCCAAGTCGCTTTATTTTTGTAATAAATTACACTTGATGGTTCTTGAACAAGTTCCTCCAATCCTTTTTGTTTTTCCTCTAACCTATTTTGTGCCTCTAGTACAGTTTTTATTACCATCTACCTGCACTGTTATTTCCTCTTTCCTTTATTAGTCTTCTCTTTTGACCTAAACTGCTTTTGTTTAATGGTGAGTATTGTATTGAATGGCCTGTAAACGTACATTTAAACCTGTCCCGTACAACATCTGCTGTACCTATGTATTATTTGATCTTAGTTAACAAATTGTCATCCAGTAGGCTTTGATAACATTTCCAATATCCCTGTCCACGTGAAAATTCTGTGAGTTATTTGGAGGCAAATTAGATGGTGGTCTGATCGCATTCTGTCTCCTATTAATACTTTTTAAACTTTTGATGCCAGCAAGAATGAGACCAGGAAGTAGTCAAGTAGTCATTCCGCTGTGTTTTGCAAACATCTTATCAATCAATAGCTGTGGAGTGAGTCTGCATGCCGGGCCGTGCGGCGAGGTGAGGCGCAGGCTGCCTGGGCCTGGCTGGTGGGGCTGATCTGTAATTGCTTTCTGCACAGCGACTGTTAATTGTATATGGTGTGACAGAGGGGGTCATTAGGGGACAGGAGCAGAGAGAGGGCACCAAAACTCTGTCACCACTAGACCAGAACATGGAGGGAGGGAGGGAGGGAGGGAGAAATAACTGCAGTAACAGAGGAGAGTGGTTATCAAGCCATGCAAACATTGCATTTGCCCCTACTGGGCACCGGTGTGTGTTTAAAAAAAAAAAGGCTAGTACTGAGAGAAAGAGACACATGAAGGTTGGAGAGCGAGACATAGCCACGGGGAGCAGCATAAGTTATTAATGTAAAGATCTCCTGCTGGTTGGAATCTAATAAACTGCATATGATTTGACTGTCTGAGAGACTGGTTGTCTGGATAAGGGAGGGAGGAGAGACTCCCAGGTCACGTGGTTCCAGGCCCATTTCTGAGTAATTGACTCATGCACAGTATTGACTTTCTGGTTGAAGTGATTATGGATGCCCTGCCCAGACTGGAGCCCAGTGTCAGCCTCCTGGAGGTGGGCTGGGGACCTCACAGAGCGACCTGCCCTGGATGAACCTGTTCTTGGCCACCGCCAACACTGGCCACACATCAGTCAAACCAGGGAAATGTCACTGACCATATTGATTCTGTGGGGAGGGAGCAGGTCATGGTTAGGGGTCTCTCTCTGTCCATCTTCTACTGTTCTTGTCTGATAGTGACGGGAATGACTGGTGACTGGACTGTCATGGTGGATGTGGAAGGCTGTAGCCTAGCTTCTCCCTCCCTGAGTGGGGGGGAAGGAGAGAGTCTGGGGGTTAGTGACTGAGTGCAAAAGCTGGTTTCCCCCTAGGAGCCCTCTGTCTTTTGGATCCTCTGCTCTCCCTGTACCCCCACCCAGGGGGCTGGCAGCAGACCCAGACCACCGTGGTGCTGGGGAGCCTTCCAGACTCAGGCAGATAATAACTTCTGACAGGCTTTCTAAAAAGAGACTGTATTGATTTTTACGAGAGCGAGAGAGAGAGGGAGAGAGAGAGAACATGATAAACACAGACATGATAAACAAACAAAACTGTCTACCACCCTCCGGATGTGAGCACTCCACATGTTGAAAACATGGTTCAGTTTGACATCGTGTGTGTGTATGTGTTTGGCCGTGTGAAATCAGAGAAACGGTGTCTATTGGCTGAGTCATCGAGTGAATGGACATGGGACCTCGCCACTTAAGCTGGCAGCTGAGCAAGCAGGACTGCGCACACAAACACAATGAAGAGTCCTGGAACATGAGGAACATGAAGCCATTCTGCTCTGCATTAACGTCGGAGCGTATTTGCGTTGAGCAGCACTGTCAGACCGGATTATATTTGGCCGTGGGCGGAGCAGACAGTGGCCGTCTTGGCAAGCACACAGAACTCTGGGGAATTGATAGGAACACAAGTGAAGGCTGGACGTTAAATATCACAGCAGCTGAACTGGGGACATCTCCACTATGTGCTCTCAGTGATAGCAGAGAAATATCACGCCTATGACTGACTGCTTTACACTGAAGTGACCACTGTTAGCAGGAGCCGACAGACAGGCAGTTGATAGTCTACTGGGGGGGGGAGGGGTGCAGTAGGACTTTAAGCTTGTGTGCGTTTAATATGCTGTATGTGTTTCTGCATGTGTTGGCAGTCTTTTTTTTGTATTCAAATTCAAATTATATGTAGGCATTGTGCTGGCAGTGTGTTGCGGTATGCTGCCATGCATGTATGTGTTGCCAGGCTTTTTCTTGGCTCCGTGAGATGTTGGCCATTGCTACAGTACAGAGTACTATCTGGTTCTCCTATAATATGGGTGCCTGGTAAAGATAAAGAACTTTCTGTTCATTAGACTTGCAATAAAAAGGTAATCGCTAAGTCATTAATGATTGACTCACTTGTTTTACTCAATGCAGTGTCACTTCATGCTTAAATGATCCACAGTCTTCTGTATGGACACTGGTAGTGATAGCAGCTCCTACACTGACTGCTTGACTAGTTTTTTTTATTACAGTTTGAAGTGAAGGTTAATAAAAATAAAAAAAGACACATTTATATTCAACAATTCTATTCTCAACGTTTTGAGCCACTAGAGAGTAAAACATTTAGTTGAATAGACCATTTATAAAAGTTAATGATTATCTTGTTAATGTCCAGAAGTCCACACATTCTTAAACCATGTCTATCTGTCTGTCTGCTGCACCCCCCCCCCCCCCCCCCAGCCCTAGCTAACCCACGCAGGGCCACAGATGTCTAGGCAGCAGCAGTCGCAGTGTGCACCCAGCCTCCCAGTTCCCCCAGTACTCCATCAGCAGGCCCACATGTCACTACTGTCACCAGGCCTTGCAACACCATCAACACCTCCCAGGGGCTCACAGCTCACCTGCGGACTGCCAGGGCTGCAGCCAGGGTCGTGTTCCTTAGGGCACACTGTAGCAAAGCGTTTTGCAATGGAAAATAAAAGTGTTCAGGTATTCCCTCACTAGGAACATTCCCTTGCTGGGGTCGCCCCAGGGTCGTGTGGAGCCGGACTGTGTGGTCCGGTCGGGAGTTAGCATTCAGGATGACCACTGCCGGAGCCCTAGCCTGGCTGGAGCATATGGTCCCTGTGGTCGTCTGAAGTGAATGAGTTACCTCCTGAATGGTGCCCCCACAAAGAAGCCTTTGTTGGTCATGTGTGCTGTAGGGGTGGAGCAGTAGCCCTCCTCTGGTAGCCCAGGCCTGGTCACTCAGTGGGCAGTGTGGAGGAGAGCTGGAGCCAACAGCTGGCCTATTCAGAACAGACTGTCCGCCTGCATGAAGCCCTCTTCTCCCATCAGCCACCTCCGCCCCTCACACAGAGGCATGGAGACTTAACCCAGCGTCCCCTTCCCTTTCCTCCGCCTGCTATCCTCAGGCTACTCCCCAGCTTGGAGAGATGGAACAGAGAGAAGCAGTGGGAGAGGGAAAGACACACAGTCAAGTCCTCACACTGGATAAGATGACAGAACATACCTCAATATCTAGAACCACTAACTTTTTTGTTTTTGTTTTGACTGAAAGGTTTTTCAAGTTTGTCTGATTGCGTACTGGACTTCTCAGAAGTTATCAGAGGAAACTTTAAGAGGACAATCCGTCAGCATCTGGTGTGGTTTATAGAGGGGGGAGGGTGTGTGGTAGTTAAAGCACCAGTGAAACGGGAGGGTGATGTGATTAGTGTGTTCAGACTAGGGGAGAGATTGAGGGGCTGGGCCGCCGCTCCTCTTTCATATGCTTTTGTAAATACGATTACAGCATCTGGACAAGAAGTAAGTGTGTGTGTGTGTGTGTGTGTGTGTGTACGGTTTACTTTCGTAGATCTACGTGCGTGGGTGGAGTTTGTTTTTTGGGGCAGCAGACTCTTTTCATTTCATTACACCCAGAGAGGAAGTCTGTCTTGTGTAGTGCATATCCTCTTGGGGAGCCAGAGTAGCTTGCCAAGCCGCTGTTTTTGACTGTAGCTAGCAACGACATTTGAATTTCGGTATATAGTGTTTTATTTCTGTTTACAAATACTAGCTAGCTAGCTGGCTACATGTCAGGCTAATCTGGTTTTATATTCGTTACAACACAACCTTTTTTGCAACAGAAGCAGAAACAAACATGTCTCTTTATGAAAGGCAATTGCTGGAGTTGTAGTTAAACTGCTCTTACTACTGAGGAGGAGAAGGGGGGGGGATGAGAAAATGAAAAAGTTAATTCACTGAACACTACAAGCGGGGACAATGGAGAATACACGTGTCTTGTCCGACCTATGTGACGCATTGACGAGGACAGGCATTTTCAATACTTTCGGATGTCTGTTGCAAGATTTGACGACTTGCTTCAACGGCTTTCCCCTCACAATCTCGCACGAGAGAACTCGAAGCTCGCCTCTAATTGCTGCAGGAAGGCTGTCTGTGACCCTTCGGTTTTTGGCGAGTGGCAGACGCCGCAAAGCATCGCTGTAAGTTATAAGCTCGGAATCTTGACAGTTTGTGCCATCGTCACAGAAGTATGCCACTCTAAATGTAATGTCATGGTGGAGGATTTCGTTGCTTATTCCTCCGTGGCAAAATGGGCTTCAACGTGGGCGCAAGTTCGGCTCCCAACTCATTGTAGTCCAGCTGCTGCTACCAAGGACAGCGTGCTTGCTGGGGAACCCATATTTGGGGTGAGACAGGGCTCTGTGTAGAGGACTCACTGGAGAGTGGACGGAGCACTGATCGATGGTCCTGCGAAAGTGCATCATCGTGTCACTGACAAACGGGAGACATTGATCAGCAGGAATAAACACCGTCCGTGGTACCATGATGTCGTGGACAGCCTGTACTGGACACAGCTACTGTTTTTAACTTCTGCTGTTTCTTTAAGTCTCTTTAAGGATCCTCAGCTGTCTTCCTCTTCCAACTCTCTTCCAGAGTTAGGTGTTGGTAAGAGGGGCTGGGGAGGTGATGAACCAGGCCCGGGAGAGTGATGATGAACCAAGGGGCAAATAACCACCTGTAGATCGGCCCTCAGGGCTCAGATCTGTCTCGGGGCTGTCCCCCCCCACGCCCCCCAACACCCACAAGTAGATGGCGAGTAAATTGTAAGACATCATAAAATATCTCCATGGGCTCCTTTTTGAGTTAGTGCTTTACTCAAAACAACTGATTTCACAAACATCTCAGTCTAATTAGCACACACACACACCACAGCGCCTGTTTTCAGATGTTTGAACCTACCCGGCTAATCATTAGAACAACACTTGCACTGAATATGTCCCACTCACAATGTTCTAACTACACCTGTGAACAGGATCACACACACCGTGCAAAAGGACTCGGCTGCATCACGAGTACGTACCGCATCTGGCAAATGCTGGGTGTCGGTCTGACGATGTTTCCAGTTGTCGGACAATCGCGGCAGCCCTCTTCCTCATCTCCTGCACCCCTTTCTCCATGTTTCTTTATCAGTCTCGGTGTTCAAATGTTGTGATATCTCCCTCCTGATGTTGTCTTTTGCTCGCTTGTCCGAATATAACTTCAGTAAAGGGTTAAGGTTCTCGTGTGATGCTCCTCAAAACTGAATCGAGCATAGACATAATTGCACCTATCAAGTATCAGAACGTCCTAATCTTCTGTGTTTATACCACAAGGGATCCCAGAAAAGATGGGATGTAAAGACACAGGGGTGGGACTTCTGTTTCAAAACTCATACATACTGCCCCTCAGTCTTCGCAAGGAAGGATGATTTGTCGGGTCTCAATTTCCAGGTAGAAAAAAACGTATTCGAATGACAGCGTTTTACAAGGAGCCGCCCCTATTGTGACGACAAACGACATTTCAACACAGCGCTTCGCTCCATTGGCCCTGTTTGCTTATTCTGTGTTGACCCCTTTAATGTACATTGTCCTACCTCATCTCCAGTCCTGTCCCTAACGTACCAGAGTACACTCAGCAGCTCACAGAGCCACGGTGGTGCATTGAGCCATGTTGCGATGGGGTCTGGAGAGAGGATGTCAGGCAGGCTGCAGACCCCTGAGGGGTCCACTGAATGGCCACGGGTCGGATCCACTCGAGGCTCACAGCTCCTCCTCATTAAGGACCCGTTCTATAGACTACAGCAAGGCCCAAACACAGTAAGCTGTCTGATTGCCCCAAGTGGGTTCTTTCCTGGTCTGAGTAGTGTGTGTGATCAGCGTTACTACTGCTACTGCTACTGAGTCATTAGCATGACAATAAGCTCTCAGCCCATGTTAGCAGTGCTCCTCAGAGAGCCTGTAAATTATTAAAATAATAAAGAACATAAACACCATTGGCCAGGACATTAACACCATTGGCCAGGACATTAACACCATTGTACTGTTCAGTGTGAGTAAGCACGCTGGGAGATTGGCTAGGAGGTTACAGCCACATCAGGATAGGGCTTATAGCAGCTCTGTGGGGGAGGACTTTGGGAGGGTTTGGGTGGGAAGGGGATTTGATGAGTATTGATACGTTGTGAAATCGTCATTCACAGCTCTGCACAAATTCTACTCAATAACTTCACTTAAAGCCATTTCAAAGATAGGACCTGTATAATCAGGATTAGCAGAACATGACATGTATATCTCAAAATCCTGTAGCTTGGAGTTGCAGGAGAATACAGCACGTATTGTATCATTAATGCATGTCTAGGAAATGGAGAGGTGCTTTACAGAAATGTACACTCCCTCCACCACCTTCCTATTAGTTGAAACACACAGAATACTTAGAAGCTTGTTCTCTCTGGCAACAGCAACTCCTGCTTGCTCTCCCGCTAGACTAGAGATATTTATGGAGGTAGGGATTATGCCGAATATCGCAGGCTAACAGTAGAGACAATGTGTCTGTGTGTGTAGAGGGATTAGGCAGCCACTGTACTGCAGCCAACCCACAGTGAGATGCGTATGTCTCAGTTCTATGGCACTACTGTTCTTGGAAGGTTCAGGCATGACTCCCTTCTTAGACATTTCAGGTTGGGGCAGTTAAACTGAAAAGAGTATCATTGCGGTAACTGGAACTTGTTTTTGATATCGATATATCTACATCTATTTTGGAGTTCAACAAAGAGGGTTGCCCGTATTTGTTAGTGCAGACATGTCTAGGTTATAGTCCCTTACCAATCTAAGGAGCATGCAAAAGCATTGGAGAGTACTGTAATTGGACTCTCTGGGACGTGAATGATGTGCCACACTGTAACAAACCACCACTCTTGTCTCCAGCCTTCAGCCTCAAGCCTGTATAAGGCTGGATGACCTACTATTTTAAGCCGAGGCTGTGTATTTTGAGGATGGGGATGGGAGGGGGTGGAAGAAGAGGGTTTGTCTACATTCAGCCACTGCAGTATATTTGCAGACCTATTGGCTCTCCTTTGTTCTGTATTTCCACTCTAGCCTCCCTGGAGAGCTCAATATTGTCCTATATTTATCAACGTGTTCTCTGAGTTTTCCAGCCGTGGCCGACTTTTATCTCACTCACATCTCCCCGCCTGTCCTCCGTAGCCGTGAGGAGATGGAAAGTGTGACTGTTGCAAGGGATCCACCTGAGTGGCCATTGAAATGCATGGGGCTGTGACGTCAGGTGGGAAGAGCGTTTATTAACCAGCTGAATGGCACCATTTACTGGGCTGTGTGGAGGCGTGAGGCCAGGCGACTGTGTCCCTGTGTCGGTGAGCGTGTCAATAGAGGCTGAAGGCACAGGCGGGTAGAGGCAGAGGCCCCCGCCCCCCTCGGTTTCCTGATAAAGAAAGCACACTCACAAAGTCAGACGGAGCCAGACGCATCTAAGGACTAGCCCTCCCTCCCTCCCACTCGCTCTCTTTTCATTCCTCTCCATTTATCTCTCGCTCTGACTGTCTCTCTCTCTTTGTCTGTCTCTCTCTGTCTGTGTGTCTCTGTCTGTGTGTTTCTGTGCCACGTACCTTCCCTGTTCTTGTGATTACATAAGCATCTATCTACCTCTTCTGGCAAGTGGTAGTTTAATTGAAAAGAAGATCCGGGATGAAAACTCCCATTTCTGGGTCCCTGTTCTGTGAAAGCAGGGACATGTACCAGCGGAAAGAGAACTAAATGTACAGGGAAGCCAGTGGAGGAAATAGGTCAGGTTCTTAAAACAATGTGTAAGAGGAGAGTTTGACATACAGCCTGTCTCTAAAGTCCCTGTAATGATTCTGGCGAGGTACTTCTTTTCAACCTTAACAGAGTTACATTGCCAGAGGCGCTTTATGTGGACCTGAACAGGAGCTGCTGAAATAATGTGCAATAAATAGCTCTCTTGTGTAGAAACCTAAACAACAAGAGCACTGAACCATGGTGCAGTGAAAGCAGAATATTGGGTATATTTGCGTGGTAGAAAAGTCAGAGCTGCATTATGTGTTCTTGTAATGTGTTTGTGTGCACATTATCTTCCCAGGTTCCCTAATGATGTGTATACTGTGTATGTAGCAATGTAAGTAGCTAGTGTGAGTAGAGATGACAGGTGTTGCAATTAGGACACTGTGCAATACACCATGTACTCTAAACATTTTGACTGTTTTGAGACACAACCCTCTAACACATTTTAAGAAGGGCCTAACTGATAGTGATGTACAACCAAAGCATTTGTTCCACAATATTGGATGTATCCATCTAGCCTTCTCCTTCTCAGAATAACCTCTCATCCAGTCTTCCTGGTATATCCTGACCTGAGCACTATATCTCTGCCAACACACTGTCTGATGTGCACTAATAGGGTTGCCCGGAGACTGGCAGCATGACCGGAGTGGCACGGGATCTGGAGCAGCTGATGGCTCTTCTGGGATGTGGGTACTGCAGCTAGTGCAGGGCTGCAGACTGAGGTCCACAGAGACCAGAGGGCAGGTGCATTTTAGTGTAGACAATAGTCCACGCAGCAATCCTATTAGTCTCTACACACAACACCGGACAGCAGCAAGGTACACAAGATCCAACAGAGACATGATTTATTCAGGAGAAAACGGGGGCCTACGAGGTTATAAGAGCCTTGGCAAAGTCAAAAGGCTGATCTGCCAATTAGTTGTCTTTGATCACTAGTTAATGCATAATTAATATCTAAAGGCGGCTCCTGCAAAGTGTTCAATCAGAGTTGCATGGAGCTCTGAGGAAAATGCTTGTCTTGCTGAAATGTTGGCAGTACACTAAAGAAAGGGAGGTGGAGAAAGGTAGAGTTCAGATGTGAAATGGGGGCAAGTGGGCCGATGCTTTTGCTCCTGTCTCTCCCTCTTTGCCTCAGTCTCAGTGTACAGGGCTCAGTACCTGACAGGGCTGTCTGTCTCTCTCAGATCAACAGGCTCAGCTATTATGATTCAGACAGTGTGCTCATGGGGCTGAATTGCAGTCTTCTAAGACGATACCTAATACCGCTGGCCTTGAGTTTCATAGTCTACTCTGCTGAGCTCCAGTCACCTGACCTTATATTTTCATGTTTAATTTCTGTGTGTTTGTCTTGAAGGGAAGCTGTATGTGATTGATGTGTTTTAGATTCATAAACACAATTTAGATAGCAGTCCCTTTTGTAGCTTTACATGTAATTGCCATTGCAAGAACAAGGAAGCATTGTAACCATTGAAAAAGAGTGCAAAATGCTTTGTGGTCTCTCTTGTTAATGATTGCCTACTTGTTTTCACTTATCTCTCTGTGTGTACTGCTAGGGACATTATATACACAGAGAGAGAAAGATACCAGTTTTCCTTGCCTGAAACCATCCCTACTGTGTCAGACTCCTAGGGAGCTGCATTGCAGAGTCTTTTGGTGTTGATGTCTTCCTGCTCTCTCTGAAACGTATCTATCCTGAGCTCACAGCTCTCTCCAACTGTGAGAGGTACGCTGTCTATCACACGTGTCAACACAAACCAAATATTGAACTCTTCAAACTCTCCCCCCGAATGCAGGAGCTGGCAATGACCCCAAACCAACACAGGAGATCTGCTCCAGAGCGCTGCCTGTAGGAACAATCTCTTCATATCAGGGAGAGTTTGACCTTGCCAGCTCTGCTGAAGGGCTTGTAAAGTCAACTTGAAAAGCATAGCATGTCATTGACTCTGCTTCATCGAGTCGTATGCCACTGAAAAACATATTGGTCATGTAGCAAAAAAAATAGGCACAACCCTCAACTGACTGATAATTCACATTTTCACTGGCTTTGCCACAAAATGCAACAGGGAACTGACAGTGTAATGCTACAAATCGCTGTCTAGGGCCTCCTCCATATGACACTAATCTACACTCGTCCTCTGAATCCCCTCTAAACTTTGTACGACACGTGGCTGTATTTGGAAATTATATATATATATATATATACAGTGCCTTGCGAAAGTATTCGGCCCCCTTGAACTTTGCGACCTTTTGCCACATTTCAGGCTTCAAACATAAAGATATAAAACTGTATTTTTTTGTGAAGAATCAACAACAAGTGGGACACAATCATGAAGTGGAACGACATTTATTGGATATTTCAAACTTTTTTAACAAATCAAAAACTGAAAAATTGGGCGTGCAAAATTATTCAGCCCCTTTACTTTCAGTGCAGCAAACTCTCTCCAGAAGTTCAGTGAGGATCTCTGAATGATCCAATGTTGACCTAAATGACTAATAATAATGATGATAAATACAATCCACCTGTGTGTAATCAAGTCTCCGTATAAATGCACCTGCACTGTGATAGTCTCAGAGGTCCGTTAAAAGCGCAGAGAGCATCATGAAGAACAAGGAACACACCAGGCAGGTCCGAGATACTGTTGTGAAGAAGTTTAAAGCCGGATTTGGATACAAAAATATTTCCCAAGCTTTAAACATCCCAAGGAGCACTGTGCAAGCGATAATATTGAAATGGAAGGAGTATCAGACCACTGCAAATCTACCAAGACCTGGCCGTCCCTCTAAACTTTCAGCTCACACAAGGAGAAGACTGATCAGAGATGCAGCCAAGAGGCCCATGATCACTCTGGATGAACTGCAGAGATCTACAGCTGAGGTGGGAGACTCTGTCCATAGGACAACAATCAGTCGTATATTGCACAAATCTGGCCTTTATGGAAGAGTGGCAAGAAGAAAGCCATTTCTTAAAGATATCCATAAAAAGTGTTGTTTAAAGTTTGCCACAAGCCACCTGGGAGACACACCAAACATGTGGAAGAAGGTGCTCTTGTCAGATGAAACCAAAATGGAACTTTTTGGCAACAATGCAAAACGTTATGTTTGGCGTAAAAGCAACACAGCTGAACACACCATCCCCACTGTCACACATGGTGGTGGCTGCATCATGGTTTGGGCCTGCTTTTCTTCAGCAGGGACAGGGAAGATGGTTAAAATTGATGGGTAGATGGATGGAGCCAAATACAGGACCATTCTGGAAGAAAACCTGATGGAGTCTGCAAAAGACCTGAGACTGGGACGGAGATTTGTCTTCCAACAAGACAATGATCCAAAACATAAAGCAAAATCTACAATGGAATGGTTCAAAAATAAACATATCCAGGTGTTAGAATGGCCAAGTCAAAGTCCAGACCTGAATCCAATTGAGAATCTGTGGAAAGAACTGAAAACTGCTGTTCACAAATGCTCTCCATCCAACCTCACTGAGCTCGAGCTGTTTTGCAAGGAGGAATGGGAAAAAATTTCAGTCTCTCGATGTGCAAAACTGATAGAGACATACCCCAAGCGACTTACAGCTGTAATCGCAGCAAAAGGTGACGCTACAAAGTATTAACTTAAGGGGGCTGAATAATTTTGCACGCCCAATTTTTCAGTTTTTGATTTGTTAAAAAAGTTTGAAATATCCAATAAATGTCGTTCCACTTCATGATTGTGTCCCACTTGTTGTTGATTCTTCACAAAACAATACAGTTTTATATCTTTATGTTTGAAGCCTGAAATGTGGCAAAAGGTCGCAAAGTTCAAGGGGGCCGAATACTTTCGCAAGGCACTGTATATATAGCTAGTATGTATGTATAGAGCAGAAATGTATAGAGCAGAAATGTATTTGAAGATTAATACTCTGTAGGATGTTAATACTCTGTACTCTGTAGGCCAAGCCTTAGAGGGGTAATTGAAGTGGGATGTTAAGAGGCCATGGTAGGAGAGAAAAGTGCAGTCCCTCCATCCTTCCACAGCATCAACCCCTGGTCAATTAAAACTCCAATTAGCTTGTCTGAGAGAAGTTACGGAACCCCAGCTACTTAACATTCTAATGACACACTAGTGAATTGACATTTTCATTAAAATGTTTCGGATTTTATTACAGTGAAAATGACATTTTAATACGCTTTATGACTGGTCAGGTGCTCTGAATGAACAATAGGATCCTGAACAAAACGGAGAGATGAGTTAAAATGAATGAGATTGAGTTTCTGCTCTCTTGTAGTCTGAACTCATGTGGAGGGGAGAGAAGCAGCGGCCCGTGGCCCCTGCTGGCAAAACAAAGTATTAGTGGCTTTTACCATCATCTGGGTGAGGGTTGTCTAAATCAGATGTGTCACAGAGTTGGGTCTCTGGACCTAATCAGTATTTAAACACCATGAAACTGACAGATTAAAGCAGACTCATTTGGGGAAATGATGGCCAGGCTGGCCTCAGTCAGCCTCACTGGTATTTCTCATTCCACTACAGCTCTACCAACCGTTCTGCCCAAAGAGGGAAATGTGTTCCTGATTTAAACTCTTCTTTTCCACAACGGGAATATTTACATTCTCTTTTATTGGCTTGTAAAAGCAGAACTATTAACTATTTTGAAGGGAATGTCTCGGTCTCTAACCAGGATGCAATATAATTCACCTAACCCACAAGTGCATTTTGATTGTTGAATTCACACCAATAACATTATTTATGGTTGGTTAAAAACAGGTTATCAACAGAGCCTATGGATCTATTCATGTTGGACTACTCACTACCAGCACTGTGCCCATTGAAGTACAGTCCTCTGCCCAACATGGCTTGAGAGGGACGTTGTCAGTGGGTTCTAATTTCCCATGGCTCCCTTCATTGAACCTCATGCTGTTCTATTCTAGTTTTAAATGATAATTGTGTGTCAATGCTAGTCCTCTCCTCTATGATGCTCATCTACTCTGATTAGGACATGCTGGGAGGGGAGAGCAGCTTGTCTGCTCCTAGAGAGCTGCAGGTGGCATGGAGATCAGGAGCTCACCCTCAGTCCCTGGCCTGGCATGTGAATAAGAAGCCTACAGGCACCAGTCAGACGTTTAACCTAGCAGAGACCTGCCCTGTGGAGTGTGGACACTAGCCCTCCTGCTGGTTTCCTAGTCAGCCTCTTCTACAGACCCATGGGAACAATCAGTCTACTGAAACTGCAGATAGACTAAGTGATGACAGTCAAGTAAGTGATATTCCCATCAGAATTCTAACACAGAAAAATGCAACTGCAATAAACTTAACCAAAGGGTGCTTTTTTAGATTTAGCATTGCATTTTGATTGTCACTCATTTACTCTCTTAGCATCACACAGAACCGTATCGGTCCTCCCCTTTCTTAGTGAATTAACATAATTCTTCAGTGTTGGACAGAATGGTGTAATGTGTGCAGTTGGATCACTAGGCGTGAGAGAGGGATATAAGGGCTTGAGTGCCCAGCCACACCACAGTCTGGTTTCCATCAGTCTGACTGGGATGGCAGCTTGGATGAGACAAGCTGCCCAAGTCCATTACCGCAATCAACATTTCCGAAAATCACACACACACTTTTTCATTTCTGATGCAATTAGCCATCTGCTTTGTTCTAATAGAGGAACTAGCTTGGCTTTTAAAAGCGGTCAATTAGGCCCAATTGAAGGAGGAGGAAAATCAGCCTGTCACTTAATGAATGTCAGGAGACAAGTCATTATGACATGTCTGGTGCTGATTTCGTCATTCAAGTAATTCACTGCATGAAAATGAGCAAATCTGTAGTATTACCGAGAACAATAGTAGCTAATATGAAATAGGGAATGTATTGCTTTCATCATTTTGAACACGTGTATCGCTGTATGACTCGTACTCATGCTACTTATAAAGATGGAAAAATACTTGCATAGTTTTAGCTGTTCATGTCTGGTCCCAAGGCTGTCATTCAGTCTTTCTGCAGTAGATGTCAGTCAGACATGGCCCTTTCTCCTTTCAGCGCAACAATGTGGATTGCTTCCTGCTAGCGGGCTAAATTGGCTGACAATTCTTCTCCCTCTGATGTCAAACTCGACGCCATAACTCTTGTGAATGCCTGGCATATCCTTTGTCATTGTCAGAGCTCGAGGAAAAGGGGCTGCCTCAATTTCGCAATATTACAAGTTACACACGTCTCACACCTCTTAAAGATGTCCTTTACATCAGTCTGAACATAGTGTATGAACTGCATTCACTCACCGTAAAGGAAATTATTATACACTTTTAAGGCTCCCTTGGCCTCTGTTCAAACATAGCTTCATGGAAGACGGGCTGTAAGTAGGCCAGCTTTTCAGGCCTGTTTCCTTCTCTCTCTGCAAAGTCCCCAAACCCAGCAGAGCATGTTTTTATTTTTCAATCTGTACTTTAGCTTTTCTTGTAGCTTGTCAGCCCAAGGTTTTCAACTTGATCAGATAGATGAAGGCTGCTTTCTCTGTTGAATTATCAAAGGACATCTGTTGGAGTTCTGGAGTCACGAATCTACCTCTGTCGTGTGTGCTGTGTGAGTGTGTATTTCAGACATGTCAGAAGTTTGGGGCTTTTAGATTATTTTTGCTTCCTGTTTTAAGAAGAAACATTAGCTTTGTTTCATGCTGAAGGAAGTCAGTTTATTTTTTACAAGCATTAGCAGCGTTTCAGCTGCCTGCTGGGAAGTATCTATCTACTCACAGAGGACATGATCCAGCACACTGCAACAGATATATTATACCTAACTAATGTGTCTGGACAGGCTCCCTTTCTCTACAGAGGTGTAGGTGAACTCTCTCAAAACTATAGTGTTCCCTAACTAGATGCCGTCTCGTACCTGAAATCCATTGTGTGCAGATGCTGAGGTTATGTTCGGTCTTTATGTACTGTCGAGTGGCGCAACGTTCTAAGGCACTGCATCTCGGTGCTAGAGGCGTCACTACAGAGCCTGGTTCGATTCCAGGCTGTATCACAATCGGCCTGGCGTCGTTAGGGTTTGGCCGGGGTAGGCCGTTATTGTAATTAAGAATTTGATCTTAACTGACTTGCCCAGTTAAATAAAGGTTAAATATAAAACATAAAAGGTCAAACCATGTCATGTTATTCAGATGACAGAATGAGGTGTCTCTCTGTTAGTGTTTATGGTAAATGCAAGGAATTAGGAGCAACAGGTTACTGCAAATCTCTGTCTTGGAACATATATGAATCCAGTATCTAGCCTTAATCCAGTATCTAGCCTTAATCCAGTATCTAGCCTTAATCCAGTATCTAGCCTTAATCCAGTATCTAGCCTTAATCCAGTATCTAGCCTTAATCCAGTATCTAGCCTTAATCCAGTATCTAGCCTTAATCCAGTATCTAGCCTTAATCCAGTATCTAGCCTTAATCCAGTATCTAGCCTTAATCCAGTATCTAGCCTTAATCCAGTATCTAGCCTTAATCCAGTATCTAGCCTTAATCCAGTATCTAGCCTTAATCCAGTATCTAGCCTTAATCCAGTATCTAGCCTTAATCCAGTATCTAGCCTTAATCCAGTATCTAGCCTTAATCCAGTATCTGCATTTAAAAAATATATTGTCAAACTCCCACCCCTACTGTGCATTACATTGCGGTAATGACGTTGTAAGTTTAGGGGATGTTGGATCGGCACGTTATTCCACTCTAGTAGACATCCTCTGTGTCCCTACTGCAATCAGTGTTGTAAACACTGCGGCACTCTTTGCCAAAGCACCTCCACAGATGGCTCATGAAGCACTACGAGTTGTTTTTCCTGTTTATTCAGCAATGCTTGCCGTCTCGGTAATGAAATAGCTTCATTACAGCAATTTGCACTCCAGCATTCAGGAGATTGTGTTAGCATTATTCTGTAGATGCTCGTTCTGCGCTGGTCCAAGCTGTGTTAAATTAGTCCCTGAAGTAGCCTACAGCGCTAGCGAAGCCCTCAACTCAATCATGACTCAAACACATCAAACTTTCTGAAAATGTAAATGTAATTTCTCAAATACCTGTTTTTGATGTAGCGGTCATAAAAAAAAATGACCCGAATTTCTCTAGACATTGTTATTAAGACGTCATTGTCATTAGATTGAGGTCATGGCTACATGGTGTTCTACATGACTGGTCTTGGTGGCAGTACTGTGGTTCTCAGCCAGGCAGCCTGGCAACACCCTCCACCCTCCTTCCCAATTACTCACCCCTCAGCCCCCTGTGCTGTCATCATCTCCAGGCTTATTCACAGCACTGACCTGTGACTGGGACAGATCACTTCCTTCTTTTATACAATACTGTACCTCCCCTGCCCTCTCATGGGGACTTTCAAGAACACTTCAAAGCCTTCTTTGAAAGCACACTTCCCAGGAAAAGAGTGCTCTCAGCCACAGAGTGTATAGAATGGAACACAATAGAGGAGAAGTTGGGAGGACCTCATGTATAGCATTATGAACTGTAAGTGTGTGCTTCACCTCTCTGGCCCTCTGTCTGTGTGTGAAATGGGTCCCATCACGTAGTCTTGGGAAGATGAAAGCTGTCTGGTGGACTTCTGCTCTTACCTATAGACTCTCTCCCTCTCACACAGACCCCCTCCTACACTTTATCATTCAGTATTCAGTATTCCCACAAGGTTATTCTGAATCCTAACGTTATTTCCCGAATTGTTAAAGGTCCCTTAAAAAAAAATCCAATAACTCAAAATGGGACTCTTCCCATGTGACTGGTATAACTGACCCCGGGCATAAACAAGCAACAAATCAAACATATGATTCATGATATATGACCACTGAATTGCAGGGCGGAAGTTCGAGATGGATTTTCCCATGGTATGATAATCAACAATGAACTTCTGTGGTGAGCATGCTGAGTTGACCTTTGCAGTAGAAGAGAAAAATGACTGGGTTTGGCAAGGTGGCTTAGCTACCCTTTAATTGAGCCACCATATCTATTATAAACATTGTACATACTTAGTTCCATTAAACTGCTCTGACTAATTCCTCAGTTTTTTTTTTCTTCTCCTGATCATCAGTGGAAGTTTGAAGCTGTTGTTACATTATCAAAGGATGAAGGCAGTGTTTGATGATTTTTAAAGGGGATGGATTAAAGAGACAGGCTGTGTTAATTGTCTACAGTCAGTAATGGATGGGTGGGCAAACAGGATATGTATAGGTAGGCCCAGTGGAAATGATGAGATCAAAGCGCTCTATGTTTCAGAAGTGATACTGCACTCTCACATTACCGTGTCACATTTTTAACTCACCAGTCAACGTTTGACTTCCTGCAATTCTGCAGCGGGTTTCCAAATATCCTTTTAGTAAGGTTGCATTAGACCTGTGTGTGTGTGCCTGATGGCATGCTCCATACTGCTCCAGAAACCCTGTGGGAGAGGACATGTTCATGTTAATTGGGGATAGAAGTGAAGGAGAGGGACATGAGTGAAAGGAACTAACAATACCAGGGTATCACTCTCGTCACTGGTGATTTCATCCTGGCAGACAGCCATGTCTTCCTGTCGCAGGAAACCCACAAGCGTAATTGTCATTTTTATCAGATGGAAGAAGAGCAGCTCCAGTGAGTGCAGCTTCTATATTTAGCAATAATGTTATACACATTTAATTGGCACTTTAGCAGGGTGTGAAATTAGCAGCGGCTGACTGACTGACGGCAGGTTGTAAAGAGTTGTGTGTGTGTGTGAGAGAGATCTTCATATAGACTTTCCATCTTTAACTATGTGATATGCTGCTTGTAAAAGAGACGACGGTGGAGTGTTATTGGGCTCCACATACAGCATAAAGAGAGACAGAGAGTGCTGTTGGATCACACCGATACACATGTCCTATACTGATATAATGACATGGTGAAGGAAGCCTATTAAGCAGATACGCCAGTCTCATAACAGGAGCTCACTTATGACTATGTTAAATTATACAGCTTTTACAGTATGTATGAGGCCTAGTTATCATCAAGTGTCTTGTAGCTAAGACTCTAAACCTTCTGTGTTCATATAATTGTTTACCTGCAGATGAATGTTCTTCTGTTATTTCTGTCTGTTTGAATCAGCTTCATGGTAATCTGTGCTCATATATGGTTTGGTGTGTAGTTTGAGAGCCCACAGTGTGGCAGATGGTGGATTATACAAACAAGCAACCAAATTACCCAAGATCACCCTGTGTGCCTGTGTACTGTTGAGAGCAGCGGAGGGCCACAGTCACAGTCCAGAATGGGAGCCAGTGGGTCAATTGGCAGAGGACTGCTCAATATGGAAGGCTTCACTCTCTCCCTCACTCTCGCGTGCTCTCTTGCGTGCTCTCTCTCCCTCTCTCGCGTGCTCTCTCTCCCTCTCTCGCGTGCTCTCTCTCCCTCTCTCGCGTGCTCTCTCTCCCTCTCTCGCGTGCTCTGTGCTCTCTCCCTCTCTCTCTCGCTCGCTCCTTTGCTCTCGCTCAGTCTCGCTTCTTTGCTCCTTTGCTCTCGCTCAGTCTCGCTTCTTTGCTCCTTTGCTCTCGCTCAGTCTCGCTTCTTTGCTCCTTTGCTCTCGCTCAGTCTCGCTTCTTTGCTCTTGTTCAGTCTCGCTCCTTCTCTTGCTCTCGCTCCATCTCTCGCTCTCGCTCCTTCTCTCGCTCTCGCTCCTTCGCGCTCACTCACTTTCGCTCCTTCGCTCACTTTCGCTCCTTCGCTCACTTTCGCTCCTTCGCTCGCTCACTTTCGCTTCTTCGCTCGCTCACTCTCGCTCCTTCGCTCGCTCACTCGTTCCTTCACTCGCTCACTCTCGCTCCTTCGCTCGCTCACTCGCTCCTTCACTCGCTCACTCGCTCCTTCGCTTTCTCTCTCTCTCGCTCCTTCGCGCTCTCTCTCTCTCGCTCCTTCGCTCTCTCTCTCTCTCTCGCTCCTTCGCTCTCTCTCTCTCGCTCCTTCGCTCTCTCTCGCTCCTTCGCTCTCTCTCTCTCGCTCCTTCGCTCTCTCTCGCTCCTTCGCTCTCTCGCTCTCTCGCTCTCGCTCCTTCGCTCTCGCTCTCTCGCTTCTTCGCTCTCTCTCGCTCCTTCGCTCTCTCTCGCTCCTTCGCTCTCTCTCGCTCCTTCGCTCTCTCTCGCTCCTTCGCTCTCTCTCGCTCCTTCGCTCTCTCTCGCGCCTTCGCTCTCTCTCGCGCCTAAGCTCTCTCTCGCGCCTAAGCTCTCTCTCGCGCCTTTGCTCTCTCTCGCGCCTTCGCTCTCTCTCGCGCCTTCGCTCTCTCTCGCGCCTTCGCTCTCTCGCGCGCCTTCGCTCTCTCTCGCGCCTTCGCGCTCTCTCGCGCGCCGTCGCGCTCTCTCTCGCGCCTTCGCGCTCCCTCTCGCTCCTTCGCTCGCGCTCTCTCTCGCTCCTTCGCTCGCGCTCTCTCTCGCTCCTTCGCTCGCGCTCTCTCTCTCGCTCCTTCGCTCGCGCTCTCTCTCTCGCTCCTTCGCTCGCGCTCTCTCTCTCGCTCCTTCGCTCGCGCTCTCTCTCTCGTTCCCTCGCTCGCGCTCTCTCTCGTTCCCTCGCTCGCGCTCTCTCTCGTTCCCTCGCTCGCGCTCTCTCTCGTTCCCTCGCTCGCGCTCTCTCTCGTTCCCTCGCTCGCGCTCTCTCTCGTTCCCTCGCTCGCGCTCTCTCTCGTTCCCTCGCTCGCGCTCTCTCTCGTTCCCTCGCTCGCGCTCTCTCTCGTTCCCTCGCTCGCGCTCTCTCTCGTTCCCTCGCTCGCGCTCTCTCTGGTTCCCTCGCTCGCGCTCTCTCTCGTTCCCTCGCTCGCGCTCTCTCTCGTTCCCTTGCTCGCTCCTTTGCGCTCCCTCGCTCGCTCCTTCGCTCTCGCTCAGTCTCGCTCCTTCGCGCGCTCTCTCTCGCTCCTTTGCTCTCTCTCGCTCCTTTGCTCTCTCTCGCTCCTTTGCTCTCTCTCGCACCTTCGCTCTCGCGCTCCCTCTCGCACCTTCGCTCTCGCGCTCCCTCTCGCTCCTTCGCTCTCGCGCTCCCTCTCGCTCCTTCGCTCGCGCTCTCTCTCGCTCCTTCGCTCTCGCTCTTTCGTTCTCGCCCCTTCCCTCCGCTCTCGCTACTCTCTCGCTCTGTCTCGCTCCTTCGCTCTCGCTCTGTCTCGCGCCTACACTCTCGATCCTTCGCTCTTGCTCCATTGCTCTCGCTCTGTCGCACTCTGTCTCGCTCCTTTGCTCTGTCTCGCTCCTTCGCTTGCGCTCTCTCGCTCCTTCGCTCGCGCTCTCTCGCTCCTTTGCTCGCGCTCTCTCGCTCCTTTGCTCGCGCTCCTTCGCTCACGCTCTCTCGCTCCTTCGCTCGCGCTCCTTCGGTCACGCTCTCTCGCTCCTTCGCTCGCGCTCCTTCGCTCACGCTCTCTTGCTCCATCGCTCGAGCTCTGTCTCGCTCCTTCGCGCTCTGTCTCGCTCCTTCGCGCTCGGTCTCGCTCCTTCGCGCTCGGTCTCGCTCCTTCGCGCTCTGTCTCGCTCCTTCGCGCTCTGTCTCGCTCCTTCGCGCTCTGTCTCGCTCCTTCGCGCTCTGTCTCGCTCCTTCGCGCGCGCTCTGTCTCGCTCCTTCGCGCGCGCTCTGTCTCGCTCCTTCGCGCGCGCTCTGTCTCGCTCTTTCGCTCGCGCTCTGTCTCGCTCCTTCGCTCGCGCTCTGTCTCGCTCCTTCGCTCGCGCTCTGTCTCGCTCCTTCGCTCGCGCTCTGTCTCGCTCCTTCGCTCGCGCTCTGTCTCGCTCCTTCGCTCGCGCTCTGTCTCGCTCCTTCGCTCGCGCTCTGTCTCGCTCCTTCGCTCGCGCTCTGTCTCGCTCCTTCGCTCGCGCTCTGTCTCGATCCTTCGCTCGCGCTCTGTGTCGCTCCTTCGCTCTGTCTCGCTCCTTCGCTCTCTCCTTCGCTCGCGCTCTGTCTCGCTCCTTCGCTCTCGCTCTGTCTCGCACCTTCATTCGCGTTCTGTCTCGCACCTTCATTCGCGTTCTGTCTCGCACCTTCATTCGCGCTCTGTCTCGCTCCTTCATTCGCGCTCTGTCTCGCTCCTTCATTCGCGCTCTGTCTCGCTCCTTCATTCGCGCTCTCTCTCGCTCCTTCGCTCTCTCTCGCTCCTTCGCTCTCTCTCGCTCCTTCGCTCTCTCTCGCTCCTTCGCTCTCTCTCGCTCCTTCGCTCTCTCTCGCTCCTTCGCTCTCTCTCGCTCCTTCGCTCTCTCTCGCTCCTTCGCTCTCTCTCGCTCCTTTGCTCTCTCTCGCGCCTTCGCTCTCTCTCGCTCATTTGCTCTCTCTCGCTCCTTTGCTCTCTCTCGCTCCTTCACTCGCGCTCTCTCTCGCTCCTTCACTCGCGCTCTCTCTCTCGCTCCTTCGCTCGCGCTCTCTCTCTCGCTCCTTCGCTCGCGCTCTCTCTCGCTCCTTCACTCGCGCTCTCTCTCGCTCCTTCGCTCGCGCTCTCTCTCTCGCTCCTTCGCTCGCGCTCTCTCTCGCTCCTTCGCTCGCGCTCTCTCTCGCTCCTTCGCTCGCGCTCTCTCTCTCTCGCTCCTTCGCTCGCGCTCTCTCTCGCTCCTTCGCTCGCGCTCTCTCTCGCTCCCTCGCTCGCGCTCTCTCTCGCTCCCTCGCGCTCTCTCGCGCTCTCTCTCGCTCCCTCGCTCGCGCTCTCTCGCGCGCTCTCTCGCGCTCTCTCGCGCTCTCTCGCGCTCTCTCTCGCGCTCTCTCTCGCGCTCTCTCTCGCGCTCTCTCTCGCGCTCTCTCTCGCGCTCTCTCTCGCGCTCTCTCTCGCGCTCTCTCTCGTTCCCTCGCTCGCGCTCTCTCTCGTTCCCTCGCTCGCGCTCTCTCTCGTTCCCTCGCTCGCGCTCTCTCTCGTTCCCTCGCTCGCGCTCTCTCTCGTTCCCTCGCTCGCGCTCTCTCTCGTTCCCTCGCTCGCGCTCTCTCTCGTTCCCTCGCTCGCTCCATTGCTCTCCCTCGCTCGCTCCTTTGCTTTCCCTCGCTCGCTCCTTCGCTCTCTCTCTCTCTCGCTCCTTCGCTCTCTCTCTCTCGCTCCTTTGCTCTCTCTCGCACCTTCGCTCTGGCGCTCCCTCTCGCTCCTTTGCTTGCGCTCTCTCTCGCTCCTTCACTCGCGCTCTCTCTCGCTCCTTCGCTCTCGCTCTTTCGTTCTCGCCCCTTCGCTCTCGCTCCGCTCTCGCTACTCTCTCGCTCTGTCTCGCTCCTTCGCTCTCGCTCTGTCTCGCGCCTACACTCTCGATCCTTCGCTCTTGCTCCATTGCTCTCGCTCTGTCACGCTCTGTCTCGCTCCTTTGCTCTGTCTCGCTCCTTCGCGCGCGCTCTGTCTCGCTCCTTCGCTCGCACTCCTTCGCACGCACTCTGTCTCGCTCCTTCGCTCGCACTCCTTCGCTCGCGCTCTCTCGCTCGCGCTCTCTTGCTCCTTCGCTCACGCTCTCTTGCTCCTTCGCTCACGCTCTCTTGCTCCTTCGCTCGCTCTCTTGCTTCTTCGCTCGCGCTCTGTCTCGCTGCTTCGCGCTCTGTCTCGCTCCTTCGCTCACGCTCTCTTTCTCCTTCGCTCGCGCTCTGTCTCGCTCCTTCGCGCTCTGTCTCGCTCCTTCGCGCTCTGTCTCGCTCCTTCGCGCTCTGTCTCGCTCCTTCGCGCTCTGTCTCGCTCCTTCGCGCTCTGTCTCGCTCCTTCGCGCTCTGTCTCGCTCCTTCGCGCTCTGTCTCGCTCCTTCGCGCGCGCTCTGTCTCGCTCCTTCGCGCGCGCTCTGTCTCGCTCCTTCGCTCGCGCTCTGTCTCGCTCCTTCGCTCGCGCTCTGTCTCGCTCCTTCGCTCGCGCTCTGTCTCGCTCCTTCGCTCGCGCTCTGTCTCGCTCCTTCGCTCGCGCTCTGTCTCGCTCCTTCGCTCGCGCTCTGTCTCGCTCCTTCGCTCGCGCTCTGTCTCGCTCCTTCGCTCGCGCTCTGTCTCGCTCTTTCGCTCGCGCTCTGTCTCGCTCTTTCGCTCGCGCTCTGTCTCGCTCTTTCGCTCGCGCTCTGTCTCGCTCTTTCGCTCGCGCTCTGTCTCGCTCTTTCGCTCGCGCTCTGTCTCGCTCTTTCGCTCGCGCTCTGTCTCGCTCTTTCGCTCGCGCTCTGTCTCGCTCTTTCGCTCGCGCTCTGTCTCGCTCTTTCGCTCGCGCTCTGTCTCGCTCTTTCGTTCTCGCTCCTTCGCTCTCGCTCCTCTGCTCTCGCTCCATTGCTCGCGCTCTGTGTCGTTCCCTCGCTCTGTCTCGTTCTTTTGCTCTCGCTCTTTCGTTCTCGCTCCTTTGCTCTCACTCTGTCGCGCTCTATCTCGTTCCTTCGCTCTGTCTCGTTCCTTCGCTCTGTCTCGTTCCTTCTCTCTGTCTCGCTCCTTTGCTCGCACTCTCTCGCTCCTTCGCTCGCGCTCTCTTGGTCCATCTCACTCCTTCACTCTCTCCTTCGCTCTCGCTCTGTCTCGCTCCTTCGCTCTCGTTCTCTCACTCCTTCGCTCTCGCTCTGTCTTGCTCCTTCATTCGCGCTCTGTCTCGCTCCTTCGCTCTCGCTCTGTCTCGCTCCTTCGCTCTGGCTCTGTCTTGCTCCTTCATTCGCGCTCTGTCTTGCTCCTTCGCTCTCTCCTTCGCTCGCGCTCTGTTTCGCTCCTTCGCTCGCGCTCTGTCTCGCTCCTTCGCTCTCGCTCTGTCTCGCTCCTTCGCTCGCGCTCTGTCTCGCTCCTTCGCTCGCGTTCTGTCTCGCTCCTTCGCTCGCGTTCTGTCTCGCTCCTTCGCTCGCGTTCTGTCTCGCTCCTTCGCTCGCGTTCTGTCTCGCTCCTTCGCTCGCGCTCTGTCTCGCTCCTCCGCTCTGTCTCGCTCCTCCGCTCTGTCTCACTCCTTCGCTCTGTCTCGCTCCTTCGCTCGGTCTCGCTCCTTCGCTCTGTCTCGCTCCTTCGCTCTGTCTCGCTCCTTCGCTCTCTGTCTCGCTCCTTCGCTCTCTGTCTCGCTCCTTCGCTCTGTCTCGCTCCTTCGCTCTGGCTCTGTCTCGCTCCTTCGCTCTGGCTCTGTCTCGCTCCTTCGCGCGCGCTCTCTCTCGCTTCTTCGCGCTCTGTCTCGCTCCTTCGTGTTCTGTCTCGCTCCTTCGCTCTCGCTCTTTCGTTCTCGCTCTTCTCCGCTCTTGCTCCATTAATCTCGCTCTGTCTCGTTCCCTCGCTCTGTCTCGTTCCCTCGCTCTGTCTCGTTCCCTCGCTCTGTCTCGTTCCCTCGCTCTCGCTCTTTCGTACTCGCTCTCGCTCCTTCGCTCTCGCTCCTTCGCTCTCGCTCCTCCGCTCTTGCTCCATTAATCTTGCTCTGTCATGCTCTGTCTCGTTCCGTCGCTCTGTTTCGTTCCTTCGCTCTGTCTTGTTCCTTTGCTCTGTCTCGTTCCTTCGCTCTGTCTCGCTCCTTCGCTCTCGCTCTGTCTCGCTCCTTAATTCGCGCTCTGTCTCGCTCCTTCGCTCTCTCTTTTGTTCGCGCTCTGTCTCGCTCCTTCGCTCTCTCCTTCGCTCGCTCTTTGCCTCGCTCCTTTGCTGTCTCGCTCCTTCGCGCTCTGTCTCGCTCCTTCGCGCTCTGTCTCGCTCCTTCGCGCTCTGTCTCGCTCCTTTGCGCTCTGTCTCGCTCCTTCGCGCTCACTCTCTCTCGCTCCTTCGCGCTCACTCTCTCTCACTCCTTCGCTCTCGCTCTGTCTCACTCCTTCGCTCTCGCTCTGTCTCACTCCTTTGCTTTCTCCTTTGCTCGTGCTTTGCCTCGCTCCTTTTTTCTGTGTCGCTCCTTTTTTCTGTCTCGCTCCTTTTTTCTGTCTCGCTCCTTTGCTCTGTCTCGCTCCTTTTTTCTGTCTCGCTCCTTTTTTCTGTCTCGCTCCTTTTTTCTGTCTCGCTCATTTGCTCTGTCTCGCTCCTTTGCTCTGTTTCCCTCCTTTGCTCTGTCTCGCTCCTTTTTTCTGTCTCGCTCCTTTGCTCTGTCTCGCTCCTTTGCTCTGTCTCGCTCCTTTTTTCTGTCTCGCTCCTTTTCTCTGTCTCGCTCCTTTGCTCTGTTTCCCTCCTTTGCTCTGTCTCGCTCCTTTTTTCTGTCTCGCTCCTTTTTTCTGTCTCGCTCCTTTGCTCTGTCTCGCTCCTTTGCTCTGTCTCGCTCCTTTTTCTGTCTCGCTCCTTCGCTCTCGCTCTTTCGTTCTCGCTCTTCTCCGCTCTTGCTCCATTAATCTCGCTCTGTCTCGTTCCCTCGCTCTGTCTCGTTCCCTCGCTCTGTCTCGTTCCCTCGCTCTGTCTCGTTCCCTCGCTCTCGCTCTTTCGTACTCGTTCTCGCTCCTTCGCTCTCGCTCCTTCGCTCTCGCTCCTCCGCTCTTGCTCCATTAATCTTGCTCTGTCATGCTCTGTCTCGTTCCGTCGCTCTGTTTCGTTCCTTCGCTCTGTCTTTTGTTCGCGCTCTGTCTCGCTCCTTCGCTCTCTCCTTCGCTCGCTCTTTGCCTCGCTCCTTTGCTGTCTCGCTCCTTCGCGCTCTGTCTCGCTCCTTCGCGCTCTGTCTCGCTCCTTCGCGCTCTGTCTCGCTCCTTCGCGCTCTGTCTCGCTCCTTTGCGCTCTGTCTCGCTCCTTCGCGCTCACTCTCTCTCGCTCCTTCGCGCTCACTCTCTCTCACTCCTTCGCTCTCGCTCTGTCTCACTCCTTCGCTCTCGCTCTGTCTCACTCCTTTGCTTTCTCCTTTGCTCGTGCTTTGCCTCGCTCCTTTTTTCTGTGTCGCTCCTTTTTTCTGTCTCGCTCCTTTTTTCTGTCTCGCTCCTTTGCTCTGTCTCGCTCCTTTTTTCTGTCTCGCTCCTTTTTTCTGTCTCGCTCATTTGCTCTGTCTCGCTCCTTTGCTCTGTCTCGCTCCTTTGCTCTGTCTCGCTCCTTTTTTCTGTCTCGCTCCTTTGCTCTGTCTCGCTCCTTTGCTCTGTCTCGCTCCTTTTTTCTGTCTCGCTCCTTTTCTCTGTCTCGCTTCTTTGCTCTGTCTCGCTCCTTTGCTCTGTTTCCCTCCTTTGCTCTGTCTCGCTCCTTTTTTCTGTCTCGCTCCTTTTTTCTGTCTCGCTCCTTTGCTCTGTCTCGCTCCTTTGCTCTGTCTCGCTCCTTTTTTCTGTCTCGCTCCTTTGCTCTTTCTCGCTCCTTTGCTCTGTCTCGCTCCTTTGCTCTGTCTCGCTCCTTTGCTCTGTCTCGCTCCTTTGCTCTGTCTCGCTCCTTTGCGCGCGCTCTCTCTCGCTTCTTTGCGCTCTGTCTCGCTCCTTCGTGTTCTGTCTCGCTCCTTCGCTCTCGCTCTTTCGTTCTCGCTCTTCTCCGCTCTTGCTCCATTAATCTCGCTCTGTCTCGTTCCCTCGCTCTGTCTCGTTCCCTCGCTCTGTCTCGTTCCCTCGCTCTGTCTCGTTCCCTCGCTCTCGCTCTTTCGTACTCGCTCTCGCTCCTTCGCTCTCGCTCCTTCGCTCTCGCTCCTCCGCTCTTGCTCCATTAATCTTGCTCTGTCATGCTCTGTCTCGTTCCGTCGCTCTGTCTCGTTCCGTCGCTCTGTTTCGTTCCTTCGCTCTGTCTTGTTCCTTCGCTCTGTCTCGCTCCTTCGCTCTCGCTCTGTCTCGCTCCTTCATTCGCGCTCTGTCTCGCTCCTTCGCTCTCTCTTTTGTTCGCGCTCTGTCTCGCTCCTTCGCTCTCTCCTTCGCTCGCTCTTTGCCTCGCTCCTTTGCTGTCTCGCTCCTTCGCGCTCTGTCTCGCTCCTTCGCGCTCTGTCTCGCTCCTTCGCGCTCTGTCTCGCTCCTTCGCGCTCTGTCTCGCTCCTTTGCGCTCTGTCTCGCTCCTTCGCGCTCACTCTCTCTCGCTCCTTCGCGCTCACTCTCTCTCACTCCTTCGCTCTCGCTCTGTCTCACTCCTTCGCTCTCGCTCTGTCTCACTCCTTTGCTTTCTCCTTTGCTCGTGCTTTGCCTCGCTCCTTTTTTCTGTGTCGCTCCTTTTTTCTGTCTCGCTCCTTTTTTCTGTCTCGCTCCTTTGCTCTGTCTCGCTCCTTTTTTCTGTCTTGCTCATTTGCTCTGTCTCGCTCCTTTGCTCTGTTTCCCTCCTTTGCTCTGTCTCGCTCCTTTTTTCTGTCTCGCTCCTTTGCTCTGTCTCGCTCCTTTGCTCTGTCTCGCTCCTTTTTTCTGTCTCGCTCCTTTTCTCTGTCTCGCTTCTTTGCTCTGTCTCGCTCCTTTGCTCTGTTTCCCTCCTTTGCTCTGTCTCGCTCCTTTTTTCTGTCTCGCTCCTTTTTTCTGTCTCGCTCCTTTGCTCTGTCTCGCTCCTTTGCTCTGTCTCGCTCCTTTTTTCTGTCTCGCTCCTTTGCTCTTTCTCGCTCCTTTGCTCTGTCTCGCTCCTTTGCTCTGTCTCGCTCCTTTGCTCTGTCTCGCTCCTTTGCGCGCGCTCTCTCTCGCTTCTTTGCGCTCTGTCTCGCTCCTTCGTGCATTGTCTCGCTCCTTCGTGCATTGTCTCGCTCCTTCGCTCTCGCTCTTTCGTTCTCGCTCTTCTCCGCTCTTGCTCCATGAATCTCGCTCTGTCATGCTCTGTCTCGTTCCCTCGCTCTGTCTCGTTCCTTTGCTCTGTCTCGTTCCTTCGCTCTGTCTTGCTCCTTCGCTCTCGCTCTGTCTCGCTCCTTCATTTGCGCTCTGTCTCGCTCCTTCGCTCTCTCTTTCGTTCGCGCTCTGTCTCGCTCCTTCGCTTTCTCCTTCGCTCGCGCTTTGCCTCGCTCCTTTGCTCTGTCTCGCTCCTTTGCTCTGTCTCGCTCATTCGCGCTCTGTCTCGCTCCTTCGCGCTCTGTCTCGCTCCTTCGCGCTCGCTCTCGCTCCTTCGCGCTCGCTCTCGCTCCTTCGCGCTCGCTCTCGCTCCTTCGCGCTCGCTCTCGCTCCTTCGCTCTCGCTCCTTCGCGCTCTGTCACGCTCCTTCGCGCTTTCTCGATCCATGTGCTCTGTCTCGTTCCTTCGCTCTGTCTCGTTCCTTCGCTCTGTCTCGTTCCTTCGCGCTGTCTCGCTCATTCGCTCTGTCTTGCGCCTTCGCCCTGTCTCGCTCCTTCGCGCGCTCTCTCTTTTTTCTGTCTCGCTCCTTTTTTCTGTCTCGCTCCTTTGCTCTGTCTCGTTCCTTTTTTCTGTCTCGCTCCTTTGCTCTGTCTCGCTCCTTTGCTCTGTCTCGCTCCTTTGCTCTGTCTCGCTCCTTTGCTCTGTCTCGCTCCTTTGCTCTGTCTCGCTCCTTTGCTCTGTCTCGCTCCTTTGCTCTGTCTCGCTCCTTTGCTCTGTCTCGCTCCTTTGCTCTGTCTCGCTCCTTTGCTCTGTCTCGCTCCTTTGCTCTGTCTCGCTCCTTTGCTCTCTCGCTCCTTTGCTCTGTCTCGCTCCTTTGCTCTGTCTCGCTCCTTTGCTCTGTCTCGCTCCTTTGCTCTGTCTCGCTCCTTCGCTGTCTCGATCCTTCGCGCTTTATCGCTCCTTCACTCTTTCGCTCTGTCTCGCTCCTTCGCTCGCGCTCTGTCTCGCTCCTTCGCGCTCCTTCGCTCGCGCTCTGTCTCGCTCCTTCGCGCGTGCTCTGTCTCGCTCCTTCGCGCGTGCTCTGTCTCGCTCCTTCGCGCGTGCTCTGTCTCGCTCCTTCGCGCGTGCTCTGTCTCGCTCCTTCGCGCGTGCTCTGTCTCGCTCCTTCGCGCGTGCTCTGTCTCGCTCCTTCGCGCGTGCTCTGTCTCGCTCCTTCGCGCGTGCTGTCTCTCGCGTGCTGTCTCTCGCTCTCTTGCTCCTTCGCTCTCTCCCTCTGTCTTGCTCCTTCGCTCTCTCGCTCCTTCGCTCTGTCTCGCTCCTTCGCTCTGTCTCGCTCCTTCGCTCTGTCTCGCTCCTTCGCTCTGTCTCGCTCCTTCGCTCTGTCTCGCTCCTTCGCTCTGTCTCGCTCCTTCCCTCTGTCTCGCTCCTTCCCTCTGTCTCGCTCCTTCCCTCTGTCTCGCTCCTTTGCTCTCGCTCCTTTGCTCTCGCTCCTTTGCTCTCGCTCCTTCGCTCTCTCCCTCTGTCTTGCTCCTTCGCTCTCTAGCTCCTTCGCTCTCTAGCTCCTTCGCTCTGTCTCGCTCCTTCGCTCTGTCTCGCTCCTTCGCTCTGTCTCGATCCTTCGCGCTTTCTCGCTCCTTCGCTCTGTCTCGCTCCTTCGCTCTGTCTCGCTCCTTTGCTCTGTCTCGCTCCTTTGCTCTGTCTCGCTCCTTTGCTCTGTCTCGCTCCTTCGCTCTGTCTCGCTCCTTTGCTCTGTCTCGCTCCTTTGCTCTGTCTCGCTCCTTTGCTCTGTCTCGCTCCTAAGCTCTGTTTCGCTCCTTCGCTCTGTCTCGCTCCTTCGCTCTGTCTCGCTCCTTCGCTCTGTCTCGCTCCTTCGCTCTGTCTGGCTCCTTCTCTCTGTCTGGCTCCTTCGCTCTGTCTGGCTCCTTCGCTCTGTCTGGCTCCTTCGCTCTGTCTGGCTCCTTCGCTCTGTCTCGCACCTTCGCTCTGTCTCGCTCCTTCGCTCTGTCTCGATCCTTCGCTCTGTCTCGATCCTTCGCGCTTTCTCGCTCCTTCGCTCTGTCTCGCTCCTTTTTTGTCTCGCTCCTTTTCTGTCTCGCTCCTTTTCTGTCTCGCTCCTTTTTTCTGTCTCGCTCCTTTTTTCTGTCTCGCTCCTTCGCTCTGTCTGGCTCCTTCGCTCTGTCTGGCTCCTTCGCTCTGTCTGGCTCCTTCGCTCTGTCTGGCTCCTTCGCTCTGTCTGGCTCCTTCGCTCTGTCTGGCTCCTTCGCTCTGTCTGGCTCCTTCGCTCTGTCTCGCACCTTCGCTCTGTCTCGCTCCTTCGCTCTGTCTCGATCCTTCGCTCTGTTTCGATCCTTCGCGCTTTCTCGCTCCTTCGCTCTGTCTCGCTCCTTTTTTGTCTCGCTCCTTTTCTGTCTCGCTCCTTTTCTGTCTCGCTCCTTTTTTCTGTCTCGCTCCTTTTTTCTGTCTCGCTCCTTCGCTCTGTCTGGCTCCTTCGCTCTGTCTGGCTCCTTCGCTCTGTCTGGCTCCTTCGCTCTGTCTGGCTCCTTCGCTCCTTCCCTCTGTCTCGCTCCTTTGCTCTCGCTCTTTCGCGCTTACTCTTGCTCTGTCTCGCTCATTTGCCCTTGCTCCTTTGCTCTCGCTCTTTCGCGCTTACTCTCGCTCTGTCTCGCTACTTCGCTCTCGCTCCTTTGCTCTCGCTACTTCGCTCTCGCTCCTTTGCTCTCGCTCCTTCGCTCTCGCTCCTCTCTCGCTCCTTCACTCCTTCACTCTCGCTCCTTCTCGCACCTTCGCACTTCCTCCTTCACTCCTTCATTCTTGCTCCTTCGCTCTCTTGCTCTCTCGCTCCTTCGCTCCTTCGCTCTTGCTCTGTCTCGCTCCTTCGCTCTTGCTCCTTTGCTCTCGCGCTGTCTCGCTCCTTTGCTCTCGCGCTGTCTCGCTCCTTTGCTCTCGCGCTGTCTCGCTCCTTTGCTCTCGCTCTGTCTCGCTCCTTTGCTCTCGCTCTGTCTCGCTCCTTCGCTCTCGCTCTGTCTCGCTCCTTCGCTCTCGCTCTGTCTCGCTCCTTCGCTCTCGCTCTGTCTCGCTCCTTCGCTCTCGCTCTGTCTCGCTCCTTCGCTCTCGCTCTGTCTCGCTCCTTCGCTCTCGCTCTGTCTCGCTCCTTCGCTCTCGCTCCTTCGCTCTCGCTCCTTCGCTCTCGCTCCTTCGCTCTTGCTCTGTCTCGCTCCTTCGCTCTTGCTCTGTCTCGCTCCTTCGCTCTTGCTCTGTCTCGCTCCTTCGCTCTTGCTCTGTCTCGCTCCTTCGCTCTCGCTCTGTCTCACTCCTTCGCTCTCGCTCCTTTGCTCTCGCGCTGTCTCGCTCCTTTGCTCTCGCTCTGTCTCGCTCCTTTGCTCTCGCTCTGTCTCGCTCCTTCGCTCTCGCTCTCTCGCTCCTTCGCTCTCGCTCTGTCTCGCTCCTTCGCTCTTGCTCTGTCTCGCTCCTTCGCTCTTGCTCTGTCTCGCTCCTTCGCTCTTGCTCTGTCTCGCTCCTTCGCTCTTGCTCTGTCTCACTCCTTCGCTCTCGCTCCTTTGCTCTCGCTCTGTCTCGCTCCTTTGCTCTCGCTCTGTCTCGCTCCTTTGCTCTCGCTCTGTCTCGCTCCTTCGCTCTCGCTCTGTCTCGCTCCTTCGCTCTCGCTCTGTCTCGCTCCTTCGCTCTCGCTCTGTCTCGCTCCTTCGCTCTCGCTCTGTCTCGCTCCTTCGCTCTCGCTCTGTCTCGCTCCTTCGCTCTCGCTCCTTTGCTCTCTTGCTCTCTCGCTCCTTCACTCTCGCTCTGTCTCGCTCCTTCGCTCTTGCTCTGTCTGGCTCCTTCGCTCTGTCTGGCTCCTTTGCTCTGTCTGGCTCCTTTGCTCTGTCTGGCTCCTTTGCTCTGTCTGGCTCCTTTGCTCTGTCTGGCTCCTTCGCTCTGTCTGGCTCCTTCGCTCTGTCTGGCTCCTTCGCTCTGTCTGGCTCCTTCGCTCTGTCTGGCTCCTTCGCTCTGTCTGGCTCCTTCGCTCTGTCTGGCTCCTTCGCTCTGTCTGGCTCCTTCGCTCTGTCTCGCTCCTTCGCTCTGTCTCGCTCCTTCGCTCTGTCTCGCTCCTTTGCTCTCGCTCCTTTGCTCTCGCTCCTTTGCTCTCGCTCTTTTGCGCTTACTCTTGCTCTGTCTCGCTCATTTGCCCTTGCTCCTTTGCTCTCGCTCTTTCGCGCTTACTCTCGCTCTGTCTCGCTACTTCGCTCTCGCTCTTCTCTCGCTCTGTCTCGCTCCTTCACTCTCGCTCCTTCGCTCTCGCTCTCTCGCTCCTTCACTCCTTCACTCTGGCTCCTTCTCGCACCTTCGCACTTCCTCCTTCACTCCTTCATTCTCGCTCCTTCGCTCTCTTGCTCTGTCTCGCTCCTTCGCTCTTTCTCTGTCTCGCTCCTTCACTCTTGCTCTGTCTCGCTCCTTCGCTCTCGCTCTGTCTCACTCCTTCGCTCTCGCTCCTTTGCTCTCGCGCTGTCTCGCTCCTTTGCTCTCACTCTGTCTCGCTCCTTTGCTCTTGCTCTGTCTCGCTCCTTCGCTCTCGCTCTGTCTCGCTCCTTCGCTCTCGCTCCTTCGCTCTCGCTCCTTCGCTCTCGCTCCTTCGCTCTCGCTCCTTCGCTCTCGCTCTGTCTCGCTCCTTCGCTCTCGCTCTGTCTCGCTCCTTCGCTCTCGCTCTGTCTCGCTCCTTCGCTCTCTTGCTCTCTCGCTCCTTCGCTCTCTCTTGCTCCTTCGCTCTCGCTCTGTCTCGCTCCTTCGCTCTCGCTCTGTCTCGCTCCTTCGCTCTCGCTCTGTCTCGCTCCTTCGCTCTCGCTCTGTCTCGCTCCTTCGCTCTCGCTCTGTCTCGCTCCTTCGCTCTCGCTCTGTCTCGCTCCTTCGCTCTCGCTCTGTCTCGCTCCTTCGCTCTCGCTCTGTCTCGCTCCTTCGCTCTCGCTCTGTCTCGCTCCTTCGCTCTCGCTCTGTCTCGCTCTTTCGCTCTCGCTCTGTCTCACTCCTTCGCTCTCGCTCCTTCGCTCTCGCTCTGTCTCGCTCATTCGCTCTCTTGCTCTCTCGCTCCTTCGCTCTTGCTCTGTCTCGCTCCTTCGCTCTCTTGCTCTCTCGCTCCTTCGCTCTCTTGCTCTCTCGCTCCTTCGCTCTCTTGCTCTCTCGCTATTTCGCTCGCGCTCTGTCTCGCTCCTTCGCTCGCGCTCTGTCTCGCTCCTTCGCTCGCGCTCTGTCTCGCTCCTTCGCTCGCGCTCTGTCTCGCTCCTTCGCTCGCGCTCTGTCTCGCTCCTTCGCTCGCGCTCTGTCTCGCTCCTTCGCTCTCGCTCTGTCTCGCTCCTTTGCTCTCGCTCTGTCTCGCTCCTTTGCTCTCGCTCTGTCTCGCTCCTTTGCTCTCGCTCTGTCTCGCTCCTTTGCTCTCGCTCTGTCTCGCTCCTTTGCTCTCGCTCTGTCTCGCTCCTTTGCTCTCGCTCTGTCTCGCTCCTTTGCTCTCGCTCTGTCTCGCTCCTTTGCTCTCGCTCTGTCTCGCTCCTTCGCTCTTGCTCTGTCTCCTTTTCTCTCGCTCCTTTTCTCTCCCGTCCTTCTGTCTACTGGCACTGTCTCCATCAGTACAAATTGAATCTGGAGTGGAGACAAAACATGATTGTTCTTGTCTTTGTACAGTGACAGAACGGTTGTATTGAATCTGAAACAATTCTTAGAGCTGGATTGAGAAGGAAATGTAGCTAGACTCCTCCTTCTCTCAGTCATGAGACAACAGGATCTCCTATGGTATGAAGGGCATTGCTTACCCTCTTGGGCCCTCTCAATGAGGAAATAGTAAAAAGTAAAGTCATCTCTGTTATCTTATGATGCATAACTTCTTCTCGAGGAAAGGCACATTTACTGTTTCTAATCAGCTTCATGACTCATCTTTTCAGGAAGCTGTGATGCGTCACCTCTTGGAAACAGTCAGGATACCAAATTCCTCCATTGTCACAGGACAGTCCTTGATGGTGATAAATGTGCCTTTCAGATCGAGCCACCCTCTTCGTTCAAAGTGATCAAATGCTTTTGCCTTAATTGAATTGCCCTGTTTGCATTACATGTGAGTGTATCAGTGCTTCACCCAGAGGGGACGGCGGATTTTCAGTCTTCACTCTGCACAAATGGACCCTGAATAGCTATGGAAGGTTATTAATGTGCAGGGGGACAACCAGACAGCCATTCAGACCAGGCTCTTTTTTACGGAACAAAAAAACGCTTTATGCAGAGAGAATAGACCCCGACCTGAACCACACATCTTTTGATCCATGCTATTGTTCAGGAGAAGCACTGGCTGGTCAAATCATCAATACTTCCAGTGATATTTGCCACTCTAGTCCTTCCCTTTCATCTGTCCTGAGGCTTCATGTCTCAAATATTGCCTGGATAAAGGTCAGCCATCATTCAGCAGCTACGGCTGTGTTTGCTGGGGCCACATCCTTTGCTGTGTGTCCACAGGAATTCAGACAACAGGAGAGGAAAATGTCATTACACAAGGAGCGTGATAATCAGATGGCAAGGGCTCTCTGCACCTCCTCTGAGAGATTTAACGCCGATGGTACACTGTGTAAAAGGTTTAACCTGTTTCACAAAAAGTTTCTCTGTGTGCTCAAAGGTGCAAGAACCATTTTCTTTAACAGGGGTTTTGTTGGAATACAGCGAGAGAATCTAAGTTGGGATTCATGAGAGTTTGGCTCCTCCCCTTCCTGACAGGAAACTGGGAGCTTCCTGTGTCTCAGCAGGAAGTGCAAGAAGTCAGTGGAGTCTTTCATCTACACACCCACAGGACTGGTAGCCCAGCCCACTCTACAGACACACAACACACACACCTAAACCGGTGAAATGTGAAAACTGCACTCTAGTAAGCACATTCGTTGTCATACATGCTCGCCATGAATCAAAAGCACATGCTTCCTGGCACACAAAGCTTCCTTAGTACTGCGTTCTGCTACTACTTGTATTTATATCAAAAATAATTTCCTCTCTGCTACTTGAGACCTTCTTGCAGTGAAATGTGGTTTATACATTTATGGAATGAGAGAACATAGTTCGGATTACATGGGTCAATAGTTAGAACCACAACTGTACATGCCACTCTGCTCTGATTAGGAACATTAGATATTATGCCATCTCACCAGTATGGAATTCATTGCATCCCCCGAAGAAAATAAATGAACGAGATAATATGAGTGAGGGAGAAAGGGAGACGTCAGGTAGAAGAATGTGTTAGTAAGCAGCTCTGAGCGGGATGGGTCTTGTCAGCCCTCCCCTGGCACACTGTGGGAGGAGAAATGGGGAGGGCGTGTGTGTGTGTGCACCAAGATTGAGCAAGTATGTGTGATTGCATGTGTGTTTGCCTTTCCAGCTGTGTGTGTGGTTGTAGTGGGGTTGTTTGACCGGGAGCTTGGCCAGCTGAGAATAGATGCCCAGACCTACTGGTGAGGAATCCAAAACACCCCCTCCATCTGCCACTCCTCTCATTCACTGAATACCAGGCGAGTAGCAGATACAGCCTGCCTCTCTGAGGTCAGGACAACAGGGCAATGGCATGGTATTTTAGAACCCTCTAATGGAAGGGTTTATCATGTGTGTGTGTGTATTTAGGGTTAGTTTATTATGATATGATATGGTGTGTAGTATCATGGCATGTGGTATTCTGTTCGTATCATGACGTAGGCAGCAGGCAGCTTCAATCAAAATGTGCATTCCCTTACTCAACCACCGTACTCTCTCAACCAAAACTCTATTCATCCTGTCTTTCTTTTGGTTCTGCTTGTATCTACATTTTGTGAAAGGCAGTTTGGCACAGATGGAGACATTCCTGTTGAAGTGAAGGAGTGGGCCAAACCACATGCAGGATGATTGTACTGCTGCTACAAGCAGTGGGAGAGGGAGAGAGACCTGGTTGGGTACCTAACTCCTGTCAGTTTACCATCTCTTTTCCCAAAGTCTTGTGATTAGTCTCTGCATCATTGTTGACTGCAGTTCCAGTCCATTCCTGATCGGCTCCAACTACTGCTCTCCTCCCTGACTACTCTACATGTTCAGTCTCAATGACAGGTTTACACCGCAATGAGACGATCGATTCTGATTCAGTTTGTAAGGTCAGCGTTCTCCGGAGAGTACTTTTTCTAACAGCTGTGCATATTTACCACAGTGACATCTGCAGTGGCTGAGAGAGACCGGTTAGGGAAGTGTGTGTTACTGACAGCGTACAGAAGTAGGATGACTTCCATTGAGGTGAAGGGAAATACTGTTCACGAACAGAACGGGTCCTGACCCATGACGCTACCTGATCCTACCCATGAATGGCATCACTAACAACCTCCATGATATCGTTGACGTTACATCTCCGCATCGGTTGTGTCCCGTTCTTCCCATCTCCCTCAGTGTTTTTCCGCATTGTAAATAATGGATGGGATGGAGGTTATTCACTCAGCATCGTTCATGTTTATTGGGTTCCTGTTTTATTGGTTTGGGATTCATTGGTCCTCTAAGGGGGCTGATTTTCCTGACACCCTGTGACTCAGAACTCCTGATGGTAATGGATGTGGCGGATGTTAATGAGGGTGCCGAGTGACACTGCCTTTCCAAAAACAACGGGCCAGCAGAGCAGAACAGAGTCGACCCGACCTAAATGGCCCATACTTTCACTAGTGGTGCTTTTGGGGGAGCTGGGAATGGCTGAGCTCTCCATGCCAAGCTCCAGCCTGCTGGTGTAGTGTGGAGGACAAAGCCCATGTGGCAGCCATGGTGTCCAGCCAGCTAGGCAGAGAGGCATTATAAAATACACAAGCATGGGGTTTAACAGCCTGGCAGGCAGACCTGTTAATACTATAGCTTCTGCACTCTGTTAGCTCATTATTACAGCCTTGGTAGGATTTATATGATACTAGAAGAAAGTTATGCTTTTTGACATGAGATCCTATCACACAATGGATAAAAACATGTTTTTGCTAAGGCTCAGCTCCGTGATTAACAGTGCCTTTGTGAATGTAAACCTGCTCTGCTTTACATAGCCTCTATTAATAGATTTCTATTTAATAGAGGAAATGAAGAGTAAGATCCTATTTCCAAGCAGAGCTATGACTTTCTGGGCTGCTGAATTAAATATGCTAATGCTAACGACTTTTTCATTTGGGGCTCAGATTGGCATGGCGGTGACGAGAAGTGACTTGACCCTGGTCACAGAGGAATAAGACAAATCTTCAACTATAATCCCTGTCATTTGGGCTGTACAGTACTCAAGCCCATCAATCAACTACCTCTGGACTGCTCCTGCACTTATAATGTATATTGAACTATACAAACATGCATTATGTCACACCAACTACAACAGTATAGTGAAGGGTTAGGTCTAGCCTATACTATTTAATTGGGTAAAAGTCAAGTTAAATGTTCATATTTACGTAGGACTTGCCTTGTATTTGTTGGTTGATGACTTTTGTTTACAAGAAGAGCCCATTCTGTGCATAGAGAACCCTCGGGAGCGATTTAGCATTTTGTTTACACTCCTTGACTTTTGCTTTGTGTTTTACTCATTAAGGGAAATGAGCTCTCTTTTATGTTCTCATTCCGACAATATGTAAATAGCGTGAATATGTAAGTGGGAGGAGGAAGGAGGTTCATCTGGGGGTTAGGCATCCTTTATGAACTTGACTGACATGTTGTTGGCTCTTTTTGAATTCAGTTGTAGTCTACCGTCACTTCTCAATCACCATTCCCAAGCTGATTTACAAACAAACTGAGTCACTGTGTTCTGGTCTCTCACCAAGGAGAACAATAACAAAAATCTTATTAATTCTTGAGTGACTGTCAGGAGTCCTGAATTGCTTTCACTACTTTTCAAAAGAAAAAACATTCCTCCTTTTAATTGTTTTTGTTTGGTTTGCTCCACAGGAGGGAGTTGCACAACAGTAACTGATGAATTAATTTTCCCCCACGCAATCTAAAAGCCCTAAAGCTCTCTGATTTATTATCAACATCAGTCAGTGATTTTCTTGTAGCTTCTTATCCTCTGTGATTACAATGTCTTTATCTTACTTGTGTGGCATCGTTTGGTTTATGCTGGGACCACTCTTATTTGCCTTCTATAATTGTCTGAGTGTTTGATGGTACAAATGTACCAGACCCGTGAATCACCTGTGTACTGTAGTCCTGGTTGAGACTTTATCCTCTGTCAAGTGCAATCAGGCTGGGCTGAGATGAGTAGCTGGGCCCTGGCTCCCCCATCCTCCCCCCAGGCCAGGCCTGATCTAATGGGAGCAGAAGGGGACAACAACACCACCTCCACCACCACTGGGTCCAGATAAAAGACAGGCCCTTGTCGGCCGCCAAAATAACATGGAGAGGCATTTGACTGGCAGCATGTTATCTATCATTTATAAAGATGAAGGTGGTATGGTTCACTGTTGATGGAGAGGTACCAAAGCTATAATCTAGAACAGACCGATACAGAACCCTAGGAATAGTATCAGGGGTTATCTGTGAGTCTACGGTAATGTTTTGTTTAATACCGGGAAGGGCAAAGGAGATCACATCATGATGGAAACACAGCAAGAAGCTTACCGTGGTTATCCACCTCCACAGTATTTAAATGACCTGCTGAAGGTCGACTCAGCCTAGAGTGAGGTCATTGGCTGAATGGCTGGCTGTGTAACTATTTGTATTGTCAGAGAACTCTGTTAATCCATGTTCCCCTGAGGGCTTCCATGTCCTGTATCAATCTACAGGGGAAGTATTGGTAAACAAGTCTCACTGTTGACTTGTTGTTTACTAAGAGCCTTTTCCAATAAATGGGAGGGATCAATACCATGCATTGTGTTGACCAGTGTTTATATCTGCCTCCAGGGTTCTGCTGCTCCTGTTTTCTGGTTCATTGTGGGCCTAAATGTTGAAGTGGGCTATGTTCAGTAGGTAAAATGGAAGAAAAAGCTCTGAAACTAACAGAAATTCTGTTACGAACATTAAAACGTTTTGCTAGGGTGTGGCCTAATGAGCAAGACACCGGTGTTACTTTTCTGATTTGTTACAATTCGGTTCTAAAGTTGTTGTGGACAATGAGTGTGATAGCATGAGAAATAGCATTCAGAAATGGCATGAATGGAGGCGTGGCAGTGGTCTATTTTCATCTCATGTGGTGTGTATGGGCCATTATATCTGAGGTACCTAATTATTACAGCTGACTGGAGGTCAGTCTTGTTCTGTTGTCACGAGAAAGGTGGTGGTGTGGTTCCGTTCCTCCTGTTGCCACGGGTACTAGCAGCGGGTGTGTGATTGTGAGAGTGTAAAGAGTGGCAGCGCTTCTACACTGAGAGACAGGCAGCCTGAGGAGGACAACACTGTCAATCTCTGTCTGTCCGCTCGCCACAGTACCGAGGTGATGAAGCTTAATCTCCAACAGATTTCTCCACTGCTCCCTGCTTTGTTGTGCTGGAGGCAGAGATTATCGGATTAACGCGCAATAAGGAGAAAGATATTTAATTTGCCAATTGCTAAAGAATAGCCATTTCCTGGCAACAGCCAGAGACCAGGATAGAGAGAGAGACTCCCATTTAGAGTCCAGCTGGGGTTTGGGTTAATTTGGCTATGAACGATGCAGATGATTGTCAAAGGAAGTCGTTAGAGATTGGGGCTAGAAGAGACCTCTTCCTCACCCACCCACTCTTTCTCTTTTTGGGGGGAGGGGCTGACGGTCTGCTGCTGGAGACCCGGCCATCACCACTAATGGGCTGTTGACCCCCAGCAGGGGGCGGCGGGAGGGGCAGGTCGAGTGGCTATTTATCACAGCAATGTCCACGTGTCATCATCTGGCCTCTCCTCCTCTGGCTGATCCCAGGGAAAGATTAGCAAACAAAACCACATCTGGCCTTCACACTGCTCTTATCCAATGGCTACTCCTCTGCCACTCTCCTCTACTCTGCTCCCTTGTCCCACCCCAGCCTTCTCACAGGAGCTGAACTCTGGGTGCACTCTCCTCTAATCCTGAGCCAGTCTTATCTCAGCTCAGGAACAATAGACACACAGAGAGAGCAGCAGGCAGCCCCTGCAGCTATTCAGAATGGAGAATTTTACAAAATGACTCCAGCTACTGTAGAGCCCAAAGTGTGGTGTCAGGCAGGCTGCCTCAGTGCTCAGACTGGTTGTCACTGACTCTATAAATCCTGGTTTCTCAATCCCTGTAAACCCGCCTGGCATCAAAATGTAATCCATTTTTGATGTGGATGAGGCAAGTAAAATCAACAGCAATGAACCCAATGAAAACAAGTCAGGGTACCACAGTACATGCTACTGTTTTGTCCATAGCGTGATGAACAGTACAGTCTATCTGGCGGTTGTATGCCTGCGGGCTGGTCGGGGACCCGAAAATAAATAATTACAAATCATTTGTAGACTGCAAATTGACCATAATAATCCCAAACAGATATAATATTTGACTAAAACATAATCGTATCAAACTGCTTACATTTGTATGCAATCATATGTGTGTCTCTATGCGTGGGAATACTTGGGAACAGATTTCCAAAATTAAATTCACTTGGACTTGAATTCCTGGTGTTTAGTCTTTTATGTCCAACAATGTAAAAAAAAAAAAAAAAAAGTTTTTTTTGTCATTTGCTCAGAATACATGAGGGGGGGTGAAACCACGACCCGTAGGACACCAGTAGGGGAGCCCTGATGTAGGTAGACTAAACAGGGCACCTTTCCAAGCCCAGGATCCCATCCATCTCATGTTAATGAGCCTTCACCACAGTCCTAACGAGCTGTAGTCGCTGCTGTGCCCCGTGTAGGAATCAATGCTGCTGTCTGTGCTGTGGCCGGAGACTGGACAGTCATTTGCATAAAGGGGGCTAGGGAGACTGTTAAACAGACCATGGAGGCATCAGTAGATCCGTTCTGTTCTGTTGTCTTCCCCACCATGCAGCTCTGTACTTCTGACATTCACCATCCCATGCTTAACCCCAGATTGAGCTAATTACTGATTGATGCCATTGCTTCGTAATAAGACTAACAATCCTTTCATTGTAATTGGACGCTTCATTTTGGCTTGTCTGTATTGTGTTGGGGATTTGACCTGACGGTGGTTTCTGTTGCTGCTGGATGGATTGTGATGTTAGGATTTTAGATGAGAAACAGTGCAGCAGATTACAGCAGTGTGTTACGTTGGACAGTCAGTGCTGTGTGAACCCTCCTGGGTTTTATTTGTCCTCTGATGTATTTGGTGAATTAACAGTTTGAGGGTACACAACAGTCTATAAATACAAATAAAGGTTCCTTAGGGATTACAAATGGCTGTTTTCATGCCTTTGTAGGATGATATAGTATGTCTTGTACTTTTAGGATATGAAAGAAACTTCACTTTTACCTCAGTAAGCACTCCGTTGTATGCGCTGGGAGAGATGTTTTGTCTTTGGGCCAACTTAGTAGAAGAGACAGTAGCCTGATATTGCTTTAAAAACCAAAGTAATTCCGCATTTGTTTTCATCAGTGTTGTGTTGAGCCTTCAGGTGACGGCTGCTCATGTACTGGTGGAACACCGTGAGTCCTTCACTGTTTTTCTCTTTCTCTCCAACTTGGTCTCTCTCTTTCTCCCCCCCACCCCCCCTGTCATTTTCTTCTCTGTGTACATCTCCAGGCCAGTGAATCCATATGCATGTCAGTGCGTTCAGGGAGAAGACATCTCCTCCTCAGCATCTCTTACCTTCCCCCTGGCCAGCCTGGGAAGCAGAAAAATAAACACACGTACACACTCGCAAAAAAAGAGAGGGTATTATCTGTGACTGCCTGTGCCATTCTTCATTTAACCCACATTCAAATGACCGTGTTATGATTTGTTTTCCCCACCAGCACCCTATAAGGATCATGGTATGTTACCAGCTGTGGTTAAGCCAAAGGTTCATTATAGGCATAATGTGTCATCATCCTGAATGCCTATATCCTATCTGTGAGTAAACAGTTGACTCTAGCTAAGCAGTTCTCTGTCCAAAACTGTCATTGCCAAGTGAAGATTCCATAATATTCCGGCTGAAACACGAATGGCCACGGCTTCCAGTTGCAGCAAGGCATGTTTACAAGGAAGCAAACAGCACAACGAAAGAGCAGCAAGACCCAAAATACTCACTCCTCTACAGGCCAATAATGAACAGGACGCTTGATTCAAACTGCCTCCAGCCTTCCCAAAAGTGTGTCTGAGGCGCTGGCAGGGGCTCTGAGTAGGCTACCCACCACAAGCTTGGCACAGTTTGAGTGAGGAGCAGAGGGAGCATGGACAGCATGGCTGCTTTTGTTCCTTCTGCAGGAGGCAGATAAAGGAGACACACTAGCTGAGTGGTAGACGGACAGAGACACACTAGCTGAGTGGTAGACGGACAGAGACACACTAGCTGAGTGGTAGACGGACAGAGACACACTAGCTGAGTGGTAGACGGACAGAGACACACTAGCTGAGTGGTAGACGGACAGAGACACACTAGCTGAGTGGGAGACGGACAGAGACACACTAGCTGAGTGGGAGACGGACAGAAACACACTAGCTGAGTGGTAGACGGACAGAGACACTAGCAGAGTGGTAGACGGACAGAGACACACTAGCAGAGTGGTAGACGGACAGAGACACTAGCAGAGTTGTAGACGGACAGAGACACACTAGCTGAGTGGTAGACGGACAGAGACACTAGCTGAGTGGTAGACGGACAGAGACACTAGCAGAGTGGTAGACGGACAGAGACACACTAGCAGAGTGGTAGACGGACAGAGACACACTAGCTGAGTGGTAGACGGACAGAGACACACTAGCTGAGTGGTAGACGGACAGAGACACACTAGCAGAGTGGTAGACGGACAGAGACACACTAGCTGAGTGGTAGACGGACAGAGACACACTAGCTGAGTGGTAGACGGACAGAGACACACACACACACACATTGACTGGTAGACGGACAGAGACACACACACACACACACATTGACTGGTAGACGGACACAGACACACACACACACATTGACTGGTAGACGGACAGAGACACACACACACATTGACTGGTAGACGGACAGAGACACACACACACATTGACTGGTAGACGGACAGAGACACACACACACACATTGACTGGTAGACGGACAGAGACACACACACACACATTGACTGGTAGACGGACAGAGACACACACACACACACACATTGACTGGTAGACGGACAGAGACACACACACACACATTGACTGGTAGACGGACAGAGACACACACACACACATTGACTGGTAGACGGACAGAGACACACACACACACATTGACTGGTAGACGGACAGAGACACACACACACACATTGACTGAAAGATGGACACACACACACACACACACACACACACACACACACACTGACTGATAGACCGACAGAGAGACACACATACACATTGCCAGAAAGACCGGCCGAGACACACACATTGACTGGCAGATGAACACACACGCACACACATTGACTGAAATAACGACAGAGATGCACACACATTGCATGAAAGACCGACAGACACACACACACACACACATTGCATGAAAGACCGACAGACACACACCCACACACACACATTGACTGAAAGACCGACAGACACACACACACACACACACACACACATTGCCGGAAAGACCGACAGAGACACACACACACATTGACTGGTAGACGGACAGAGACACACACACACATTGACTGGTAGACGGACAGAGACACACACACACACATTGACTGGTAGACGGACAGAGACACACACACACACATTGACTGGTAGACGGACAGAGACACACACACACACATTGACTGGTAGATGGACAGAGACACACACACACATTGACTGGTAGACGGACAGAGACACACACACACACATTGACTGGTAGACGGACAGAGACACACACACACACATTGACTGGTAGACGGACAGAAACACACACACACACATTGACTGAAAGACGGACACACACACACACACACACACACACACACACACTGACTGATAGACCGACAGAGAGACACACATACACATTGCCAGAAAGACCGGCCGAGACACACACATTGACTGGCAGATGAACACACACGCACACACATTGACTGAAATAACGACAGAGATGCACACACATTGACTGAAATAACGACAGAGATGCACACACATTGCATGAAAGACCGACAGACACACACCCACACACACACATTGACTGAAAGACCGACAGACACACACACACACACACATTGCCGGAAAGACCGACAGAGACCCACACACACACACACACACACACATTGACTTGTAGACCGACAGAGACACACACACACACACACACACATTGACTGGTAGACCGACCGACACACACACACACACACACACATTGACTGGTAGACCGACCGACACACACACACACACACACACACACACATTGACTGAAAGACCGACAGAGACACACATGCACCCACATTGACTGAAAGACCGACAGAGACACACATGTACCCACATTGACTGATAGACCGACAGGCACCGATGGAGCAGTGACTCACAGCTTATCGATTTCAGAAGCGTTTCCAAATTTGGAATCAAGAAGAAAATACATTTTGAAATATTGAATATATTTCTGCTTCTCTGAGAGACACGAACAAAGATGCATGGTAATTTCCCCCTTTTCTTTTTCATTTGTAGACTGCTACATTTTCGACTCCAATTCCACTCTTTCTTTTGTACTGATTACATGTCTAGCAAGTGTTCCTATTGTATCCCAAGGGCAGTGAAGTGTAGAGAAGTGACCACCTACATAAAGAGGTCCTTTAAAACCGAGAGGGGCTGGCCACAGAGGTCACACTTCTTCACACAATATGATATGGAATATTATGTAGTTGGCTGTTGCAAGTTGATTGAAGTTCAAGTCGTGCTCATTTGTGACATGTCTGATTTCGCTGAGCACGTTGAAAAGCAGCCTTGTGGAGAGATTCATGGAGATATACATTATAAACTGGGTGGTCGAGCCCTGAATGCTGATTTGGCTGACAGGTATATCAGACCGTATGACAAAGACAATGTATCATTTGCAGTAATTCCACATCATGAGAGATATATGAAATTATAGTCAAATTGGTATAACATTATAAGCGTTGTAATGCATTGCCTCTTCAACTGAACCCTTGTACCCCCCCCCCCCCCCCTGCCCATGTTCCCTCCATATCATTCCAGTCTCAGGTTCCATTCCATCCAGACTGACTCCATTATGTGCCTATTCTCTATGGGGTCTGGGGAACAAAAGGCAGTGAGACCTCCTAGCACAGCCCTGCTCACAGCAGTGTGCCGACATGGGTCAGGGAGCATACACCTCCAATTGTCAGCCAGCTCTCAGCCTGACACACAATACCTCTGGGTGACACACAGATAACTCAAAGCCCTCGGTGCCACTGCCGGCACTTGATAGTCCGCTACTCTGCTCCGCATTCACAGCTAGGCCACGTCAATATGAAAAACTGAAATTAAACTGGGTAGAAAATCCGCTGGCTACGGTTAGATAGAGACACGTCTTGGCACGGGAGCTTTGTTAATCAACCTCTCTCTCGCTGTCTCTTTGTCACTAAACAAGCTCGACTGAATGCTTTGTTACAGGTGGCCAGTCTTCAATAGCCTTCCTTCGCATTCATAAGCAGCTGAACGCCAAGACTTGACTGAAATAATGGCTTGTTGGGAAGAGAAAGCCGTTTCCTCCCAGCTCCATACGTCTTGCTTTAAAACAACCGGAGTTGGCTACAATATGTCTGTTACTCTGGTACCACTTTCATCTTGACTAGCCTCTTCAATGGGGGACAGCAGAATCTTGCTTAGTGAAGACTGTCTGCTGACCTAACAATACTCATCCCCATGCGTACTGAATAGTATCGGCTTGCTCTGGAATATCAGACAATTAAAGCAATGAACACACTGTGCAATGTAACTAGTGGGTAGTACAGCATACATCCTAGTCTAGGCGGTGTACTATCAGACTTCTTTATGGATGATTCTTTGGAGAAGCCGAAAGACTAAATCCTTGAAGCATGGTTACTTCCGCTCCATTGTTTTCCAGGGGTGTAAAGTCAATCACATTTAATCCCTCACTTGTGCAGAGAAATCCCCTCAATTGAGTCCAGATAGACTGTTATAGACTGTGCCCTTCCAAGCGCTTCATAGCAGCAAATCCTCTCTGGAGCTATAGGAGTGGGCGGTCCAGGCAGTAGTCAGCCAATAGTCACCCAGAGATTATTGGCTGTTTGCTCTTTCCTTTTTTATGTGATGATATGATGCCCTGGTTCTTTGAGAAAAAGATGCTGTGGTAGCTAGCTTTCTAAAATCCTCTCCTGTCTAATGTATTCATGGCCTCAGGTTGGAGAGAGAGTGGAGGGAAGGGGGGTGGGGGTGCGGTGGGGAGGTGATGGGTCAGGTCTCCTGGTTGCCAGGCTGGTTTAAGATAATAGCTTTGATTTAATCCAGAGCAGCGTCCTCGCTCCCACAAGCTCCCACCCGTTCCCCACGTACAGCCATGCTAATATGCCCAGAGGGTTCCTCCTTCAGTAAGTTGAAGAGGAGCCTCCTTGGATTTATGACGAGCAATATCTTGATCTCTTTCCAATAGAATGAATCCCTTTATTTCACGAACCAGAGACGATAGAGAAAGGAAGGAAGATTCTGCTATCTCACCCTCCACCCTCTCTCCCTCTCGCTCCATATGTCACTAGCTCTGAACCTGAGTTGAGACATTTAACCAACCTTTGACCTTAGCATTTAGTTGTCTGTGCAGTCAGCAGTGCATGGTTATTAATCTCCCTGAGTTAGATGTGTCCTCTGTTCTCCTTAGTGAGTTCGCTACACAGCAACTTGTCCTCTAGTCTAGTCAGTTTACTACTGGGTGAATGTAGGGTGTCAAAGGTCAATTCTGGACTACCTAGTAGTGAGAGTGGTCTCAGACCGACAGGAGGAGGTCAGGAGGAAGTGCCATCTGGAGTGGAACTCTCACATCCCGGGAGGAGAAGGGGAGTGGGGGTGTGGTGGCTGACCCCTGACCCTGAGCGGAGGCAGTGATGTCAGAGGGCAGAGGTAGCTATGCTCCAGCTGTGTAACAACTTGTAGCTCTGTTCCACCATCAAGCTAATCACGGTAATATAAATAGACAGATGTTACCCCTCCCAGCTCACAAAGCATGCCTCAACAAGGATGAAGGGAGGGGGGAAGAGGGAAAGAAGGAAGGCGAGAGGGAGGTGGGAGGGATGCAGTCCTGCTGGGAAAGCACTGAGGCAACATGTCAGAAGGCTCCTGCTGGTTTCCGCAGCCCCCCTCCCAACCCCACGCAGAGTAGTCGTAAGCCTTGTTCATGGGCCTGGTGGGGAGTCTTAATACCCCTTCGGCAGTTTATCCAAGGCAGCACGCTCCCAATTAAAGGGTCCTTCAAGTAAGATTTACTCCCCACCAAACCCCTAAACATTACACTCCCCCATCCTCCCTCAGTCCTCTGGCAGCCACCTCTCCTTCCCACTTTTCTCCTTCCTCCCTTTCCTTTCCTTTCTATCGCTGTTGATTCTTCTGGCAGGAGGTGGGCACTCATCGCTCTAGGATCTCACAATGCCAAGACTTTTAACTGTGAGATCAAAGAGGGTGAGAGTTTGCCTAGCGCACGATTACATTGGAGATTTCTGGCAACCCCCACCGGGTAGCTCCATTAGGCTCCGTGCTTTTCTCATTTTTCCGCAAGAGCTCCCCTGGGCTGCAAGGCAATTATGCAGTGGTGTGGCATAGTATTTCATTCTCCTCACATTGTGTTACTCTATGATGGAGTTTGCTGCTAACAGCTTCATACGGCCCAAGAGGAAGGGAGCTGGTTGCTAACGTCGTCCTGCTACTGGAAAGACATGGAGATGGGATGAGAGGGGGGGGGTAAGAGAGAGGAGGGAGACTTCTCAAGGGCATGATGGGCTGCTCTCTTTACTCACTGGATAGGTGGGAACACTATTCAGCACTGCATAGAATTTGCATTTATACCCTGCCTTATGTCATTCATAAATGTCTCAGAGAGCGAGGGAAAGATACAGAGAGGAATGGAGAATGTCGAGAGTAATGGAGTGGCGCTAAGAGGGTGAGGGTGAGGGAGGGATATATAGGTGAGAAGATGGGGAAGGGCGTTCTCCTGTCGTTCTGTTCCGTGGTGTGTGTGGTGCCCCAGGCGAGGCTGTTTATAGCTTTGGTGATGATGACGCCGCTCTGCAGACAGCCAGCCAGTCAGTCAGGCAGGCTACGCCGTGCACAGTCACAGGTGCTGAGGCCCCCAGGCTTCTCTCCTCTCTCTTCCTCTCCAAACGCTGTCAGCTCATCATCAGCTAGAGCAGGCTTTCATCACACCCAGCTCCCAACATGCACACAGGAGGCCCTGCTACACCTCCTATAGCTCTAAACCTGGAGCTACTGCTACTCACTATGGGTCATAGTCTGAGACTAGAGCTTTAACATTATGAAGCCAGAGGGTGATCAACATACACAGACACCTATTAGGGCTGGGCGGTATACTGTATTTTACTATATATTGATGCACGGACCGGTTTGGGTTTTTAGTTTACCTTCTATAACAGTATTTTAAGGAGACTGAAAAGATTTAGCATGGGTCCTCCAGATCCTCAAAAGGTTCTACAGCTGCACCATCGAGAGCATCCTGACTGCCTGGTATGGCAACTGCTCGGCCTCTGACCGCAAGGCACTACATAGGGTAGTGCGAACGGCCCAGTACATCACTGGGGCCAAGCTTCCTGCCATCCAGGACCTCTATACCAGGCGGTGTCAGAAGAAGAAGGCAAATTGTCAAAGACTCCAGCCACCTTATTCATAGACTGTTCTCTCTGCTACCACACGGCAAGCGGTACTGGAGAGCCAAGTCTAGGTCCAAGAGGCTTCTAAACAGCTTCTACCCCCAAGCCATAAGACTCCTGAACATTTAATCAAATGGCTACCCAGACTATTCACATTGCCCCTCTCTGTTGTCATCGATGTATAGTCACTTTAATTAACTCTACCTACATGTACATACTACCTCAACTAACAGGTGCCCCCACACATTGACTCTGTACCGGCACCCCCCTATATATTGTTATTTTTTTACTGCTCCTCTTTAATTACTTTAGTATACGAATAAGAGAAAAGTAACATCTTTTTTGAAACTGCACTGTCGGTTAGGGGCTCGTAAGTAAACATTTCACTGTAAGGTCTACTACACCTGTTGTATTTGGCGCATGTGACTAATCAAATTTGATTTGAATGTTTGGTTTGTTAAATGTGATACGCCAGTGTGTAACGTCCATTTTAATAGTTTACTCTTCTACTTGGGTCATCCATCTCTGCACTCTCCACGCCGCGTTCCACGCACACCTAGTACCACCCCGCCACTCAAGGAGCGGTTTTGTTGTTGTTTGACCACGATACACTTTCGTTCAGTCTGCATGGTCAATGCTGCACATGCAACCATGTTGTTTACAATAGGATCTTAATATAAATCCACAAGCGTTTTATAATTACAATATTAGTTTGTATTTTCATAGCAAGTAAATTAAGCTAAATCGTGTTAGCCACTAATGCTAATTGCTAGTTAGCTGGGTAGTACTGAGTCGGAGCAAATGTAGCTAGCTAATAAAGTCTGATACAAGTGCTGGTGGAGGCCTAAATCCATCATGTTGTTTGTGCAACAGTATCTTCTAAATCAAAGAGGAAAAGGCGAAGCATGAATATGTTGGCTATATGAATAAAGATTGAATGTAGCCAAAGATTATAGGGTCCCCTAGGAAACACGGAACACTTTGGTTACTACCCTGTCACAATAACTCGTCCATGGCATTTTCATTCGTTGTCATGTCAAACAACACTGTATTCAAAGTGGCCACAATTATTTATTCTAACTATAGAATTACAATAAACATTTCCATGATTCCAAAAGTTCACCCAAGTGTTTTGAACTAAATTGCAATTGCAACATTTGGTTAAAAATAAGGCTTACTATTTTTGCCCATATCGTGGCAGTGTGGAAATGATCTCAAATGAGTGCAGGAAATTATTTTAGGTTGAAGTTTAATTGAAAAGAATAAAAGTCAGAATGGAGACAGACCCATTGAAATAATTTAGAATATATGTGTTGCCTCCCTAGGGTCACGCACTACTCATAAAGAACATTTTCAACTTTTCTTAATCAAAAACAGAAAATACCATCAAAAAAATTGAAAAATACCATATGATATGATACATGGATACATGGCCATATCACCCAGCCCTAATACTTATAGACCTGCCTCCATCACACATAGGCATCTGTAGCTGCCTCTCCTGATCATGTGTGTGCTGCTTGGCTATGCTAATCCCTGTTAGCAGGTATAGAGTTTGATTAGGATCCACACCTCAATAATTAACATGGCTGTTGGTGTCCCATGTTTGGTTCTTCTCCCTCTCCTGGGTCTCAGGGGGTAGGTATGTAAAGAGACAGCTGGATCTCACTGCCCAAGGATAGCTGGATTTAGCCTACATTGGAACATGGCTGTCTTAGTGTTTGTTGTATGTAGAGAAAATGATATTTTGGAAGTAAAACTGCTGATGAAAACTGTTGGTTGGATTGTTAACATAAATATTCACATATACAGTCCCTTCCTATCGTTTTACCTTTACATCCACATTGACAGTCTATTAAATCTAACCCTCCTCTCCCTCTTCTCTTTTGCCAGAGATCCGCGGTGGCCGGGGGCCTAAGGAGGGGTCACTGAGATCGCTGCCCCTGTACGACACGCCCTACGAGCCAGCTGAGAACGGAGGGGACTCGGACGGCGAGCGTCCCCGCTGCCCCAGAGAGAGTCGGCTACCGCAGGACGACGAGAGGCCCCCGGAGGAGTACGACCAGCCCTGGGAGTGGAAGAAAGAGCGCATCTCCAAGGCTTTCGCAGGTACGAGAGCACGTATGTAACACTCCTCTCCTCCTGCTCTACGTCCCCTACATTACTGTCACTCTGTGTCTGTTCTGCTGTCCCTCTCCATCCCACTAATTGACCAGGTACCCTTTTCCAGCACTAACCAATGTGATTACTGCTTCTTTCGTGGTTTCCGGGTATCTTATCTTCAGAAAGACATTGTTAATTTTAAGTTCCTTCCCCCTCGTGAAGCATAACATCAAGTTCATTTGCAGGTGCCTTTTTCTGGGTGTCTGTCTAGTCTTTGGCATTTATTGTCATGAATCTTGCCCTGGAGGCAGCTCTGCAGAGTGTGGCTGTGCCAGCTAGTGACCAAAGTCATACCATCTGATTTTAAACATAACCCTAACCTTTCCTCTAACCTTAACTAAAATGTCCAGTTGACAGTGTGGTTAAGACCAAAAAGCTCATTCCAGTTTTCATACATTTTTACAATATATCCAATTTGGACTTTGCAGCTGTACCCTCTAGCAGAAATCGATCAGTTCCAGGGGAAGATTCATGACAATAAACGTCAACCTGCAGCTTGGGAGAGACCTATGGTGTATGGTAGTTAGGGGAGCATGACTGTGTTTGTGTGTTCTCATGCGTTCATATACAGTATACACTACATATACAAAAGTATGTGGACAGTCTTTCAAATGAGTGGATTTGGCTATTTCAGCCACACCCGTTGCTGACCGGTGTATAAAATCGAGCACACCGCCATGCAATTTCCATAGACAAACATTGGCAATAGGAATGGCCTTCTTGAAGATCACCTAAGATCACCATGCGCAATGCCAAGAGTCGGCGCAGTGGAAATGCGTTCTCTGGAGTGATGAATCACGCTTCACCATCTGGCAGTCCAACGGAGGAATCTGGGTTTGGAGAATGCTACGATAAGGCTTCCTGTCCGAATGCATAGTGCCAACTGTAAGGTTCCAGTCAAGAGAAATCTGAACACTATAGCACACAATGACATTCTAGTCAATTCTGTGCTTTTGGGGGAGGCCCTTTCCTGTTTCAGTGTGACAAAGCCACCGTGCACAAAGCAAGGTCCATACAGAAATGGTTTGTCGAGATCGGTGTGGAAAAACTTGACTGGCCTGCACAGAACCATGACCTCAACCCCATCAAACTCCTTTTGGGTTGAATTGGAACGCAGACTGCGAGCCAGGTCTAATCGCCCAACATCAGTACCCGACCTCACTAATGCTCTTGTGGCTGAATGGAAGCAAGTCCCAGCAGCAATGTTCCAACATCGAGTGGAAAGCCTTCCCAGAAGAGTGGAGGCTGTTATAGCAGCAAAGGGAGGGACCAACTCCATATTTATGCCCATGATTTTGTAATGCGATGTTCGACAAGCCGGTGTCCACATACTTCTGGTCATGAAGTGTATGTGTGCATCTTTCTGTCTCAATGTCTCTCAATGTTACTGCATGTTGACTGTGGTTTAGAGAGCTCCAGCGTAGCTAACACAGCCATAACTGAACAGGGCCGTTCCAAGACAAACAAAAAGATTGGTGGAAAAGCCAACACCTTTCCTCAATTTGAAACTATACTATACCAAATATTTAAAAAAAAATCATCCTTTAAAAGGTTTTTTTCTTTACATCTTCCTCCTTTTTTCTTGACCTTTTTTGTATTCTTTGAACAGCTCTGCTCTGTTCTGACTGCATTAGCTACAAGGGCTCTGTAAGTGGCAGTGGATCAGAACCAGAGACAAGGATGGACAACACCTCTAAATCCCTCACAGGTACCACTAACACACACCGCCCGGGCTGGTCTGTCTCTGTCCCTCTGTTTCTATCAGTCTGTGTTTACTTCGTCTACGTTTCTCTGTTTCATACTGCAGTAAATGTGTGCGGTCTCTTTCAGCTGTTAAGAAAAACGGATGTTTCTTTCTTTCATTCATGTCTTTCCCCTCGTTATTTTGTCTTTCATCCAGCACTAAGACGAGTTTATTTAGGATGCTATTTACAAACACTCCTCTTACATTATTTCCTTTTGATGGTAATTCATTTCATTTGCCCGGGATGTCAAAGTGATTTCTGCTGTGCGAGAACAGAGAGAAGAGCGCTGAAGTTATCCTTCAAAGAGGAAGACTGGAGTTGCTTTGATTTATTGCATGTCTTCAGCCTTTTTCTGTTCCATTCAGCCCATAATGATATCCCAGTGTTTGGTAGAGAGAGTCTCCTCTGACAATCTGTCATAAAACAGAGCTTTCTGAAAGAAGAATGCCTCCCTTCTCTCTTTCTCTCAGCGTGTGAAGACCTGGCTGCAAACTGGCTCTGTTCCAGACGTCTTGATCATCAAAAAGCTCAAGAACTTTATATAAAAGGGCCCCCAGCTCTAACACTGTCTATAGACCTAGGTCTTAAAGGTGACTGCTCTGGTAGACTTTAGGTCTTACGCGTTATCTTCAATATCCAGGCTGTTTGAAGATGAGCTCATCATTGTCAGAGCACTGTAATAAGGGTGTCGTCATTATGCGACCCTGGCGACTGCAGATGGACAGGTTGAATGAGCCAGTTCCTCATGCTCAGCCACAGGGCATCGACCCAGGCCAAGGGTCAGGACAATGGACAGTCCCTTTCTTTTGGCTGTCACCTTAATGACTTGTCATCTGTTACCATCAGACCATTGGGTGTGTTAGGAAGGTACTTTCCACCTAGCTTCAGATATTGCGTGTATGATGTGTTTTATATTCTGTTGGTGAAGTTAAATTGTTTGCATTTTAAACTCCCATTTGCATAGATGAATAATGATATTGTTCACTTCAGATTTCCTCGTGGTTTCCAGCCCGCTTGAAGATGCCACATAGATGCTGTTTATATTTAGACGTTTGCATGCGGAATTAAAGTGTCAGCATGAAATATTAATGTTTAATGAAGAAAAATGCACCCCCCCCACAAATAGTGGAGAGTGGGTGTACAAGTCGTATTAAACCAGACCCAGAATGTAGATACCTTTTATCTGTCTCTAGCTGAACACTGTCATCTGAATAAAGCACTGTTTTTCTTCATTAGAGCTTTCTAAAGGACAGACCTGTAATACTGCCTGTATGTAAACCACCTCCTCTCCTTAGCTGTCCCTACCGCGTGGGGCTGCCTGCCTCCCTGCCTCACTTCCTAGTGCATCCACACATACAGTACATGCTGTTGGTTTCACAGGTCCTCACTTCTTATTCACTGTTGGGTTATCTCTTGACAGATATGCAATGGAATGTAAATTCCCTCCCTTGTTTGTGTTGGGAGGTTGTGTACATGCCGTTCGGTTAATCACTCATCCTCGCTGCTCCTTCCCCCTTCCCCCTCGGGAAGGGGGACTTTGTGATGGATGAGACGGAGGGTTGAGGAGTGAGGAAGATGTGACCATATGAAGAGAGCCTCTGTGTGATCGGTGTTGGTGTGTGGTGGGGGATTTTGTGCGGCGAGGGCTTGTGGGGGTGCGGGTATACACACTTGCATGTGAATGTACAGTGTGTGTGTGTGTGTATTCATGTTTAATGTGCACACCACACACACTAATAAACCCAGACATTGAACAGGCAGCCATTGGAAATCTGAGTAGTGCCTCATTGTGTCTGTCTCGAGAGCCTGTACTTAATCTGTAGGCCCTGTTGCTGGATGTTAAACACCATTAAGTTGGCTGCTAGCCAGCGTAACCCAGTGCACTTACTGCAGGCGAGATAACAGGAGATGCTGTCAGAGCCCTAAGCCAGGTCCTGAGCAGCAACACACCGCTTTATGGGTTTTTAATCACTCTTCAAGGACTTAATGACCCAGAGAAATCTGAAGCGCAAAACTCTTCTATTCTTAAGTAAATCAGTTTCGTTCCAGTAGTAATTGCTGCAGTGTGTTTAAAGAGGAGTGAAGAGTTGTTGGTGAGCCTGATCCATGCCTTGGCCCCATGGTTCTGTCTCGCTCTGTGAAAGACCTGTCCCCTGTGATGGCCTGTCACTCCACAGTGCTTCACCCCCCCCCCCCCCGGTCTGGCCTTCCCTCCACTGCACCACCGCTGATAACCTCCCTGACAGGCCTCTTTCATGAGCCTCAAATGGCTCCACTGCCTTTGAATGTGCAGCACGCTGCCTGTTATCTTTCACTCACACACGTTGGCCACCCAACCCTAACCCCCACCTCCTCTCCCCCTGCACAGAGCGGGCGCTCTGCCAACCTGACCGTAGCTCTGCTCTCCCCTGGGAGCCCCACTGGATGGCCAGCTGTGAGTCTAGGCAGAACGGGCACGCTGTCATCTCCCCCCCATCACTCGCTCGCTCACCTCCACTTTCATATTTAATAGGAACAGATTCTCTTCTTCACAACGGATAAGTGTTGGGATAGAGGGAGGTGGATGGTGATGCGATGGATACAACGTGCATTTCCTATGAGGTGGCATTTGGCGGTTTCTTCCACAATGAGCCGTGAACTAGTAGCTTCTGGTGATGGTGATATGAGAGCATCTGCAAAAGCAATTTTTGTTTTTCTGAGCTCTCCTCCAGCTCCTAATAAATGCCATAAATATTGTAATCTACCAACTTATTTTGAATATGCATGCAATTAGCAGGGCAAATTAAGCAGAACTAAATGAAATGGCACAAGTGGGCCAGTGATTTATGTGGTATTGCTGTTTACACTGATGAAGTAGTGCTGCCTAATTAAAAGGACAAGGTAAACAAATGTTGTAGAGACGTTTAAAAAAAAAGTTGTCTAGAGCTTTATGGAATGTCTTTGGGCTCTCTCTCTCTCTCTCTCTCTCTTTCTCTCCATCTCTGTTTCTCACTCTCTTTATCACCAGTCAAAACTGGAACAAGACCGAACACACCACGTGACACAGTACCAGAATGTCACATGACTTGTCAGAAATCCACACACCACAGAGCTGTCAGGGCAGGATGATGTCACAGGAAGCTATGTAATTGTGTCTTTCTGTTCCTGTCATCGCTGTTATATTCTGAGAGTCCAACAAGTCCTGGCTCTGGCCAATGTTCAGTCAATTGGATGTTTGAAGCTTTGTGGACTAAAATGCTCTTTCCCTCTGTGTGTCAACAGAATGTTTTGTGTACCGACATGGGCAAAGCTTATGTAATAGACGGATGGTGTATTGGTGAAATACCTCTTAAACACCAGTCATGTAGAGATATCAACAAGTCCTGTACATACAGTAGTCATGATGATCTGTGTGTATGGTATACCTAGTATACCTAGTATACCTCTCAGATTTTGTGCACATTTGTTAGTGAGCATTTTATCCTTTTGTCGAGTTAATCCATTCACCTGACAGGTGGGAGGGAGGTATTTCGGTCTGTAATAAAGCACTTTTGTGGGAATTTTATTTTTTTCTGATTGGCTGGGCCTGGCTTCCCAGTGGGTGGGCCTATGCACTTCCAGGTCCACATGTGGCTGCGCCCCTGCCCAGTGTTGTGAAATCTATAGATTAGGGCCTAATGATTTTTTTTCAATTGACTGATTTCCCTATATGAACTGTAACTCAGCAAAATCTTAGAAATTGTTGCATGTTGCGTCTAAACATTAGGCTATCTTGTTGCTAGTTATAGCAACATTATGACTTGAATGTCCCCCCCAAAAACATTCTACTGTCACTCAGACAAACAAGGATGATGTACTGTGAATATAATGTCGACCTACCTATTACACCTGACCCGTGTTACATTTAGCCCCGCCCTTCCCTATGCATTCAATGCCATTTGGTGCTCGCTAACGCGTATAAACCATCCATCTGCTCGCTAACGCACCTAAACCATCCATCTGCTCGCTAACGCACATAAACCATCCAACTGCTCGCTAACGCGTATAAACCATCCATCTGCTGGCTAACGCACATAAACCATCCATCTGCTCGCTAACGCACATAAATCATCCATCTGCTCGCTAACGCGTATAAACCATCCATCTGCTCGCTAACGCACATAAACCATCCATCTGCTCGCTAACGCACATAAACCATCCATCTGCTCGCTAACGTGTATAAACCATCCAACTGCTCGCTAACGCGTATAAACCATCCATCTGCTCGCTAAAGCAGATAAACCATCCATCTGCTCGCTAACGCACATAAACCATCCATCTGCTCGCTAACGCGTATAAACCATCCATCTGCTCGCTAACGCACATAAACTATCCATCTGCTCGCTAACGCACATAAACCATCCATCTGCTCGCTAACGCACATAAACCATCCATCTGCTCGCTAACGCACATAAACCATCCCTCTGCTCAAAACTCTGGTCCTATAACGGTGCATTTTACTCATTTATTGGATTTGAGAAACAAGTGTAGCCTACTAATACTAGAAAGCTCAGTGATGCTCCTCTTTTAACAGTGGCCATCAACTGCTTTCAAAGGGTGTTTTTTGTTTCCCCCCGCGACTTCATTTAGAACGTTGAAGGCTACAGTGACTGGCGTGAATGCGCCTTGAGAGGAATATTATTTTCTCGCATAGAATGCAACAGGCTGAACAATTGAATAGGTAAACTATTCTACTATGGGGTTGTCAGAGTTTGTTGTTGCTTAGCCTACTTGTGTTGTTAGCTGTAGAAAATGAAATGTAGACCACAGCTTTTTCATTAGATAATTCAAATAGGCTAACGGAATGTACCGGGTCTCAGCTCCACCTGGCTCTCATTTGGATCATAGGTGCCTGGTCTCGGTAGGACCCGGCACAATTTAACCCATGTGCATACCCACATGAAAAAATACTAGTTTGCTAGGCTAAAATATACTACAGTACTTACTATAGCTTTCTATAATAAACTGTAGTATACTGTGGAATACTATACACCGTGGTATCCCTCAATGTGTAATACTTACTATGGCATTTTGTAGTGAACTGTAGTACTACAGCATTCTCTGCAACAACAAAAAAAACACTAGCCAATACTATAGTAATGTTCACAAAAACACTAGAGTTTTTTTTTTAAACTATACTGCAATTCAGTAGCCTTGTGGTTCGAGTGTGCGCCCTGAGATTGGAAGGTTGGGAGTTTGATCCCTGGCCCGAGTGATACCAAAGACTTTAAAAATGGTACCCGATGCGTCTCTGCTTGACACTCAGCATTAAGGAGATAGATTGGGAGTAAGGCCCTGCAATATAGACTAGTGTCCTGTCCAGGAGGTGTACTTGTACATCAAGCTGCCTCATGCTCCTGCTCCCATGAGCCATTACGACTCGCCAATGCTTGTGCAAGGATATTTACTATATACTACAGTGTTTAATTTGCATATACCCTGCTCATTCCCCTCCCTCATATCCCAATTTGTGCCACCAATAAGTGAGAAACGTACATGCCAAGTATAGACCATATATTCTGTTCCCTACAGGTGACAGAAAAGAGCAGAAGCTTGAACTATCCGTTTAGACCTCAATACAACCTACCTACAGGTTATGGAACATTTGCTCAGTAGGTTTCCTCAAGCATCTGCAAAAACACTACATTAATTGCTTTAGTATATACTACAGTTATTTTACTACAGTATTTATACTATAGTTAACTGGCATTTATACTATAGTGTACTGTAGTATTTACAGTTAACTAAAGTGAATACTACATTTGTCAGCAAAAACACTACAGTGAATACTATAGTATTTTTATACTATAGTATTTTTTTCATGTGGGTCTGCTGCTTCTATCCAATATGCCCTGGAGAAATCAACATTCATCCTGACTGAGAGATAAGGTCCTGAAAATTAGTAGAATGGACTGTATAGTTGTAGAGAGACTCTGTGAGAGACAGTGTAGAGCAGAGTAAACCCCAGGGGGGTTTGTTAGAATGGGGTGAGCTGGGCTCTTTATCTTCCTCATAATGCTCAAGGCACCTCCACTGTCACGGAGTCCCACGGGATGTCATACTGAGTAAGAGAGCAACCTTCTACTCATGATTAACCTCTTCCCAAAGCAAAACACATGGATCACTGTGGGGACATGTCAAAGGTGAGGCAGTGCCAACTAAAGGACCTGATGCCTGTCTGTGCCAGCCCAGTCATACACACACAGATCGTTCAATTTGGCACACAGTACTGCGCAGTATGTGTGACTTGGATAGGCTGTGGATAGAGGCTCCTGAGATGTTTGAGTGCAAATGTCTTTGTGCATTCTCTGCTGTGTTTCAGCCTCTCTCATCACCTCAGCCTGAAAAATTAGGATGAAGAATTTGCCCTCATTGCTCCCCAGTCCCAGGCAGGTCACTTCACACTGTGTCTCAGAGCAACGCGTCGAGGCCTTAAGATGCACTCATCCGTGCCGCAACATAACATCCAAGTCAAAATGTATTCAGAAAAGGCCCCTTGGGCTGACAGCAAATTGAAACAGGTTATAGGGTAAGGGAGAATCAGACACCTGGAGGTTTGAAGACTGCCACTGTACTTCTGCCACTTGAATCAGTTTACCTTTCTTTTAGAAGTGGCTGTGTGACCGCTCACCTACACTATTGCACAGTGTAGAGCTAAGCTGAGACCGACCTGTAAGAGTGGGCTTTTCATCCCCAGAGCAAGGCTGCGTAACACCGCAACGCCTGCTACTCCCAAAACAATTACATGCTAACCTGAAATGAGAATTAGACTTTTAATCGCTCAGCGGTGAGGCATCCCAAGGCAGGAAGTTATTATATTAGCTGCTAGTGCTCTGACCTTTGTCCCAACCCTATACCGCTGTCTTATTTGCCTTAGTCTGAGAACCAGGGATAACTCTCTCTCCTATTGGCTGTCATAGTGAGGAAAGGACACCATCCTTGGTGAGGACACCATTAAAGTAAGGAAACTTCATTCCGAGAACACCATTCATAGTAAGGACTCCATCCTCATGTGAGCCCTTGTCATATCAACAGTCCTGCAGCCACATTACTCTCACCCTGCCACAACAGCACTAAGGCTGAGGTATTTAATTGCTTGTCCAAAATAATATTCTGTTTTCCCTCTTCATCTGCAGAGATGATTTCCCCCCTCCTCCTCATTAGCATGTTCTGCACCCCAGCTTTTTCCTGCAGGCCAGAACATGGACAAGTCCATAATGTGTCCGTTCAACTCACAGAATAAAAGCTAGTTTAGCAGCCTATAAAACCTGGCAATAGACACGTGTGAGTGAGCAAACTCCCAGCCTTTTTGTTTTTTTCATCAGCAGTGGAAATAGCAGTCACTCCACCTAATGACTTACTTGGCATGAGGATAGTAAAGAATTCATTGGAATAGGGGTTGAATGTCATTGTTTTTGAGACAATGGTTAGACCGGAATGTATTTGAGCTAGTCATTTGTGGGGTTTTTTTCTACTTTCAACAATGCATCTTACTGCTTCTACTACTATTTTATGAGGGCAATTCAATGATGAAACATAACATCAGGACTCTATTCGTTTATCCAGAGAAGGATGAGACTTGACAGGCAACATGTCATTCCTAGCTGTAGAACTCCCTCCTGCACAGCCAGTCCTGTTTCCCGGTTACTTTATTAGCCACTGCAGCAAACAGACCAGCAGCTCGCTGGTGGATAGGGAAATGCACTCCCCTTCCCGTCCCCTTATTTATCGAGCCTCCTGTGCTATTAAACAAGTGGGCCATTCCCAGTGAAAGATGGGCCGGCGCACCAGCACTCAATTTACTCTGGTAATACCCCCATCTGGACATGAGCGATACATTACTGAGGGGCTAGGTCTGCGGGGTGCCCCCCGCCATTACAGTACAATGGATTCCACTGTGTCAGGCACCAGTAGAGAATCTTGTATGTTGCCCTTTATCTTATTGTGGAGGCAGTTTCAGAGTTTGTAACTCAGTTATGAGCCATACCAGAGCTTGTGTTGTCCGTGAGGCTATTGACACGAGCCAAGTCATGCTCAGGTCTTTGATTCTGTGTTTTAAAAGCCTCATTAGTAGCTCTCTTCAGCCACTTTCCATGCTAAACCTGGAGCGTAATTAATGACTCTGACCTGCAGTTGAAAATTCCACTGGTTGACTCCTTGTAAAACGTCAAAGAAACATGTAAAGGCAAAGTGGAGAGGTCAAAGAGCAGAGTCTGTCTCTCTCAGGTAAACTAATACTCCTTCCTTTTCAGTCTTGCTCTCTCCTAGTTTTCCCTGCTGTTCTATTGACTATGCTGTGGTATACTAACCTGACCTGTACCTGTTACTGTCCAGCATTTCTCTTACTCTGCTCTCTTCTGTTTTCCCCTTTCCCCCTCATCTCTCTCTTGATCTTTCTCTACCTCTATCCCTTTATCTCTCTCGCATTTTCTCTCTTCTCGCTCTACCTCCCTCTCTTCCACTCCTTCCCTCTTGCTCCCGTCCTGGTGACCTGGGCTGCCTGCAGTAGAGATTAAAGTAATCAAGGATCTGCCGTGGCCCCCTCCTGTCGGTCAGCTCAACCACAGTCCTGCCCTGGTTCTGCTGGAGGGGGTGGAGCCACCCCCCGCTCTGCCCCCCCAGCCAGCCCAGCACTCCCCTGGACACACTGCCTGTGACCAGCACCACCATGGTGGGTTTTGTTGTCCCTGTCTTGTCTGTCCATCCCACCACCATCAGAGAGGCTCACCCAGCGCCCCTTACACCTCATCAACAATGTCCCCTTGCCTCTCTCTCTTCCCATATCCATAACCATATCTAATTTCCATGGCTCACCCTCCTCTTCCTCCTGTTCCCTGATAGGGTACTGTACTGGTGAACTGTCATTGTCTGTCAAAGTAGAGAAATTGCATGGGCGACAACATACCATACAGTTGTAAGACAGCATTCCATTCACTATGACAACATATGAAGACAGTAACAGCCAGTTTACTGTGTGACCTCATCGAGTGAGGAGGAAGTGATTGATCAGCTCTACAGTATCTTTAAATCAGTTTGACGGTTCACATTATCTCTGTAATAACTGCCCTTTTCCATCTGGATTACATAGGGCAGAAAATCACTATTACTAGCCAGGTTGTGTGGACGAAGGCTCATTACTTTTAATGGTGCTGAATTGCCTTCTGAATGGGTAATTGGAAGTGTAGGTGAACCATAATGCCTCTGTCAACATAGGCATAACTCAGGGGTGTCAAAGTCAAATGGACGGAGGGCCAAATAAAAAAATCAGCTACAAGACGAGGGCCGGACTGTTCGAATGTTCATTGAAAATTTTTTAAATGACGCATATAGTCTAGTGAACCTAATTGAACCTACTGAAAACCTAACAAATATATTACAATATGATCAGATAAATAAAGCAATATTTTCTTATGGCTCTGTCAGTAATCTTTAATTTTCAACAGACACAAAAGACAAATTTCCTTTATATAAATATCCCCATAACATGAACATTAAATGAAAGAAACCGGTATTCAAGGCACCATCAGTAGACTATATTTTCTATTTTAGCAAAAGTGGGCTAAATTTACTTCAAAGAAAAAACAATAATAGCAATTTTCTATCATCCACTCAACTGAAATATTTTTAAAATATAATTGGATTGAAATACAAAAAAATAAAGTGCAAAAATCTATTAATCAAAAACAACACTTTTGTTTAAGGAGAAGTAACATGCAGTGAAAACAAATATTAAATTTTAACTTTTAAACTTGAACTGAGTAAAAACTCTAAATATGTGATTGCACAGTAATGTTCACTTGTTTGAGGTTGAGGGTGATACTTGGTGGTGTCCCATCTTTTCCACAAGTTCATCAATGTTCGGGGTAAGGCTCTGAGCTGAAGAAATCCTCAGAATTGAGTGGAGGTGTTCAGCAGTAAGTCGACTTCTGTGTGATGTTTTGTTCAGGTTCATCAAAGAAAACAGTTGTTCACACAGGTATGTGCTGCCAAACATAGACAACGTTTGAGCAGCCTGGATGCGCAGCTGGGGCATTGTGCCGGGGAGGAAACGGGCAAACTCCGCAGCACCCACTGCCGCATATTTTTCCCTCAGTGCATCATTGCATTGGAGGTCAATCAACTCCATTTGGAGGTTTGGTGGTGAGCTTTCCACGTCAACAGCAAATGGGTTACCGAGCAGTTCCAACCTGCTTTTTTGTGCTTCAAAGTCAGCAAATCGGCGTCGAAAGTCAGTGGTAAGCATACCTATTTTATCAGCCAACTGTGTGCTCGGGAACGCACTGGTAGAGAGCTTCTCTTTCATGGTCTGGCAGCTGGGAAAGTGGCTCAAATTTTCTTTCCGCATCTGCGTCTCCCACAGAGTCAGTTTGGTTTTAAATGCCTTCACTGTACTGTACATATCAGAGATGACACGATCCCGACCCTGCAGCTGCAAGTTTATTGCATTCAGATGACTCGTAATGTCACACAGAAAAGCCATTTCACACAGAAACATTTCGTCTCGGAGTTGTGTTGTGTCTTTCCCTTTGCTGTCCAAGAATAGACAAATCTCCTCACAAAGCTCGAAACATCTTTGAAGCACCTTTCCCTGGCTTAGCCATCGCACCTCTGTGTGATAAGGCAAATCACCATGCTCCGTTTCTAACTCCGTCAGAAATGCCTTGAACTGGCGGTGATTCAAACCTTTGGCTCTGATAAAGTTAACTGTGCGCGTGATGATGCTCATTACATGCTCCATTTTCAAGGCTTTACCGCACAACGCTTCCTGGTGTATGATACAATGATAAGCTGTCAGCTCACCTGTCGCGTTTTCCTCTTGCATCTTTTCCCGTATCTTCGCCACCAGTCCGCTCCTGTGTCCACACATCGCAGGTGCTCCGTCGGTTGTCAAACCCACGAGTTTTTCCCAAGGCAGCTCCATCTCATTTACACATCTTGACACCTCTTCATACAAATCATGCCCCGTAGTTGTGCCATGCATAGGACGTAAAGCCAAAAACTCCTCTGTCACGCTTAGGCTGGAGTCCACTCCGCGGATGAAAATTGACAACTGGGCAATGTCAGAAATGTCGGTGCTCTCATCCACAGCCAAGGAATATGCAATAAAATCTTTTCCCTTTTTCACAAGCTGCTCTTTTAGATTGATGGACAACTGGTCTACTCTCTCGGCAATGGTGTTTCTGCTCAGACTCACATTTAAAAAGAGTTGCCTTTTTTCTGGGCAAACTTCGTCACAAACTTTAATCATGCAGTTTTTGATGAAATCCCCCTCCGTAAATGGCCGGGCTGATTTAGCGATCTCTTCTGCCAAAATAAAACTGGCCTTGACAGCAGCCTGGCCTTGTGATTTGGCTTTTTTGAACAGAGCCTGTCGAGATTTGAGGCCTCGTTTTAATTCCTCTGCCTTTTGTAGCCTTTGTTCCATGTCCATATTCTTGTTTTTGTCCGCGTGTTTCGTTTCATAATGTCGTCTCAGATTATACTCTTTCAGTACCGCCACACTTTCTCCACACAGAAGACACACAGGTTTTCCAGCTACCTTCGTGAACATATACTCCGACTCCCACCTTGTTTGAAACCCCCGGTTCTCAGTATCCACCTTCCGTTTTGCCATTTTTGATGGGTATCTGAAAGTTAATTTTACTGTGATGCTGACGACTGCTGTGCCAATAAATATTGAAATGAAGCAGCCTACTGCTCGGTGCGTCACCTTTGCATTGTGGGAAATGTAGTATTGGTGCGTGTAAAAGATCTGCGGGCTGCCGGCTTGCTGCGGGCCGGTTCTAATAATAAATCAAGATCATCCCAGGGGCCGTAAAAAACCTTCTTGCGGGCCGGATGTGGCCCGCGGGCCTTGACTCTGACATATGTGCAACTGTTCCAAGGTAAGCATCCCCTTGCCCACTGCTCTTTATAGATCATTCTCTCAAACCCTTGATTAAGAACCCATTCAAATCCCAAAGTTTACTACTGTTGGTGAGAACCTCCATGTAGCACAAAGTGTCTGACCTGGTTCTTGTAATGCTCTGTGACCAAATAACAACCCCATTTCCAGACTTCTGGACTTGAGTCACATGACTCGGGACACGACTTTGACTTGAGACTGATGACTTGAAATGATCTGGCCAGGTTTTGTAACGTGTTGTCACTCATTTTATGGCAACACTCGGCAAGAGACAGTAACCAGCATCGGCCTTGCAAAAAAAAAAAAAAAACGACTAGTATAGGCCTACTGGTCATTTGGTTATGTCAAAATTGCTTGACATTGATCATTTACTTTTCAAGCTTGCATTTGTAATTTGTTAAAACAAATGATTACTGTGGCGAGGATACACTATAGTCTCTCCACTTGAGCTCTCCATACTCCCGCCAGCGGAGAGTGCTTTGTTTTCTTGCTTTCACACGTTTAAATGCACATGTGCTAAAACTGTATTCCATATATAATCCTTCTGTGTTTGCTGGCGTTTCATCATTCCGTCCTGTACCGTTTATTTCTACACTTGTTTGATACGAGCCATTTTCATTTGTCATACCATTTCTTACCCTCTGAGTGGGCGCAATGTTTATTGTGCACATGAACGTTCGCAAGACTCCTGTGGTAGAAGTTCTGTTTATTTAATTCAATGTATGGATTCTTTTGTTCATATTTCTCGGGTTATGTCCGAGTTCCGTGTGTGTCCTACTGTATGTCTCTGTCCATTCTGGTTGTGTGCAATAGGAGCGTGCCCCAGTGCGCATAGAAAAGGCTACGTGGCCTGCGCGCCAAGCTATGGAGACAGTACGTTGAATAAGATGCATTATTTTCTCATGTATGAATGGTGATGAAATTAATAATCATCAAGTCTGATTAAAACAAATGTACAAATGTTAGAATGGATGTGGAAATTGCTTTTTACATTGTAGAACCAGTTTATTGGTTGTGATTGCCAATTGGGTAATTGTATGGTCCTGGGAGTGGTCAAGTACTTATATGTACCTGTTTGAGCTCCTGTTAGATGGATTCGATTTGGTTTCTCAAGGGGAGGCTGTACTGTCTTGCCCGCTACCTATGTCCGTTCAGATAGGACAGCTTAGGCCTCATACAGAAGCAATTTCCTTTGGACTGTGTATATTTGGTTACTCTACTTGTGTATTTGTATGATATGGGCTTTCACCATTGGATCGCTGAGACCTGTAAAATAAATCTACCCTCTGAGCACGTCAACCTGCCTTGCATTCTGCTGATGTCACGCCCTGACGACTGCTACAAGATCCCTATTTTACAATTACATCATGTGTTGTAGACAAATTTATTAAAAGGGCTGTCTGGTAGCCTCCGTAAATAGACAAAGATTTGCAGTCATTGCATGTATAGATGCATTTTTAACTTGACTTTTTTTTTAAACATGTCAACTTGACTTCCTCTTAGAATGCACGACTTGGGCTTGACTCGAGACTCGACCCATTCTACTTGAGACTCACTTGAGACATGGACCTTGTGACTTGAGACTTGCTTGTGATTCCGTTAATAGTGTCTTGGTCCATTTCCTATTATGAAGCCTCTGTGTGTTTGCCAATGTTTGCAGCTTTTCCACAGCTCTACAATCAGTAACTAATTATCCAGGGAGAGAGAGAGGAGAGGGGCCATGTGTAGCAGAACTAATACTCAGGCTGAGGCTCTGTACTCCCCTGGTAGTGTAGAGGGGGTGTACTACTGTAGAGAGACCAATGGAGACTGGGGTTTAAATTGGAAATGTGTTTGTCCTTCATACTGTTCTATCCATTCCAACCAGTACAATGAGCCATCCTCCACCAGAGAGCGTGCCTGTAAAATGAGCTGGCTGTGTTCTGAGGGCGAGGACAGGGCAGATGTCTGATTTATGCCCCATAATGCCTTGGGAATGGCTCCACTTCCCCCATGCATGGGATATGAGTGGGTTTTAGTGTGGCGTCTGGCTGAAAGAGGATCCTCTCTCTGTCTGAACTCCCACCACATCACATGGGTCAGATGTTGGATATAGAGACTGGGGGTGGAGGGCTCTCTGACCTTCCTGTGAGTACAATTGCAGGCCTCTCACCTCCTGTCGCCTCTGGCTACAGGCAGGCCTCCATTCAAACAGGAGGACAGAGTAGGTAGAAGTTGTTCCTTACCACTGCCACAGGGTCGGATGTTTTGACATCCTCCTAATGGTTCAAGTTGAATGTAGGGTAATTCATCTGATCCTAGAACTGTTGTTAGGGGCAAAAGCCATTGCTCCTCCTGGCCGTAACCAAGTGTTACCAGGGCCATTATGATTAGCTGTGTGATTATGGACCTGGATGGAACAGTGCCCAGTACAGCCGAACAGAACCTGTCTCACCAGTTCAACATCATTATCATATTTAAATATTGTCTGACAGCCGTGACAGTAAAGATATTACATCTGCATATAAATAGAAGACAGTCCTTTGTCTGGATGTAATGAAGAGCTTTTGCCTTTGTTTTCTGATGTGAATTGATTGTCTGGGTGTTCAGGCCATTCTCTTACCTTCTCGTCCCTTTGTCTCACTGGAATACAAAACAATGTAATTAAAAGATATCCAGATTTCATTTTTGTTCAAGGAATCTGCGGGCTTTTAAGCCTTTGGAGGATTGTTCCTTTGTTTTTGGGAAAACTCGCCGGAATACGTTTTGGGATTACATAGAAAAATAACGTGCCTTGATGTTGAACTCGTCAGAGAATAAGACCAGAGGGCTCAGCAAATGTGTTTCTATATAATCCTTTCAGCAGATCCTATTCGACTTCCCCTGGATGTCAACAGAAAGCAGTGGTTTTACAAACTGCTCGTTCTCTCCCATGGCCTTGTATGGTTTTATGGTTTGATGCTCACAATGTGCCATGCATTTCAATGAGCTTTCAAACCTGTTAATCATTTCACACGTCAAGCTGGAAATCTTAATTGTAACCCTATAATACAGCAGTAGATCTCCAGCTTTCCCCACTGACCAGTGAACTCACTCTTTTGATGGAAGTACCATTAGTAAATGAGAATTAATTAGCTGGCTTAATTAGTAAATGTGCTGTGTGGAAGGTGGGTGGTTGTCTCAGTGAGAGGAGGCAGTAGTGAGTGGTTTTCAGCTTGCTGGATTCCTTTGTCGCTCTCTCTCTGCTCGGCTTTGCTCTAGGCATGTTCTGGTCCTCTAGATGTCCCTTTGACCCTTTGTGGCCAATCAGCTCCCTCTCTACCTCCATCCCCCCCCTCCATCCCTGCAGCCTGTGTTTTGTTGGGAGCCTGTAGAGATAGGTGGAAGGCTGGAGAGGGTGGGCCCTTCAACCATCCATCACCGTCTGACTGACGGTTCAATCTGATACCGAGATTCCATTTGCTCTGCTTTACACGCCACAGTACAGGTGATGTAGACAGGCTGGCAGACACACACACAGAATGGCGTGTGTGTGCGTCCGCGTGGGTCCTTCCATCACTCTAACTGCCCCCCAGGGCTCATTACCTGTGTGCCAATCCTCTCTTCAATCCCCTCTTGTCCGTCCTGAGTGTGAGCGGTGGAGAATGAAAGGGAATGAGTTTGGGCTACGTATTGCCAGGAATCAGCCAAACTATAATACCACTGCAGCTCCAGCTATTGTGGGGGAGACGGTTGGCAATCATAGAAGACACAGGCTCTTCACCCTCAAACAAATAAAATGGTCGCTTTTTGTTGTTGTCGTTAGTGGCTCACTCCTTAGTAATGCCTCTTTGAAGCTATCTGCGTTGCCTCTGAAAAGGCCTGTTCTGACGGTAGAGGTTGAGTGGTGAACGCCGCTGAGGATAGCCATTCACTCTGCCTAGGTGGAGTCTAAAGCAAGAAGAACAATTGTTTAATCACACTGAGCTGGTTCCTTGTGGATCTGATGTTACTGTAGATGTCAGAGTTTAATTGAGGTGTTTAGGAATTAGTATTAGGCATAATTACAGTGGGATTGCGAGCTCTGAATAGGGCTCAGGTGAACGTCAGTCTAAACTATCACCATCAAACCAATAATAACAGACTTTAGTGTTGGTTCATATTCCTTCATAGCCGTAGACCTGGAATGGAGACAGACATTTGCCAATGTGATAGCTGATAGCATCAAGAACGTGTTCTGTCTGCCACAGTGATGACAAATAGCTGACTGAAAGTTTCCTCAAATGGGAACTCCTCGTGTTCTGATAATACTCTCACATTCACAAACACATACTGACGCACTCATATAGCACACACCAACACACACACTTATACGTTCAGAGCACAGGAGGCTGGTGGCACCTTAATTGGGGAGGATGGGCTCATGGTAAAGCCTGGAGCGGAATTAGTGGAATGGTATCAAACACATGGCTTCCAGGTGTTTGATGCCGTTCCGGCCATTTATTATGAGCCATCCTCCCCTCTGTAGCCTCCACTGTTTCAGAGATACAGCGGACATTGTTATTTTTTTTATAGAGATAGGGTTTTGTTTCATTAAAGAGGAAATACAATATATAGACTACAGCAGTCCCTCTCCTGCTGTCTCCTCCTGTGACATTATTGCACAGACGTACACTCAGGGGAAGGTTTGCTGCAGAGCTACAGATTGGCTGTGTCCTGGCTGACAGGGTGAGGGGCTGCAAACACGCATCTTTTCCCACCCGGTCAGTCTCCATGGAAACCCTATCTCTCGCACATACATTAAACATATATGGATCAGACTTGTACGGTTTACAGAAACCGATTTGTGAGAATGTGTCCTCCATATTTGACTTTTATTTAACAACAGAGACTAGCAAAGCAAATCATTTTGCCTCATTTATACTGTACAATGTGTGTCACCTTTTAGAATCAACTATGTATTAGTGCTATAAACTGTATCATTATCATTTTGTATAGCCAAGCCATGGAACTGGTTTGGGCTGCCTGTGTTTACACAAGCAGCCCAATTCAGATAATTTATTTTTTTGGGCACAAATTGGTATTTTGACCAGTCAGATCTTTAGCCAATTATCTGGGCAAAACATGAGAATTGGGCTGCCTGTTTAAACGAAGCCTTAGTTTAATTAAATTAAATAAATACTTATTCACATGAACAATAGAAATTAGGTTAAGGGGAGCCCCTGGTGGTCACTGGTGGAACAACATGATCATGAATGTATGATGTAGCTTTTTCCAGTGGTAAGCACATGCTGTGCATGCTTCAGGGATGCTCAGAATAGGTTTCTGCTGTTCAGTATGTAGCTTAGCATCAGACAGAGTTAATTGCTTCTAGTTGTGCATGTCTACGCATTTACATGAGGTTGTTTTCTAACAGACATCTACATTTATTGATTCCTAAAATATAAACAAATGCAACATGCAACAATTTCAACGATTTTACTGAGTTACAGATCATGTAAGGAAATCAGTCAATTGAAATAAATTCATTTGGCCCTTATCTATGGATTTCACATGACTGGGAATGCAGATATGCATCAGTTGGTCAAAGACACCTAAAATAAAAGTAGGGTCATGGATCAGAAAACCAGTCAGTGTCTGGTGTGAACACCATTTGCCACATGCAGCACAACACATCTAATTTGCATAGAGTTGATCAGGCTGTTGATAGTGGCCTATGGAATGTTGTCCAACTCCTCTTCAATGGCTGTGCGAAATTGCTGGATATTGGCGGGAACTGGAGCATGCTGTCGTGCACGTCGATCCAGAGCATCCCAAACGTGCCAATGTCTTGTGAATATGCAGACCATGGAAGAACTGGGACATTTTCAGCTTCCAGAAATGATGTACAGATTCTTACGACATGGGTCTCTGCATTGTCATGTTGAAACATGAAGTGATAGCGGCGGATGAATGGCACGACAATAGGCCTCAGGATCTCGTCACGGTATCTCTGAGCATTCAAATTGACATCGATAAAATACAATTGTGTTTGTTGTGCGTCGCTTATACCTGCCCATACCATAACCCCACTGCCACTATGGGGCACTCTATTCACAACGTTGATATCAGCAAACCGCTGGCCCACACAACGCCATAAACGCGGTCGGTCATGTGCCTGGTAAAGTTGAAACTGGGATTCAGCCATGAAGCGTGCCAGTGGCCATCGAATGTGAGCAGTTGTCCACTGAAGTCGGTTACGACAGCGAACTGCAGTCAAGTCAAGACCCTGGTGAGGATGATGAGATGAGCTTCCCTGAGACGGTTTCTGAAAGTTTGTTCAGAAATTATTTGGTTGTGCAAACCCACAGTTTAATCAGCTGTCCAGGTGGTTGGTCTCAGACGATCCCACAGGTGAAGAAGCCACATGTGGAGGTCCTGGACTGGTGTGATTGCACGTGGTCTGTGGTTGTGAGGCCGGTTGAACGTTCTGCCAAATTCTCTAAAATGAAATAGGAGGTGGCTTGTTGTAGAGAAATTAACATTAAATTCACTGGAAACAGCTCTGGTGGACATTCCTGCACTCAGCATGCCAATTGCACTGTCTCTCAAAACTTGAGACTTTTGCTGTGTGACAAAACTGCACAGTAGCCTTTTATTGCCCCCAGCACAAGGTGTACCTGTGTAATGATCATGCTGTTCAATCAGCTTCTTGATATGCCACACTTGTCAGGTGGATGGATTATCTTGGCAAAGGAGAAATGGTCACTATCAGTGATGTAAACAAATTTGTGCTCAACATTTGAGAGAAATAAGCTTTTTGTGCGTATGGAACATTTCTGGGATCTTTTATTTCAGCTCATGAAACATGGGACCAGCACTTTACATGTTGCGTTTGATACATTTGTTCAGTGTATAATGGTGGAAGGACTGTAAGGACTCTCAATGTTACAATAGCTTTACAGAAAGTGAAACGCTAGCCTTTGACTGGAGGTGTGGTCTAGACTAGACAAGCTTATTCCACCCCTCTCCATTGATATGTTGTGATTCCAGCGGCTCTTGTCTGTCTGTCTGGAGGAGCTATGTCCACTCAGTGAAGTTAAACCCAGGCCTGGAGTGAGATTAGCCCTTGAGATGAGTGGTGGCGGGGGGCATGCAATCACAACTAAGAGTATGCTAAATGAACTGCTTCCATCAGAGGCTCAACGTTTGATGTTGCTCCACTCCTCTTGAAGCCCCAAAGCGGTCTTCAACATTCTGTCAGTGACAGACTGGTAATGTGTTTGATGTTAAAGGGTGACCTCAGTTTATTGCTGGGGGTAGCAAGCCAAGGCAACTGGAAATGGGGCTCTTTCCAAAGGATGGTGTGACTTCAACTACAGAAATGACCTGTGGAGTAAAACAGCTCACTCTCCTGTGTCAGTGTCTCTGACCGCTGACCACTACCAGGAAGTTCTGAGGTTTCAACTTCTACTCCTGGTCCCCTCCCACCCTCTGATCTCACATCAGACTGTGTAAATAGGGAGATTGAGTAGCTTGTTTCTGTTTGGTCTAAAAGCACATCTCTGACCTCTAACTCTGTCAGGGTCGTGTCACGATTTGGATGGATCACCTCCGATCCCCCATCAGGCCGAACAGCAAAGCCCTGAGAAGTGCCAACTTCAAAAGGAGCCTGTCTATTCTCTAGTTGGTGACCTGGGCACTTTTCAAGGCCTGGCTCAATGATTAACCTGGACTAGTTTGTGCATGTTGTGTTTTCCCTCCCGTCTGGCATTGTGTACACAGTGTGGCTGGATTGATTTCTGTCTCGCTCTGCCTTCATCTGTGAAGTTCCTTGAGGGGGATGTGTTGTGCAGAGTGGTGCAGTGTGTGTTTAAACACTGAGGCATGGCTGTCTCCTCTCATTAACACGTCTCACTGCAGGACAGCGCATACAAGCCGGGAAAGACCAGGAGGAATCATGAAAATGAAGTCACAGCAGCCCAGTGTTTCACAGATATGCCTGATGTTTTGAACACATGCTTCTCTGAACTCAACGCCACTTTAATTGCATTGCTTATAATTGATGAGTGCAGGAAACACAAGAAGGATTTCAATGGTCAGATTGTTGAAGCTAGAGTCCTTAGTTGCTACTTCCATTTTAGACTTATAATGTCATGAGATATACCCATTGATTCTTGAACAATATAACTTGTAAATGTGTCATGAGCTTAGTTCAACTGTCGTACCCCATCAGGCTTCAAAATATCAGCTTGTTTTTTACTCAGTTTACAAACTATGTAAACAAACACTGAATAGCCTCAAAACATGGTTAAAACTGTAATTATGATATCATAAATGGTCTGTCCTTGCATCCATAGCTCTATGAATTTGAATTTTACATTTCTCGAGGCCCGTCCCTTAGCTTTATACAAAAACGGAGGCGGGGTGTCCAGTGTTCCAAGGCTGATATTTGAAATGTCTCCAGGAAGGCCTCTATTGAGATGCTGTTGCATTGTGATGCTCATATCTGGCTGTGTCTCCTTCATTTACAGTCCAGTTTGAAGGGGCGGAGAAGTCCAGAATGTCGCCCACCAGGGAGGGTAAAGGAGGGCGTCCGCCCCGCATCCACTCCAGTTGCTGTCTGGTCAACACCAAGATGAGCTCTCTGGACCACTGCAGTGCTGCTCTGGGGGAACGCATTGACCCCTCCATGTCCCTGGAGAGCCAATTGTAAGTTATCCTCCCCTACCGTCTTTCTATCCACAGAATTATAATGACTAGTCATTCTATTCCTGTGATTCTCTCTATGGATTTGGTTATTTTGTGTTGGTGCTTCTGAGGTAGAGCTGTGGAGATATTTGATTGTTTTTTGATGTTAGATAAGACACCTTCTCCACTTGAAACTCTGCTATATCCTCCCTCTTCTCTCCACCCTGTAGCTGGTACCATGGAGCGATCAGCAGGACAGATGCGGAGTCTCTGCTGAGGCTGTGTAAAGAGGCCAGCTACCTGGTGAGGAACAGTGAGACCAGCAAGAACGACTTCTCCCTCTCACTCAAGTAAGACCCTTCCCATACATACTGTCCACTACACACAAGTAATCTGTGTACAGTTGATGACACCCTCTCACACACTAGAGAATATCCAGCACCTGCTGTGCCTTCAGAAGTATTCATACCTCTTTTGACTTATTCCATATTTTGTTGTTACAGCCTGAATTCAACATGTATTATTTAGATTTAATCCATTTTGATTTAATCCACATAATATCCCATAATAACAAAGGTTTGCAAACTTATTGAACATGAAATACGGAAATATCTAATTTACATAAGTATTCATACCCCTGCGCTATGACACTCCAAACTGAGCTCAGGTGCATCCAATTTCCTTTGATCATCCTTGAGCTGTCGCTACAACTTGATTGGAGTCCACCTGTGGCCAATTCAATTGTTTGGACATCATTTAGAAGGTAACACACCTGTCTGTATAAGGTCCCACAGTTGACAGTGCGTGTCAGAGCTGTCCATAGATCTCCGAGATCGAATTGTGATGAGGTATATATCTGGGGAAGGGTATAAAACAATTTCTAGAGTGTTGAAGGTTTCCAATAGCACAGTGGTCTCCATCATCGGGAAATTGAAAAAATATGGCACTACCCAGACTCTGCCTAGAGCTGGCCGTCCGACCGAACTGAGCAACCGGGCAACATGGACCTTGGTCAGGGAGGTGACCAAGATTGGTGAAGTACTGTGGAGACTGTTGTCCTTCTGACAGGTTCTCCTATCTCAGCCAAGAAACTCTGAAGTTCTGTCAGTGAACTTCAGAGTTTCTTGGCTGAGATGGGAGAACCTGTCAGAGGGACAACAGTCTCTACAGTACTTCACCAATCTGGGTTTTATGGTAGCGTGGTCAGACGGAAGCCGCTACTGAGAAAAAGGCACATGACAGCACGCCTAGAATTTGCAAAAACGCAAAAAAATGACATTCTAACAGTACAATGACCACAAGCATACAGCCAAAGCAACGGTGGAATGGTTTCAGAACAAGAATGTGAAAGTCCTTGAGTGGCCCAGCCAAGGCCGAGACTTGAATCACATAGTGCTTCTACAAAGTATTGACTTTATGTAAATTAGAGGTTTCATTTTCAATAAATGTGCATTTCTAAAAACATGTTTTGACTTTGTCTTATGTGTAGATGGGTGAGAAAAAAAATCGACTCAATCCATTTTGAATTCAGGCTGTAACACGACAAAATGTGGATTAAGTCGAGGGGTATGAATACTTTCTGAAGGCACTATATACAGTATGACACACACACACCCTCAGTGAAGTGTGTGTGTTCACGGGTTATCATAGAGTAGAGTTCAATAGATAGAGTACCAGGTCAACACACAGTACAGCACCATTATTCTGCCTCCAGGAGTCTTCCTCACCTCCTACCTACCTGCTGACTGTCTCTTCAGTATGGTTATACACATCACCTTTAAGAACCCTGTCCTTCCTAATGCCCTCCCACCTCCACCAGGTAACATCTCTAGCCCCGCGGACTTGCCCAGAACTGAATTCATAATGCCCCCCTAGCTGACCTCTGCCCCCTGACTGTGACCTGTCTCCAGGCCAGCGGAGGGTCCAGGGGACAGGCCCTGGTTGGTTTAGTCTGGTCTGACATTTAGCTGGAGGGTAGCTTAAAGGGTCTCACTGCACAGCTGGCATTCACCTCCACAGGGCAGTCACATCCCATCGACTCCGAAGGCTCTGAGGGCTCACACTACCGCAGGGAGCCAGCCAACTGATGAGTGTCAGCGGGCTGCCATTTCACCAGCACACAGCAATACCTGGCTGAGAAAAACATTTCACCACAGGGGCAGAGAAAGTGCCTCTGATATGAGCCGCAGAGAGGATAACCGCTCGAGTTATGGCCATGGAAGACAGTTGTACAGTATTATTGTCACCTTTCTTCAGATATAAACTGACATTTGTGCTCTTTTGTTATTCACAATAAAGCACATATCTGTCGATAAAGTCAGCGATAGATTAGATACGTTGCAGCAGGAGGAAAAACCGTTGCTGGGCCCGAGGACGCTCCTCGTCCGTCTGCTTTTAGCTCATCTCTGCTGGCAGGAGGAGATGATGCTGTCCAGAGCTGCTCCACTGCTTCTCACACTGACTGACTGCTCATTTCATTACCAGAGCTCTGGGACTCTGCTCTGGCCTGCCAGGGGACACACAGGGAATTAGACTGGTGGGCTTGATTGGAAAGACAGTGCTGGGCCATTGGCTGGACTGTCTGGTGCAGTAGGCTGGTAGGCCTTATTGGATAGACGGGGCTGGGGTTGTTTGGGGTGACTTTATTTAACTAGGCAAGTCAGTTAAGAACAAATTCTTATTTACAATGACGGCCTACCCCGGCCAAACCCGGACGACGCTGGGCCAATTGTGCGGAAACCTATGAGACTCCCAATCATGGCCGGATGTGATACATCCTAGATTCGAACCAGGGACTGTAGTGATGCCTCTTGCACTGAGATGCAGTGCCTCAGACCGCTGTGTCACTCGGAAGGTCACTAGGACACGTCCCATGCTGTGTCTGAGGGGGTGGAGGAGAGGAGTGTTGTTGATCTCCAGTAGCAGCTTTCCTTCTCAGCTAGAGCCCACGAACTGTGACCTTTCAGCCAGCAGCACTGAACCTCTGACCCTGTCAGTCCGGCTGCCTCCATGGCCAGTCACTGTAGTAGAAAGTCATATTGACTCTGAGTTCAAAGGTCAAACACGTAGACTTCTGAGTGTGTCTAGGACCACCAATGTCAATCCCAGAATAATGGGACTAATCCAGAAAGGAGTGATGGAATGAATTGTTCCGTGTCTGTGTGCTTTTGAACCATACATCATAGTTGTGTAAAAGGCTGTTTACAACACACTCTTTGTTGGACCTCCTGCACAGATCAGTGGAGATGTCATCCACACAGGACAGAGGGCAAAGGCAGGAAGGCAGATATTTCTAAACCGCTCTGGTGTGTGTGGTGGATCATGTGCCTGTGTCCTGCCAGCGTGACTGTGTTAGTTGTGCAGTACTGGTAGGAAGCAGAGGAGGTTGTAGGGTCATTCAGATCAACCCAGTAAACAATCAGCGGGTTGATTCATGGAGCCGGCAGTGGGGAGGGGGTGACATAGAGTTCAGTTGCTGAAACCTCTGTGGCAGAGGCTGGAAACCCAATGTGTAGGCCAGATACTCCATGTTGGCAGATGCTGAAACCTCTGTGGCAGAGGCTGGAAACCCAATGTGTAGGCCAGATACTCCATGTTGGCAGATGCTGAAACCTCTGTGGCAGAGGCTGGAAACCCAATGTGTAGGCCAGATACACCATGTTGGCAGATGCTGAAACCTCTGTGGCAGAGGCTGGAAACCCAATGTGTAGGCCAGATACACCATGTTGGCAGATGCTGAAACCTCTGTGGCAGAGGCTGGAAACCCAATGTGTAGGCCAGATACTCCATGTTGGCAGATGCTGAAACCTCTGTGGCAGAGGCTGGAAACCCAATGTGTAGGCCAGATACTCCATGTTGGCAGATGCTGAAACCTCTGTGGCAGAGGCTGGAAACCCAATGTGTAGGCCAGATACACCATGTTGGCAGATGCTGAAACCTCTGTGGCAGAGGCTGGAAACCCAATGTGTAGGCCAGATACTCCATGTTGGCAGATGCTGAAACCTCTGTGGCAGAGGCTGGAAACCCAATGTGTAGGCCAGATACTCCATGTTGGCAGATGCTGAAACCTCTGTGGCAGAGGCTGGAAACCCAATGTGTAGGCCAGATACTCCATGTTGGCAGATGCTGAAACCTCTGTGGCAGAGGCTAGAAGACCCTGTGTTTAGATACTCCATGTCTGGAGCTGCTGAAATATTCATGGGGCCAATTTGGCGACACGTTTGTGCTTTGCATCATTGATGAAGGCCCAGACTTTCACTAACCACCAGTCCTGAGAGCCTTTTGACAGGGAAAGAGGGTACCTTGTTTGTCTCTCTTCCTCTCTCTCTCTCTCTCTCTCTCTCTCTCCTCTTCTCGCTGAAGATGAGTGGTCTTCTAGGTGCATAAAACACATTTAGCCTTTCACTGGTCTCTGAGAGCCGTAGCTCTCCCTCCTCCCCCAGGGAGGGTTTTTACACAGCCGGGTTTACGGGCTGACTGAGGTAGAAAATAAACCGTTGATGAAAGAGGAAAACAAAGATTTATGCAACAAAATGTGTTGATGCTACAACACATGAGAAACTAGAAAGCCTTGGAGTTGTAGAAAGAACAACAAAAGCTCTCCGTGTTGGCAGTTGAACTCATGTCAGGAGAGGCAAAAGTGTCTCAGGAAAGTGTCTTCTCTTTGTCTTTCTCGTGAGAGATATTCATGGGGCCATACGTCTCTTTGTCTTTCTTGTGAGAGACCGTTTCTCCCAGTTTGTTGTGGAGTGTGCAGTTCAGTGTGCGTGCAGTTCAGTGCACAGTTCAGTGCGTTTTATTAATGCATGTTTTCTTCCTGGATATTACCCCAATTGGAACGGTTCCCAAATGAAACACGACAACAACACAGCTTTGTGTTATGTACATTATAGTTGACCTATAATGATCAGAACCAACCACATTCTTGTTTCTATAGTCACGCTCAACCACGAGGAACAGGTGTGGTCATGAGGAACAGGTGTGGTCATGTCCTGATCATGTCTGTAATCCTTCCAGTCTGACACGCTGTGTTTGTGGCTGCCACAGTATGTATTAAACCGGAAGAATAGCTATTCAGGACATTTCCTGTCCCACAATGCTTCATAAGGTCATGGCTTTCTTTCTGGATCATTATCTTCTGTTGGGTGAGTTTTGGCTTCTCTGAAGCCATGGATTTATTACATTGAAGCATCATTCGTGGTGCAGTCTAATATTTGTAGAGAGGTAGGTAGAGATAAACGATGATGGCTGTCAGCCTATTTCTCTGCTGTGAGGATGAGAGGGTTCAAGTGAAAGTCATAGACCCCGGTGAACAGGACACCAGACCTCCAGAGGGAAATTAATCCCGATTAGACAATAAAAGCGCACAACTAAATAGGATACGATAACAAACACAAAAGGCCCAGTCTTGTCAAAAATAGCCCTACATTTCTGTTATCAGACAGCAGTGAGTAGTGGTCTATTGCGCCATTGTCTCTGAGTCTCCACGGCGCTGAAACGCGATAAGCGTAGCTAAACGCTGACGGGGAAGAAAATCTTAGGGGGATTTTTAAAATGTTCCTATTGATGTGTTTAGCTTTTTAAGTGGTGTGCTCATGTAACCCAAGGCCTATCTCCTCAAGCTGTTGATAAATCAAACACACTTTGCCTTCAGAGTGGCCTCTCCTCTCCTGGCCCAGCTTAAGAAGCAGCAACACAGTGACTGCATCCCAAATTGGCACCCTAATTCCCTATATAGTACACTACTTTTGGCCTAAGCCCTAAATGGGGAACAGGGTAATATTTTGGTATGTAGGCAGTGAACAGGCTGTGTGACTAGAGATATCTGTCCTCATCTACTCCAACCAATAAACTTTGATTTGATGAACATCCTAGTAATGACAGAGACGTATTCAACTGGAGGAGCTGGCTGGCTGATCAGGCTCAGTGATGGAGGAGGCTGAAACTAGCTGTATTTACTTCACTTTTATAGCAACAGAGAAACCCTGCAGTCTCCCTCAGCTCTCTTATAAAACGATCATCCACCTCTCCTCACGCTAGATACTCTCAATCTCCCTCGTTTCTTTTAGGGTCTCTGCCCCCCCCCCCCCCTCTCCGACTCCTCTCTCCTTCGATCTCCCCCTCTCTAACCATACTTTTAGTGCAGAAACTATACATGTCAAGGCTGTGACTTGCCAGTCTTACAGCAGCAATGTGTTGAAGAGAAGATATGAGAGAATTCTTGTTGACTGTCCTTCATCTGCATTGGTCCTTACTAGTTTCACCGTGTCACACTAGGGTTTTGTCTCTTGGTTCATGAACTGATGAAAGATTTGACTTACAGTAAGTATTTGCCTCTGATGTTTTGAGAAATGTCATGTTTAATGGTTATTGTCCTGCAATTGAACCTGTTAAATTTCCCCTTGATCCTAAAGTTCTCTTCATGGCTTTGTTTCTGCTGGTGTCTTAGTGAGATACATTTGGAAAGCCTGAAGCCATATTAATTTATAAGATAAGGGAAGTATGGACATCTCATTTAAGATGCCCAGCAATTTGTGCTTTCTGCTGATAATGCACACGCATACACCAGCAGAGAGAATGGATAAGAAAACAGATTTCCATCTTTGAATGCCACTCCCCTCTTATGGGAAAAGGAAGTAATTGCAGTTCATCACTGTCTCGCCTTTATTCCACAGTTTTTTATTTATTTCTGTTGACAGGAGAGGTGACACTTGCTCTGCTAAATATTGTATATTTTTTCCTAACTGTGTAAATCCTCCGGGTGAGCTGATTCTGCAGTATCTTTGGCATTGCACAATGCAAACAGAAAAAAACTGTATCTGGGACCATGAGTCTGTGTTTAAAAAAAGAAAGAAAAAAAAAGAAAAAAAAAGTTTTCTGATAAATGGTCTCCTGAGGACTTTTCCGCTACCCACTCTCCCCCTCTACCTCACCATCTACCTCTTCTTCTCTCTCTCCCTTTTCCTCCTCTCCCCCTCTTCCTCTCTCTCTTTCTCCCCTCTACCTCATGTCATGTCCCTCTTTCTCTCACTTTCCTTCCTCTCTCTCTCTCTCTCATCCCTCTCTCTTCCTCTTCTCCACTCCTCCTCTCCTTCTCCTTCTATGTGATCAAAGGCCTGTGTCACTGCCCTTCTCCCTGCAGCTTCTGTCTAGTGCAGCATAATGGGTTTTATACAGCCACATTTCTCATTAAGACAAGGCTCCAGAGCAGGAGATTACTTAAGAGCTGTAAAGCACACAGATCCAAGGCTCCGGCTCAGCCCTAGAAATACCGAAGGGAGCACAGCCCAGGGAGCTTTTCATTTGCTCTGCATTTATTAACTGGTGTAGCCTAAGTGATTCTTCCTGGCTGCTCATTAGACTTGTAGCACTCTCTACTTACTGTACGTATGAGCACGCAGTATGTGACCTGGGTTCTAAACCAGCCCTACTGTACTGCATCGGCTGGGAATGATCTGTCACACTGTACCGCTGGGAGATAAAGCATTCATTGTTTTTGGAGCTGAAATAATGTTTTCTCTCTCCTTCTAGGAGTAGCCAGGGCTTCATGCACATGAAGCTGTCGAGGACGAAGGAGAACAAGTACATCCTGGGTCAGAACAGCTGTCCCTTCGACAGTGTCCCCGAGATCATCCACTTCTACTCCAGCCGCAAGCTGCCCATCAAGGGGGCCGAGCACATGTCCCTGCTCTACCCAGTGGCCATCAGGACACTATAGTGACACGTCCTTCCCCAAAGGTCACACAGGGGTCAGGGGTCAGATGCCCTCTCCTGCCACCTCCCATGGGAAATCCTGTCGCTCTGCCTTTCTCCTTCTGTCTGATTGGTCTGAAGGACAGAGTTCAAGTTGGCGGAAGAGGCAGGGATGATGATGATGATGATGATGATAACACAGCTCACCTGTCATCACCCACCTGATCCCAGACCAGCTATTAACTTTTTGTTTGTACTTGCTACAACATTATCATTGCATCATTGACTGACACATTATCTGCTGACGAGCATTGTTTCACTGATCCCACAGCTGCTTCCTCAACAGTACCACTCTGTACCAATCTCCTCCACACAAGACCTGTTCGTATTGGATTTGGCTCCATGTTATGCTGAAAGTGTTTATTTAGTGAGGGGAAGCTAAAGATTGTAATGCCCTTTATAAAGGAAGTGGGGAAGGCACATTAATGTATTGGAGTTGGGTTATATATGGGCACTCTACAGTGGCCGGCAAACTCAATAAACCTGCCCTGTGTGAATACTTTCCCCATCAGTGCAACAACAGTTTAGTGTTTAAGTGCTATAAGGTCTACAGACTGACGTCTCTGTCTATTCCCGGGACTGTAATTTCTGATATCCTTCACCACGTGTGTCCCATTGGTAGGACAGTGTAAGTACAGCTCTGGTTTGACAGTCAGCAGACTGATAGATGGATAACTATGTTACACAGCAGTAGCACCATTGGCTAAATGAGCCAGAGATGGGTGCCTAGTCTCAAAATGGGCTAAATTACCTTCCCAATCTGCCATCATCTTTGTATGGGTAGAATGGAATATGCCTGCATTGTCTACCTCAGAAAATCAATTTCATTCGTGAATCTGCAGATCAATAGGTACAATGGGATTGCAGATATTGATCCAACCCCCACCATGCAACTCCGATTCCCAACAAATTGCATCTATGGTTTAAGAATATGTTTTTGCATAAACCAGTCAATCAGATAATGTTTTTGTTTCTTTTTTAAAAACTACATTTTACAGATCAGCATTTGTATGTATAGTCACTATGAAATTGTGTGATGTCCGTAACAAATGTTTGGTTAATGCCTTATAATGCATGGGTTGAATCAGTCGGATTAGATCCGCTGATTTCTAGAGTTCTGCTTCTTTCAACGATTGTTCTGTGACTGTAATTTATTCTGGGGTAATTCTTCTTATTACAGATGTGTTACTCCTCTCTGTGAAGGCCTGCCTCGTGGCATCCAGCCCTCACTATTCTCTGCCATGTGATCGTGTTTGGCCAGAGCTTGAACACCCCGGACCTGGTCTCATATACTGTGGTGCTTCGCTTTGTGTTTTAGTCAGTTCTGCTTCATGTGTCCAACTGCCTCTGTGGCCTGACTCTGACTCTGAGACACTGATGAGTAATGGTGTCTCGTGACCAATGGGATTGTCCAGCCTCACATAAAGACTGTCTGTAGAAGCCCCATGGACCAATCGGAGGATTCCATTTTCCTGGATGAACTCAGACCTCCAGTCTGTCATAACCCATCTATTTGTTGGAATTATTTAATACACACCTTGACTTCTCCCCTGAACCAGAGGGACTGACGTGTCCTTTAACATCTAAATGTTAATAAGGAGAGTGCTGAAGCATGCTATGCAATCCCATAGCCAGTAGGTGGCATCATTGCAGATGTGGAAATCAAAGTCTGTCCTCCAATTGGCATTTCCAGGGAATTATGAGTGTTTGCTGGAGGTGAATTGATTCTGTTGGTAAGATAAGGGAACAAGTCAAGTAGGGTTGCATACAGCAGCAATGGTTCCCAAACTTTTTTGGTTACTGTACCACCAACTGAATTTTACTCTGCCCGGAGTACACCTGAAGTACCCCCTCATGGCAGGTTTAGGAGTTTGTCAATGTAATGATTAGACTATCCCACACCTTCATGAGGTAACTGATGTTGACGGAGAGGGCCATTGTATGTAATGGAGGGAAATTCTGCTCACATTTTATTAATTAAATAAATATATCAGTACCAGTCAAAGGTTTGGACACACCTACTCATTCAAGGGTTTTTCTTTATTTTTTACTATTTTCTACATTGTAGAATAATAGTGAAGACATCACAACTATGAAATAACACATATAGAATTATGTCGTAACCAAAAAAGTGTTAAACAAATCAAAATATATTTGAGATTCTTCAAAGTAGCCACCCTTTGCTTTGACAGCTTTGCACACTCTTGGCATTCTCTCAACCAGCTTCATGAGGAATGCTTTTTCAACAGTCTTGAAGGAGTTCCCACATATGCTGAGCACTTGTTGGATGCTTTTCCTTCACTCTGTGGTCCAACTCAAACCATCTCAATTGGGCTGAGGTCAGGTGATTCAGTACGCCATCACTCTCCTTATTGGTCAAGTAGTCCTTACACAGCCTGTAGGTGTGTTTTAGGTCATTGTCCTGTTGAATAACAAATTATTGTCCCACTAAGTGAAAAGCAGAAACCATATCGCTGCAGAATGTTGTGGTAGCCATGCTTGTTAAGTGTGCCTTGAATTCTAAATAAATCACAGACAGGGTCACCAGCAAAGCATCACACATCCTCCTCCATGCTTCACGGTGGGATCCACACATGTGGAGATCATCCATTCACCTACTCTGGGTCTCTCAAAGAGACAGCTGTTGGAACCAAAAGTCTCAAATTTGGACTCATCAAACCAAAGGACAGATTTCTACTGGTCTAATGTCCATTGCTCGTGTTTCTTGACCCAAGCAAGTCTATTCTTCTTATTTGTGTCCTTTAGTAGTGGTTACTTTGCAGCAATTCGACCATGAGGGCCTGATTCACACAGTCTCATCTGAACAGTTGATGTTGAGTTGTGTCTGTTACTTGAACTCTGTGAAGCATTTATTTGGGCTGCAATCTGATGTGCAGTTAACTCTAATGAATTTATCCACTGCAGCAGAGGTAACTCTGGTCTTTCATTCCTGTGGCGGTCCTCATGAGAACCAGTTTCATCATAGAGCTTGATGGTTGTTGCGACTGCACTTGAAGAAACTTTCAAAGTTCTTGAAAAGTTCTGCATTGACTGAACTTCATGTCATAAAGTAATAATGGACTGTCATTTCTCTTTGCTTATTTGAGATGTTCTTGCCATAATATGGACCCTATTTGGTGAAAGACCATCTTCTGTATACCACCCCTACCTTGTCACAACACAACTGATTGGCTCAAACGCATTAAGAAGGAAAGAAATTCCACAAATTAAGTTTTAACAAGGCAGACCTATTAATTGAAATGCATTCCAGGTGACTACTTCATGAAGCTGGTTGAGAGAATGCCAAGCATGTGCAAAGCTGTCATTAAGGCAAAGGGTGGCTATTTGAAGAATCTCAAATATAAAATATATTTTGATTTGTTTAACACCTTTTTTTGGTTATTTCGTGATTCCATATGTGTTATTTCATAGTTTTGATGTCTTCACTATTATTCTACAATGTATAAAATAGTAAAAATAAAGAAAAATCCTTGAATGAGTAGGTGTGTCCAAACTTTTGACTGTGTGTGTGTGTGTGTGTGTGTGTGTGTGTGTGTGTGTGTGTGTGTGTGTGTGTGTGTGTGTGTGTGTGTGTGTGTGTGTGTGTGTGTGTGTGTGTGTGTGTGTGTGTGTGTGTGTATGTGTATGTATATATATATATTACACACACACACACACAGTCGTGGCCAAAAGTTTTGAGAATGACAAATATTAATTTTCACAAAGTCTGCTGCCTCAGTTTGTATGATGGCAATTTGCATATACTTCAGAATGTTATGAAGAGTGATCAGATGAATTGCAATTAATTGCAAAGTCCCTATTTGCCATGCAAATCCCTTCCAAAAAAATTCCACTGCATTTCTGCAGAAGGCTTCAGGGCACCCAAGAAAGTCCAGCAAGCGCCAGGACTGTCTCATAAAGTTGATTCAGCTGCGGGCTCGGGGCACCACCAGTACAGAGCTTGCTCAGGAATGGCAGCAGGCAGGTGTGAGTGCATCTGCACGCACAGTGAGGTGAAGACTTTTGGAGGATGGACTGGTGTCAAGAAGGGCAGCAAAGAAGCCACTTCTCTCCAGGAAAAACATCAGGGACAGACTGATATTCTGCAAAAGGTACAGGGATTGGACTGCTGAGGACTGGGGTAAAGTCATTTTCTCTGATGAATCCCCTTTCCGATTGTTTGGGGCATCCGGAAAAAAGCTTGTCCGGAGAAGACAAGGTGAGCGCTACCATCAGTCCTGTGTCATGCCAACCGTAAACCATCCTGAGACCATTCATGTGTGGGGTTACTTCTCAGCCAAGGGAGTGGGCTCACTCACAATTTTGCCTAAGAACACAGCCATGAATAAAGAATGGTACCAACACATCCTCCGAGAGCAACTTCTCCCAACCATCCTGGAACAGTTTGGTGACGAACAATGCCTTTTCCAGCATGATGGAGCACCTTGCCATAAGGCAAAAGTGATAACGAAGTCGCTCGGGGAACCACACATCGATATTTTGTGTCCATGGCCAGGAAACTCCCCAGACCTTAATCACTTTGAGAACTTGTGGTCAATCCTCAAGAGGCGGGTGGACAAAAAAAAACACAATTTCTGACAAACTCCAAGCATTGATTATGCAAGAATGGGCTGCCATCAGTCAGGATGTGGCCCAGAATTTAATTGACAGATGCCAGGGCGGATTGCAGAGGTCTTTAAAAAGAAGGGTCAACACTGCAAATATTGACTCTTTGCATCAACTTCATGTAATTGTCAATTAAAGCCTCTGACACTTATGAAATGCTTGTAATTATACTTCAGTATTCCATAGTAACATCTGACAAAAATATCTAGACACTGAAGAAGCAAACTTTTTGGAAATGTGTATTTGTGTCATTCTCAACTTTTGGCCATGAGTGTGTGTGTGTGTGTGTGTGTATTCAGACCCCTTTGTTAAAAATTGTTACGTTACAGCCTTGTTCTAAAACGGATTAAATAATTTATTAATAACAATCTACACACAATACCCCCTAATGACAAAGTGAAAAGTTTTTTCATTTTTGCACATTTATAAAAAATTAACAGACCGTTTTCAGACCCTTTGCTATGAGACTCGAAATTGAGCTCAGGTGCAGCCTGTTTCCATTGATCATCCTTGATGTTTCAACACCTTGATTGGAGTCCATTTGTGGTAAATTAAATTGTTTGGACATGATTTGGCAAAGCACACACGGGTCTATGTAAGGTCCCATAGTTGACAGTGCATGTCAGAGCAAACACCAAGCCATGAGGTTGAAGGAATTGTCCATAGAGCTATGAAACAGGATTGTGTCAAGGCACAGATCTGGGGAAGGATACCAAAAAAAATCTGTAGTGTTGAAGGTCCCCAAGAACACAGTGGCCTCCATCATTCTTAAATGGAACAAGTTTGGAACCACCAAGACTCTTCCTAGAGCTGGGCCGCCCAGCCAAACTGAGCAATCGGTGGAGAAGAGCCTTGGTCAGGGAGGTGACCAAGAACCCGATGGTCACTCTGAAAGAGCTCCAGAGTTCATCTGTGGAGATGGGAGAACCTTACAGAAGGACAACCATCTACACAGTACTCAACCAATCAGGCCTTTGTGGTAGAGTGGCCAGACTGAAGCCACTCCTCAGTAAAAGGCACATGACAGCCCGTTTGGAGTTTGCCAAAAGGCACCCAAAGACTCTCAGACCGTAAGAAGCAAGATTCTTTGGTCTGATAAACCCAACATTGAACTCTTTGGCGAAGACTCACACAGCCAAGACAATGCAGGAGTGGCTTCGGGACAAGTCTCTGAATGTCCTTGAGTGGCCCAGCCAGAGTCCGGACTTGAACCCGATCAAACATCTCTGGAGAGACCTGAAAATGACTGTGCAGCGACGCCCCCCATCTAACCTAACAGAGCTTGAGAGGATCTTCATAAAAAAATGGGAGAAACTCCCCAAATACAGGTGTACCAAGCTTGTAGCGTCATACCCAAGAAGACTCAAGACTGTATTCTCTGCCAAGGTTCTTCAACAAAGTTCCGAGTGGCGCGTCAAAATACTTATGTAAATGTGATATTTTCATGTTTTTTTAATTTGCAAAAATGTCTACATTTGTTTTTGCTTTGTCGTTATGGGGTATTGTGTAAATTTGATGAGGGAAAAAAATGATTTAATCCAGTTTAGAATAAGGCTATAATGTAACAAAATTTGGAAAAAGTCAAGGGGTCTAAATACTTTCCGAATGCACTATATGTCTTAATGTTCCTGTGTGGCAGAGATGAAACATAAAGAAGAGGAGGATCTTTATTCAGGGCTGCTGACAGATGCATGTTACTGTAGGCAAGGTCCCACGTACGTTGTCCACGCTGCACGGAGGAAGTCCCCTCGCCTGACTAGGAGGGAGGAAGGGAGGTGATTCTGGAAGGCAGAGAAGGAGCTTTGTCTCAATCAGCAGACTCACTCTTCACATTATGTCTCTCTGGGAACCTGGACTAGTCCTTCTCACCCTCAAAGAAGTGTGTGCGTGTTGCCATCAGCCATAGACTTACTCGGTGTCTCTCTAGCCACTGAGGTCAAGTGGTTTTAATGCTTTTGTGTACATTTTCTTCCCGTGTATGTATTCACTACTATAACATATCTGTACAGTCCCTCATTGCCAAATGTATATACTGAATGTATTGTATGGGGACATAGAGGCATCAAGTTTCAACCTAAATAAAGTAGAGTTTGAGTCCAAACCCTCAGTCTTTTGTCTCTTTCTTGATGCTGCGACAAACATGTCACCCAAAAAAGTTGCATCCAAACGGTATTTGGTAAATAACTCAATACCGTTGTGATTACCAGTTACCATGTTAAAGGTCTATTCAATGGTAAGTGCCATAGAGCCTCTCTCTGTTGGTTGAGTCAAGGATGGGGTATTGCAAGAATAGTAAAAGAGGATAAAGTCACTGCCGTCAACCTAGTAGTGAATGGTCATCTGCTCCACCACACGATCCCAACCCAGTTCTCACTGCACACCGGCCGGCCGTGATATTATAGTGATATCTTCTAATCAAATGGCTACCCAGACTATTTTCATCCCCCCCTCCTCTTTTACACAGCTGATACTCCATGTTATCATCTATGCATAGCCACTTTAATAACTACCTACCTACATGTACACTACCATTCAAAAGATTGGGGTCACTTAGAAATGTACTTTTTTTTTTGTCCATTAGTGACATCAAATTGATCAGAAATAGAGTGTAGACTTCGTTAATGTTGTAATTTACTATTGCAGCTGGATACGGCTGATTTTTAATGGAATATCTACATAGGCGTACAGAGGCCCATTATCAGCACCCATCACTCCTGTGTTCCAATGGCACGTTGTGTTAGCTAATCCAAGTTTATCATTTTAAAAGGCTAATTGATAATTAGAAAACCCTTTTGCAATTATGTTAGCACAACTGAAAACGGTTGTGCTGATCAAAGAAACAATAAAACTGGCCTTCTTTAGACTAGTTGAGTATCTGGAGCATTTGTAGGTTCGATTATAGGCTCAAAGTGGTCAGAAATAAAGAACTTTCTTCTGAAACTCGTCAGTCTATTCTTGTTCTCAGACATTAAGGCTATTCCATGCGAGAAATTGCCAAGAAACTGAAGATCTCGTACAACACTGTGTACTACTCCCTTCACAGAACAGTGCAAACTGGTTCTAACCAGAATAGAAAGAGGAGTGTGAGGCCCCGGTGCACAACTGAGCAAGAGGACAAGTACATTAGAGTGTCTAGTTTGAGAAACAGACGCCTCACAAGTCCTCAACTGGCAGCTTCATTAAATAGTACCCGCAAAATATCAGTCTCAACGTCAACAAGTGAAGAGGCGACTCCGGGGTGCTGGCCTTCTAGGCAGAGTTCCTCTGTCCAGTGTCTGTGTTCTTTTGCCCATCTTAATCTTTTATTTTTATTGGCCAGTCTGAGATATGGCCTTTCTAAGTGAACCCAAAATTTTGAATGGTAGTGTACATATTACCTCAACTAACCGGTGTCCCCGCACATTGACTCTGTACCGGTACCCCCCTGTATATAGTCCCACTATTGTTATTTTACTGCTTTTCTTTAATTATTTGTTACTTTTATTTATTATTCTAAACCCATATTTTTTTTTAAACTGCATTGTTGGTTAGGGGCTCGTAAGTAAGCATTTCACTGTATTCGGCGCATGTGACTGGTGAAATTTCAATTTATTTGATTTAATTAACTAACCCAAGATCTGTACAGAGGAAATTTATGAATTGCTGTGTATGCCAAACACGGTCTGAGTCGGTCTCTAGCGTCTTCGAGAGCATACTTAATTCATGTATGAATAAACAACTACAGGAGAGCTCTGAGAGACAGAGAACAGCGGTTGAGATTACAGAGAACACACCCTGGGCTTTGATGGTGATGGTGCTAGAGAATCCTTCATTTAAACACAAGCGCACAGCGTGGCTTTAACAAGCAGACCAGACGGCCTGGGGATTCGGGCCACGTGGCTTTGATGCTCTACTGTTGGAGAACACAGGCCCATATATGTCTGTCTGAATGCTCAGTGTTTCTGCTCTTGAAAGGGAAGCAGTGTTTGAGTTAGCATGCTCCTCTCCCCAGCTCTCCTCCTGTTGCCTTCTGTTAGTAGGTGAGGCTAGATCAATGTGTAAACATCCTTTCAGAGCCTCACAATGGAGCCAAGCTGGCCCATAAAGTCTGCAGTGTTTTCTATTACACACAGCTTGTATGAAGAGACAGAGGACAGACAGATGGATGTTACCACCGACAACCAAAAGCAATAAAGAGAAGGCAGGGAATGTGTGATCCACCTCTTTCGTGAAAGTGTGGAGAAATATTTTCCACGCAAAGTTGACATAACTGCAATGAACTAGTTTGTTGATACTTGAACAGAAGTGTGTTCATATACTCTCCTGAGAATCCATCCAAGGTGATTTAGGGTATTGCTGTTTTGTTTAGATGAACGTCTAAATCTTATTCAGACACTCTTATCGTTCTCTACCACACAGCAGCTTCATGGTGGTCCTTCCAGCTGCTCTGGAGAGATGTGTCATTTCTAACCTTTCTCCCACTGCTGCGATATCACCCTCTCCCAGGGATTAGAAACCCACCAAGGGTTAAAACACCCACCAAGGGTTAAAACACCTGAGAGGAAATGCATCAAAGCGTCCTTTGGTGGACAAAAGAGCATCCACAGGCCTGAAAGACATGGCTTGAAAGCAGCAATGAACGCAGACGGATAGAAAAAATGGCCCTTGTCCATCACCAACTCATTTCATATTCAGCCCAGTCATGCCTGACAGAAAGCAAGCTCAGGTAAACAGACTTGATGCTAATAACACATGAACTGCATCATTTAAAAAGACAAAAACAAAATGGGGAGACAATAAAGCAACTCCCCTCCAATTCCCTTCTGACACGTGTGAGGAGGTGACCCGAAGTGAAACCTGTTATTATTCTGCAGTCTCTGGCAGTTAGATTAATTTAGCTTTTACTCTGCTTTAAATGGTCTATTATGGCTGCAGAGTTTTCCACTGTGTAGTCATAGAGTATAATTAAGTAGGACTGTCCTAATCCATCCCTGAATCTACAGGTCAATGTTTTGTTGGACAATGTGGATAGTTGTGCTGGACAATGTGGATAGTTCGGTCTGCTGCAGAGCAAAGCCACTATACTCAGAGACTGGTGGCTGGGTTTTTCTATGTAATTTATTGTCCTCCTTTTTGAATTACAGCTTCTTCCAACCAACTATGTTGTCGTAACAGTGGTTTAGATGAAAGAGAGCTGGAGCAGAGTGGTGCAGAGCTTGGAGCTGCTGTACTCATGAAAGGTCATTTTCTTCTCAGGGTCATGTGAACCCGCAATGAACCTGGGTTGAGTCGCTGTGTCTGCAGTCTGCATATAGTCAGGCATTCACAGAGCAGCAGAATACATGAGAGAATAGGAGCTATAATGACCTAAGACTCTGGGGGACAGGGGTAATGGGGAGACAAAGGATGGGAGGAAGGACTGTCCTCCCCTATTTCCCTGCATTTATTCTGTCCCTCTACAGTTTGTCAAACATTAGTGACTCTACTGATTAAGTGCAGTTTCCTACCCAGCCAAGACATTGCCTTCATCCACAAATAACACCCTATTTGCAGGGTCCCTAGGGTCCCTAGGTCCCACACAAGCCTGTCTGCATGGACAGAAGGGGGAGAGAGGTCACTATACAGCCACAGGTACAAACTGAACAGATCTGTCTGGACAGCACCTTCTTCCACCTCCATTTTGATGGCAAGCAGCACAGGGGGCAGATGAGGAAGGCGTTTCATCTTCTTTGCATTGTCCTCCGAGTGGAGAAAAAAAAGAGAGAATGTTTGTAACCTAAATGTAGTGCAATGACAGCATTGTGTGAAGATGGGGATGTGTAATCACATTGCACATCTGAATCAGATAAATGCATCTCCATGGCAACTTCCCTGGATGTTGTGACGGTATATTGTTGGAGGTTTGAGGATGTGATGCTTGCTGCAGTTAAGAGGATAGGTCTGACATGGCAACGACCAGCAGAATAAACGGTTTCTGTTTTATAATCACAATACCTCTACCATTACTGTAATGCTTTTAACGTGATCTATCAAACAAAGAACACCAATATATTGTCTAATAAGCCTACAGTAAATCAATTCCTATGGTGCATCATTATTTACTTAAATTAGCTTGAAAGGCAATCAAATGTTGTATTAACCAATTGAAGACTCAACATAATTTGAAGTAGTTCTGAAGAGTCCAGGGAGAGACCTCACTTTTGAAACTCTGTAGGAGATATTCAGAGGGAAATTGCCAGCAGGTGTGCATGGCATGTAAAATGGTAATTGGGACGGGAAAGACACAAAGCACTGTTTGGGTGCTGCGCTCATGAAAGGGCCGTTCACTGATTGAGCAGCCGCATGCACCAAGATGCAGTTCTAAAACTAAGCAGGGCAATTACTGAAGATTGAGAATGGTAGGGTGAGGGGGCACACAATTTGTCATCTTCTTCCACAGCACCCCAATGGGAGACAATGAGACAAACCAGTTCACAAAATGGGTCTGGTCATTTAAAGAGCAAAATCATTTGAATAAAGAGCAAGCCCATTTACTTGTAGAGACCATGTTCAGCTCAGACACAATAACATCCTTCTACAGTACAATGTTTGCATAATGTCAGCTGGTAAACATTTAATAAATCTTATAACTGTTGGATGAGCTTAGAATTCTATAAAACCACAAAAGTCAAATAGTAGTATTTGTATTATGTGTTTATTGATTTGGCAGATCAACTGAAACAGTTTCAGAATCAGTTCAAACATTAGCTAGCCATATTTGTCAAATTTCTACTCCTTATTTCTCTATTGAATGGAATTTTAAAGGAACTATGGTAAGTGGTTATACATTGCCACCTAGTGTACAACTGTATGAATTACCGTTAGACTCAAGGGGTAGTCGCAACACTGCTTTCTTCCAATGCATATTTTATAGCAGATCTGAGTCAATGTTAGTGTCTGAAACAAAACAAAGATTTCTGGTAGAACACAGCTCTCTTTGATTATGTATGTATTCACACTGCGATGAGATTAAAGCCTTCAGGGGCTAACACCAACCCTCCTTTAAATGAGTCAGTCAGATTCAGGGGTAGATAAGGTACATGTTAATCTTTATTACAAGTCAAAAACAAAAATAAGAAATGTTTTGCCAGCCATTTAAAGGTTGTTCCATTTAGGCTGTGTATGAAAGGGTAGAGGAGTAGTAATGAGGTCTTCATGTCTGAAGCATTGTGTCCATACAAGTATCCATATCACAGCCTAATGGCAGAATGACCAGAGCATCAGCTTGGGTCTGTGTAGAGACGTTTCCCCCTGCACTCTCCTCTCTCTCATATCACAGCCTAATGGCAGAATGACCAGAGCCATCAGCTTGGGTCTGTGTAGAGACGTTTTCCCCTGCACTCTCCTCTCTCAGGGCCCTGGCTTGGCTCAGAGTCCTGGACCTCCAGCGAAGATGAGCTCCAGAGCTGACTGGATGTCCCCGTCTGTAGCCTGCAGCGCCCGTAACATCAGCTCCTCATCCTGGATCCCCATGTCTCTCAGCTGCTGCAGCTGGGACTGCCAACGCCCCTATACAGTAGAACAAAGCTAGCCTTAAAACTACTGGCAAACAGACAGTCAGAGACATTGAGGTTTAGGCTGTCATTACTCCAGCTAGAGAGAGACCAAATAGAAACACAGTGAGTGCCATTGCTCCAGGCATTATGATTAACAGCACAGCTTCTATCCACAGTGTTGTCCTTTAAAGGTCGAGACCTGTGGATCTGGTCTGTCCTCGCGCCTCCTGTAGCACAGTGAGAGGAGAGGGAAAGGAGAGAATGAGAGAGTAGAGGAGAGGGGGAAAGGAGAAGAGACTGACCTGCAGAGAGGACATGCCGGACATGCTGGAGGCCTGTAGAGCCTGCTGCAGTGCCTGGCTGAAAAGGTCATTGCTGACAGGAGTCCCTGCTGGCATGGGAGGCACTCCAGATGAGGGGTCCTGTTGCAACACAGAACAAAGGGCACGCTGCTAGAAGCGAAAGTGTCTGCTCTGTGTCACTGGTAGAGGAGTGTGTTTGTATGTGTTGAGGGAGGATTATGGGCCATTCTTTACCTGAGCCCCTGCAGTGGGAGTAACAGCACTGCTCTCAGGAGTACTGGCCAGGGCCAGGGCAGTGGCCAGCTCACTCTGTGTTATGGGTCGAGGGCCTGTAGCTCCACTATGGCCAAGGGACACAGGCCGCATTCCTGCTGGGCCCCCGGTTCGGTTGGATGGGCCTGCCGGATTTCCCTAGTTACACACATAGCAATGGTGTTAGCTATACTCCATCTATATTTACATTTGAAATCTCAATCCAGCTAGATTGACTCACCGATTGGAAATCTTCATCGTCATCAGACATGCCCTCAAACATAAACCCTCCTGCAGACAAGACAAAGCGAATGTCATACATGTTCCAGTCTTTGTGATGGTGAGTGACAGACCGATGTGGCCATTACTGTGTCGTGTTCAGTAGGAACTAAACGTTTTGAAAAAGAATGAAACAGATAGGTGCTACCTGAACCTTGTCCAATAAGATCAGAGATTTTTGTTTCCCGTTGCAAACCATTTTTTTTACGGTCTGCCCTAATGAACACGACCCTGTAGTGTCCACCAATGTGATACTCACCTGGCATGTCACTGTAGGAGCTGGAGGAGACGTTGCGGGAGGAGCCGGCGCTGGACTGAGCAGGCATGCTGCCAGCCACTGAGTGGAGGACCAGGATGATGGCATTGACCAAGGCTGGGTGAGAACTGATCAACCTGCAAGGCAAAACATTTAATACTTTGTATTATCCCTAATGTTACAAATCCACAGTATAGTTACTCATTCACAACATACACTTACACATCCAGCATGTTCGGGTCTGTGAATTGCACAAATAGATCTTTGTCTTGAAGCACTCCTGCAAGATTCAGAAGAATAGCATTGTAAGACATAACCTCCTTGGTGACATGGTTAGGATGATGTCATGTCATAACGGGCAGAGCTAATCAGTACTTGCCTAGTGCTACCGGGTCAGATCTCAGCCCTGGCGTGGCCACAATGATCTGATCTAGAGACTCCTTATTAGTCAGCATCTTAAACACCTGGGGAAGCAAATTACGTTATATACAGTGGGGTCCGAAATTATTGACACCCTTGATAAAGAAGAGCAATAATGACCGTATAAAGTAAATCATTCAAATACTGAGCTATATTGTATGCTACATTTTAAAAAATGGTGAAATTATATTGTTTTGTACTAATACAATTGCCTAGATAAATATATTCTTATTTAACAAGTAACAATCATGAATAATGATGAGATGATTACGGATCATCATGATTACGGGTAATCCTGAATGAATTGTGAATAGTTATGAGTGAGAAAGTTACAGAGGGTCAAAGATCTTACCCCCAATGGTAATGGTGAAGGTTAGCATGTCCTGGGGGTATGATCTTTGACCTTCTGTAACTTTCTCACTCATAACTATTCACAATTCATTCAGGATTATCTGTAATCATGGTTTAATCCACATTAATGTAGAGGTGTTTAGAAACATATTCTATTCTTATTTACAATAAAAAAGTGACTCCATAATGACACAATACATTATTTACCATTCATTGCAAATGGGCACAAAATACTCTAAAACACAACCAAAACAAACTGCAAATGCATTAAACACGTGTGTAGAGTCACAAGCTTGATATAGTCATTGCGAGCTAGGAATATGGGACCAAATACTACACCTTTGACTACTTTATTTATAACAATTTTTAGGGGTGTCAATAATTTTGAACACTACCTTTTGAGAAAAAAAGTATTACTAACTCAACAAACTATCTTTCTCTGACCAATTGTATTTGTATAAAATATTAACTTTCCCATTCTTTTGAGCATAAATTATAGCTCTGTATTTTAATTATTTATACTGAACAAAAATATAAACCCAACACTCAACAATTTCAAAGATTTTACTGAGTTACAGTTCATATAAGGACATTAGTCAATTGAAATAGATCAGAGCCTAATGAGTTTATGGATTTCATATGACTGGGAATACAGATATCTTTAAAAAAAGGTAGGGGCTTGGCTCAGAAAACCAGTCACTATCTGGTGTAACCACCATTTGCCTCATGCAGCGTAACACAGAGTTGATCAGGTTGTTGATTGTGGCTTGTGGAATGTTGTCTCACTCCTCTTCAATGATTGTGCGAAGTTGCTGGATATTGGCGAGAACTGGAACACACTGTCTTACACGTCGATCGAGAGTATCCCAAACATGCTCAATGGGTGACACGTCTGGTGAGTATGCAAGGTGAGTATGCAGGCCATGAAAGAACTGGGACATTTTCAGCTTTCAGGAATTGTGTACAGATCCTTGCGACATGGAGCAGAGCATTATGTCGGATTGGGTTGTGTGACAACTGCATATTTTAGAGTGGCCATTTTTTGTCCCCAGCACAAGGTGCACCTGTGTAATGATCATGCTGTTTAATCAGCTTCTTGCCATGCCACACCTGTCAGGTGGATGGATTATCTTGGCAAAGGAGAAATGCTCACTAACAGGGATGTAAACAAATTTGTTCACAACATTTGAGGAATAAGCTTTTTGTGCATATGGAACATTTCTGGGATCTTTTATTTCAGCTCATGAAACCAACACTTGACATGTTGTGTTTATATTTTTGTTCAGTGTATTTTATAAATTCATTATTGCTCATCTTTATCAAGGTTGTCAATCGTTTTGGACCCGACATTTTCATTCGCAACACCATAACAATGTTATTACCGAGTCTCTATAGGTGGAGTTGGAGTGGAGGGCTGCCTGCAGCACACGGAACTCCCTGGCTGCAGTCGTCCTGTTCACTGGCTCTACAGACAAAGGGAGAAAGACAGGATAGATAAATGACTATGGTTCTTTATAGAAGTAACCTTATACATGAAAATGTCTAGTGACATGGCGCTTCTAAGAGGGTTAGAGTTAGTCTGCCAAAACCCACCTGGATTGATTTCTGGTTCAGGCCAGGTCCTTTTGAGGATGTGCAAGGTGGATCCAGGCTGGATCCCACAGGAGTCTAAAGTCAGGTCGTCCTTCAACTTGCGACCACAGTGTACCAGCTCTGACATGAAATAAATAAATAAACTTTTAAGACACAAATCATAAATACAGTACAGAAGTTAGCTAAGTTAGTTGACATGTGAGTTGTTCACTTATGCAATGCAAACCTATGAGTTCGGGGTCCGGTAGGGAATCAGGAAGCTGTGCTGCAACGAGCTGTTTCAGAGTAGAGACTCGGTACCCGCCGGGAGACACGTCTCCAGGCATCGTCTCAGGGAAGTGGAAGGTGGATTTGGGCTGATCCACCAGCTTCAATGACAGGTGCCACTCCGACATCATGAGTTGTTGCTAGACAGGAACAACGACAATCTACATTGGTAACATAGTGAAGTCAGCACCACATTCACGAATCTATAACTAGCTAAAGTTTGGATAAGTAATGTCTAATATTCTGATATGCACAGCTAACGTTAGCTATTAGCCATTAAGCTAGCAAGCTAGCTATCGCTTCTATAATGTCACTAACATTGGGCATGAACATTTTTAGCAAGTAAAGACCGTTTGGATGAAGTTTTCAAAAATAACGTTCGTATGGCATCCACTAAAACGTATGAAATCCACGAATGGATTTACATGAAACTCATTGCAAAATTGTACTGCAGACTCACGATTTGCTTTGTTGACACGATCTGCTTCCGTGTTATTCACGTGGTCCACAATCACGCTGACCAAAGCGGAAGTAATGGAATATACATGATGGCAACAATGTATTTTTTATTTTATGGAACCTTTATTTAACTAGGCAAGTCAGTTAAGATTCTAATTATAATAATTATATAATTATATAATAATAATAATAATTTACAATGACGACCTCCTGCGGGGACGGGCCTGGGATTTAAAATAAAAAATGAATACAATATAAATATAGGACAAAACACACATCACAACAAGAGAGACAACACAACACTACATAAAGAGAGACCTATGACAACAACATAGCAAGGCAGCAACACATGACAACACAGCATGGTAGCAACACAACATAACAACAACATGGTAGCAACCCAACATGGTAGCAGCACAAAACATGGTACACACATTATTGGGAAGAGACAATAGCACAAAGGGCAAGAAGGTAGAGCTAACAATACATCACACAAAGCAGCCACAACTGTCAACTGACCATGATTGAATGGAGAGATTGAGATAAAACTGCCTAGTTTGAGTGTTTGTCGCAGCTCGTTTGTTGTTGCAGCTTGTTTGTTGCAGAGCGACCCAGGGATGTGTGTGCTTTGGGAACCTTTAACAGAATGTGACTGGCAGAACGGGTGTTGTGTGTGGAGGATGAAGGCTACAGCAGATATCTCAGATATGGGGGAGTGAGGCCTAAGACGATTTTTATAAATAAGCATCAAACAGTGTGTCTTGTGACCGGTACACAGAGATGACCAGATTACAGTGGAGTATAGAGTGCAGTGATGTGTCCCATAAGGAGCATTGGTGGCAAATCTGATGGCGAATGTATAATTTATCTGCTTTCACGGTCCTTTCTGAAGCAAAATGCAACAACTGCAATGTAGATGTAGCAATTCTAACTTACTATACATTTTCTACAGCAATTTCAAGACCCTCCACACCCCTTGTTGCACATTAGGTCAGTTATTGGGCCGCAAAGCCTACTTTCCAAACTTTCCAACTTTTCTATGCCATTATCAAATTATTTCAACCCTCAAACTTCCAACATATTTTACATGATTATTACCAGCTGGAGTCATTTTGCCCCCAAGATGAAACAAAAAAACTGAATGATTTTTAGGCTTTTATCAAAACATAAATAAAAATTTTCCTTGTTGTTGTTAGGAAATAACAATTAAATGTGATATTGAAAACGAAAGTAACAATTTGTAAGGTCTTGTCAGGAGGGTGTGAAGCATCAGGAGTCAGACAGGATTCAGATGTAAGATTGTGTTATTCATTAATGTGCAGAAGGGTTCATTATTTGCATCCAGCATAATTTCTCAAACAGCTGAGATCAGCAGAGCCAATCAAATCAAAATCAAATCATATCAAATTTTATTGGTCACATACACATATTTAGCAGATGTTATTGCGCGTGTAGCGAAATAACATCCTTTGAAGTGATAGTGTCTAATGTGTTCTTGGAGTATCATAACGTAATAATAACAGAGGAGCTGTTGAGGAGAAAAACAGGAAACCTTAATGTCTCAAAATACCCAGATTACTTTTCCTGCTGAATGCATTGGCTCAGGATGTTCTTTCCAACACAGCTATCCAGCCTTCATGTCTGGGACAAAGAGTGAATATTCTTGCAGTGTAAAACCAGCTCTCTTTGTTGTAGTGACATTTATTGCAAACGTCCAGTTCAACAATGGCATCTAGTTCATACAACACTATTGCCTATCCAGTTTATTTTCATCAAAGCATATGACCCTTCACCAGACAAAAATGTGTAATCAAGATATCACACGTATTATTATTAGCCTTAGTATATTCAAAACGATATAGTTGTGTATGAAGAATTTGAGATGTAAAAAATATTATAGAATACGAAAATTGACGAGCACCACAGGTGTTTAATATACTGTATGCTTGCCTTCAACTTAAAGGGTTAAATAAAGGTTAAATAATACAACATTTAAATAAAGGGTTAACATTACCCAGTGGTGGGGGTCGGGGGGCAAACACTTTTGTCGTACGCGTGACATCATACTGGACAAAGCACCGTATGGGAGTGGTTTCTTAGAATCGAATGAATCCTGCTGAATGTAAGGTTTTTCAATTCCTGTAGCCGAACTAATACTTTGTCAAGTCAAAAGGGTTTAAGGGAACACTATTAGCGCTTATTTTGTCGAACAAATCACTGCCGCTGGATGGTTGGTGATTCATAAGTTGCGTTCCCCTAACATGGTAAGTTTTCACACAATTTTTTAATTTACATTAGTCAGAGAAAATTAAGTGAAACGTGGTGTAGTAACCATGTAATAACGCGTCGTTTCGATTTTCTGTTGAGTTTGAGAATGAGCCACGAACATTTCGTTGTGCTTGCAGATGTAAGCAACAGCTGGAGTGAATGAAGCAGAAACGCCGCATGATTGGATATATGGCTACTACTGTATCTTATTCGAACAAAAGACAAAAGACTCGTTTAAGAAACTCATTAACAATTAATGCACTGTTAAGTAACTTTGATTTAAGTCTCAGTAAGTTAATGTCCCAATGGCGGTTTTGTATATCACATTTTACCAAAGCACTTACCTAGATCTCTTCTTAAATGAAACAGACAAATTCAGGTAGATTTATCCCCATTTCGTTCTACTTGCTTCCGTTTAAGAAATGTTTTTCAACTTAATTGGCGGAATGAGTACACCTCTCATCACCCACACACACAGTTCACTTTCATAGCAGCCACATACAAACAGCATCATTACTTTGCTCATTGTATAATTCCTTCTCGCATCTACCCACTCTCCTCCTCTCATCTTTTCCCTTTGCTTGTGGACTTCCGTGCACAACACAACAGCTGTCTGTGACCAGGCAATAAAACCTTTCCAAGCCAAACCATAACCGCTAACCGCTACACACAGCCTACTTCGTTGTCACCATATTAGCTAACGTCATATTCAACATAGCTACTAGTAAACCCGCAAAACCGAAAGCATACCTTGACTTGGAAGAGTTCCAGTGTTGGATAGCCATAGCTAGCTAGGTAACATAAATACAATTGCTCTGTTAGAGCCAGGTGTTTGAGTAGGCTAAACTTGCTAGCTGCATTAGCTAGCTAAGTAAGTGAAAGTGAAGGTGAAAAAATACAACGAAAAATAGGTATCTCTGATGCTCTTTATTAATTTTTGAAGAAATGAATTTGGTCAAAACTGTTCAACTATTGTCTTTATCGCTCTCTTTGAGTCAACTACTCACCACATTTTTTTTCACTGCACTGCTAGCTAGCGGTAGCTTATGATTTAAGTACTAGATTCATTTTCTGATCCTTTGATTGAGTAGACAACAGGTCAGTTCATGCTGCAAGAGCTCTGATAGGTTGAAGGACATCCTCCGCAAGTTGTCATAATAACTGTGTACTAGAGGTCGACCGATTATGATTTTTCAATGCCGATTCCGATACCGATTATTGGAGGACCAAAAAAAGGCGATTCCGATTAATCTGACAATTTTTATTTATTTATTTGTAATAATGACAATTACAACAATACTGAATGAACACTTATTTTAACTTAATATAATACATCAATAAAAATCCATTTAGCCTCAAATAAATAATGAAACATGTTCAGTTTGGTTTAAATAATGCAAAAACATAGTGTTAGAGAAGAAAGTAAAAGTGCAATATGTGCCATGTAAAAAAGCTAACGTTTAAGTTCCTTGCTCAGAACATGAGAACATATGAAAGCTGGTGGTTTCTTTTAACATGAGACTTCAATATTCCAAGGTAAGAGGTTTTAGGTTGTAGTTATAGTATTTGTAGGACTATTTCTGTCTATACCATTTGTATTTCATATACCTTTGACTATTGGATGTTCTTATAGGCACTTTAGTATTGCCAGTGTAACAGTATAGCTTCCGTCCCTCTCCTTGCCCCTACCTGGGCTCGAACCAGGAACACATCGACAACAGCCACCCTCGAAGCAGTGTAACCCATCGCTCCACAAAAGCCGCGGTCCTTGCAGAGCAAGGGAACAACTACTCCAAGTCTCAGAGCGAGTGACGATTGAAACGCTATTAGCGCGCACCCCGCTAACTAGCTAGCCATTTCACATCTGTTACACCAGCCTAATCTCGGGAGTTGATAGGCTTGAAGTCATAAGCATTGCGAAGAGCTGCTGGCAAAACACATGAAAGTGCTGTTTGAATGAACGCCTGCTGCTGCCTACCATCGCCCAGTCAGACTGCTCTATCAAATATCAAATAATAGACTTAATTATAAAATAATAACACACTGAAATACGAGCCTTTGGTCATTAATATGGTTGAATCCGGAAACTCTCATTTAGAAAACAAAATGTTTATTATTTCAGTGAAATACGGAACTGTTCGGTATTATATCTAACGGGTGGCATCCATAAGTCTAAATATTCCTGTTACATTGCACAACCTTCAATGTTATGTCATAATTACGTAATATTCTGGCAAATTAGTTCGCAATGAGCCAGGCTGCCCAAACTGTTACATATACCCTGACTCTGCGTGCAATGAATGCAAGAGAAGTGACACAATTTCACCTGGTTAATATTGCCTGCTAACATGGATTTCTGTTAGCTAAATATACAGGTTAAAAAATATATACTTGTGTATTGATTTTAAGAAAGGCATTGATGTTTATGGTTAGGTACAGTCATGCAACAATTGTGCTTTTTTCACAAATGCGCTTTTGTTAAATCATCCCCCTGCATTGCATCAATTATATGCAATGCAGGACACGCTAGCCAAACTAGTAATATCATCATCCATGTGTTGTTAACTAGTGATTATGATTGATTGTTTTTTATAAGATAAGTTTAATGCTAGTTAGCAACTTACCTTGGCTCCGTACTGCATTTGTGTAACAGTAAGGCTCCTCGTGGAGTGCAATGAGAGGCAGGTAGTTAGAGAGTTGGGCTAGTTAACTGTAAGGTTGCAATATTGAATCCTGGAGCTGACAAGGTAAAAATCTGTCGTTCTGCCCCCTGAACAGGCAGTTAACCCACTGTTCCTAGTCCGTCCGTTTTTATCTGCCAAATCGGTGTCCAAAAATACAGATTTCCGATTGTTATGAAAACTTGAAATCGGCCCTAATTAATCGGTCATTCCGATTAATCGGTCAACCTCTACTCTGTACTGTAAGTCTATAGAAGGTGGTGAGAACCTTAAGCCTCCTAGGTTTTGTACTGAAGTCAATGTACCCAGAGTAGGAGGAAATAGCTGTCCTACGGCTACACCGTGGTGCTACGCCTGAGAGTGCTGTTGAGGCTATTGTAGACCTTCATTGTGTTTTTCATCAGTAACTTGGTAACTTGAATATATTTAGTATAGTTGTATCTAAAAAATTATAACTTTTTAATGTTTCACTATTTTTATTTATCTGAAATTCATTGAGTAGGATGGACCTCCCCTTCCTCCTCTGAGGAGCACCCACTGCTCCAAACTTAATTATAGACCGTAAAGCTTGAAACTGGCGCCAGAAGAAATGGCAGCAGTTTTACGGGCGCCCAACCAATTGTGCTATTATATGTGGGTTTTTTCGCATTATTTGTAACTTACTTTGTACATAATGTTTCTGCAACCGTATCTTACGGCAAAAAAGAGCTTCTGGATTTCAGGACAGCGATCACTCACCTCGGATTAGACAAAGATTTTTTCTACAACAGAGACGACGCACAAGATTTTCTCCAAACACACCACAGGACTGACATCCCCGTTATTTGCAAGAGGAAGCGATGCAAGTACAGAGGACAGAGGACCTGGAGAAGGCGACTGGGAAAGCTGCCGTTACCGTAAATACTACTCGCCAACGTGCAATCATTGGACAATACATTAGACAGGGTACGATCACAAATATCCTACCTACAGGACATCAAAAACTGTAATATCATATGTTTCACGGAATCGTGGCTGAATGACAACATGGATATTCAGCTAGTGGGATATATGCTGCACCGGCAAGACAGAATAGCAGACGAGGGGGGTGGTCTGTGCATATTTGTAAACAACAGCTGGTGCACGAAATCTAAGGAAGTCTCTAGATTTTGCTCACCTGAGGTATAGTATATTGTGATAAATTGCAGGCCACACTACTTGCCTGGATAGTTTACAGTTATACTTTTCGTGGCTGTTTATTTACCACCAAAGACAGATGCTGGCACTAAGACCGCACTCAGTCAGCTGTATAAGGAAATAAGCAAACAGAAAACCACTCACCCAGAGGCGGCGCTCGTAGTGGCCAGACACTTTAATTAAGGGAAACTTAAATCAGTTCTACCAGATTTCTATCAACATGTTAAATGTGCAACCAGAGGGAAAACAATTCTAGATCACCTGTACCCCCCACACAGAGACGCGTACAAAGCTCTCCCTCGGCCTCCATTTGGTAAATCCGACCAAAACTCTATCCTCCTGATTCCTGCTAACAACCAAAAATTAAAGCAGGAAGCACCAGTGACTCGGGCTATAAAAAAGTGGTCAGATGAATCAGATGCTAAACTACAGGACTGTTTTGCTACCACAGACTGGAACATGTTCTGGGATTCTTCCGATGGCATTGAGGAGTACACCACATCAGTCACTGGCTTTATCAATAAGTGCATCGAGTGACTGTACGTACATACCCCAACCAGAAGTCATGGATTACAGGCAACATTCACACTGAGTTAAAGGGTAGAGCTGCCGCTTTCAAGGTACGGGACTCTAACCCGGAAGCTTACAAGAAATCCTGCTATGCCTTGCGACGAACCATCAAACAGACAAAGCGTCAATACAGGGCTAAGATTGAATCATACGACACCGGCTCTGACGCTCGTCTTATGTGGCAGGGCTTGCAAACTATTACAGACTACAAAGGGAAGCACAGCTGCGAGCTGCCCAGTGACACGTGCCTACCAGACGAGCTAAATCACTTCTATGTTCGCTTCGAGACAAGCAACACTGAGGTATGCATGAGAGCATCAGCTGTTCCGGACAACTGTGTGATTACGCTCTCCGTAGCCGACGTGAGTAAGACCTTTAAACAGGTCAACATACACAAGGCTGCGGGACCAGACGGATTACCATGGCGTGTGCTCCGGGCATGTGCTGACCAACTGGCAGGTGTCTTCACTGACATTTTCAAGATGTCCCTGATTGAGTCTGTAAGACCAACATGTTTCAAGCAGACCACCATAATCCCTGTGCCCAAGAACACAAAGGCAACCTGCCTAAATGACTACAGACCCATAGTACTCATGTCTGTAGCCATAAAGTGCTTTGAAAGGTTGGTAATGGCTCACATCAACACCATTATCCCAGAAACCCTAGACCCACTCCAATTTGCATACCGCCCAAACAGATCCACAGATGACGCAATCTCTATTGCACTACACACTGCACTTTCCCACCTGGACAAAACTAACACTTATGTGAGAATGCTATTCATTGACTACAGCTCAGCGTTCAACACCATAGTACCCTCAAAGCTCATCACTAAGCTAAGGACCCTGGGACCAACACCTCCCTCTGCAATTGGATCCTGGACTTCCTGACGGGTCGCCCCCAGGTGCTGAGGTTAGGTAGCAACACATCTGCCACACTGATCCTCAACACTGGAGCTCCACAGGGGTGCGTGCCCTCCTGTACTCCCTGTTCACCCACGACTGCATGGCCAGGCACGACTCCAACACCATCATTAAGTTTGCAGACAACACAACAGTGGTAGGCCTGATCACAGACAACAATGAGACAGCCTATAGGGGGGAGGTCAGAGACCTGGCCGTGTGGTGCCAGAATAACAACCTATTCCTCAACTTAACCAAGACTAAGGAGATGATTGTGGACTACAGGAAAAGGAGGACTGAGCACGCCCTCATTCTCATCGACAGGGCTGTAGTGGAGCAGGTTGAGAGCTTCAAGTTCCTTGGTGTCCACATCACCAACAAACTAGAATGGTCCAAAAATACCAAGACAGTCGTGAAGAGGGCACGAAAAATCCTTATCCCCCCAAGGAAACTAAAAAGATTTGCCATGGGTCCTGAGATCCTCAAAAGGTTCTATAGCTGCACCATCGAGAGCATCCTGACTGGTTGCATCACTGCCTGGCATGGCAACTGCTCGTCCTCCGACCGCAAGGCACAACAAAGGGTAGTGCGAGTTGCCCAGTACATCACTGGGGCCAAGCTTCCTACCATCCAGGACCTCTATACCAGGCGGTGTCAGAAGAAGGCCCTAAAATTTGTCAAAGACTCCAGCCACCCTAGTCATAGACTGTTCTCTCTGCTACCGCACGGCAAGTGGTACCGGAGCGCCAATTCTAGGTCCAAGAGGCTTCTAAACAGCTTCTACCCCCAAGCCATAAGACTCCTGAACATTTAGTCAATTACCTAGACTATATGCATCGCCCCCCCTCTCCCTCTTTACACCACTGCTACTCTGTTGTCATCTATGCATAGTCACTTTAATAACTCTACCTACTAGGGATGAAATGGTTACCGGTTTCACGATAAACCACAGTAAAATTCCCAGCGATTAGTATTACCGTTTGAAATTGAAATAATAGTTTTGTGTGAAAACACAGCAGAGGGCATTGACAGTGCTCGGGAGTTTTTTCAGAGGACCAAATCGGAAGTGTGGTCGTATTTTGGGTTTTACAAGAGTGCTGAGGGAAACTTAATTGAAGATGGTCACCCTGTCTGCAGAACATGCAAAAAAAATCACTGCGAAAGTGGGCAACACTTCAAATCTCTTGAGTCAGCTTCGTGACCACCACGCACTACTTTATAGTGAATGCAAGGTAAGTTAACTTTTAGCTCAATGCATGATGTGGGGACTTTGGAATGGGGGAAAATGTCATGGTTTGTCTGTTTAACTTGCTAATAGCTTGTCAATAATGTAAACTGAAGCTTTCAGTGTTACCTACTCTTGTAAAAACACTGCACGTTATTCTGCTGATGTATGCGTTGTGAGTCTGCGGACTCTTCGCCCAGTCCACACGATACCACGTTATGTAGTTTAGTCACCCTAGCAAAATATTATGTTCAATTCAAATCCGGTCGACTTGGTGTTTAAAGTGTTCCAACAGGAGAAATACTATAGACTCCTATTCAAGACTCCTCTATTTATGTCAATTGTTGGGCTCGTTGCAATTACTATCACTGCCTTCTTAAGACTCATTTGTATTTATGCATGGGCTCATTGCATATACTCAATGCAACACAGAAGATAGACTGTGTGTGTGTAAGTGAATAATTCTAATTATAATGTAACAACACTAATAATAATAATAATAACAATACATTTTCTATTCCCTTGTTTACAGAGTGGGCGTGCAGCAGGCAAACCCAGTGATGCTACTGGTCGCTCCTCATCTACAGTTGTGACACACTCGATCAAGCATTTAAAAAGGCAGCATTTATGCACCTACATCAAAAAATGCTCAAGACCTCACTGCAGCCCTTTCATATTACATTGCAAAGGACATGATGCCATTTCAAATTGTTGAGAGGCCTGCCTTTCTGCGGCTGAGGAAGGTTGCCGTGCATCACTACAAAGTGAGTGCTTGCTAATTTTAGTTGCTGTTTGTTTATTCGATTTGCTTACTTAAGGTTGTATTCATGTAAAGCTGCACTAGGGAAACTTTTACCTCTCATGGCCACATGGTGCCATCTTTAATGTTTATGTTATTATTTTAATGTTTATGCACACAAAAAGTGCATAGTGCTAATAATTGTATTTGTTGTTTGTTGGATTTCAGTATAAAACTTGGTGAAATGATTTCAGTGTGTGCATCAGTACCTTTTGACAATTTCCAGCACATTTGAACAACACCTGGATAATACTGATAACCGTGATTATTTTGGTCACTATAATCGTGAAATGAAATTTTCATACCGTTTCATCTCTATTACCTACATGTACATACTACCTCGACTAACCGGTGCCCCCGCACATTGACTCTGTCTCGGTACCCCCCTCTATATAGTCTCGCTATTGTTCTTTTACTGCTGCTCTTTAATTACTTGTTACTTTTATCTCTTATTCTTATCTGTCTTTTTTTTAAACTGCATTGTTGTTTAGGGGCTCACTGTAAGGTCTACTACACCTGTTGTATTCGGAGCATGTGACTGATCAAATTTGATTTGATTTGACATCTGTGCCCAGTGGGTGGTCTCCTATTTGTTGGGACTGTTGTGGTTGGAACTTGAAACACACAGCAGCATTACCCCATCACAGAGATGGGAGGGGGGAAAAGGTTCAGGCCCAGGGCAACATAGGGCAAACAACCTGGGGGATTATAAAATATGATAATTTCTTCTAGAACAGAGGTTCTTAAACTGTGGAGCGTTTAATGAACTTAGTCCGGCTTTCAACCTACTCCTGATTGTTTTAATAGTAGAAAATACAAGGTGCAATTTCAAAATTGGGTAGTGCATCATCAGTTTTCCTCTTGTCATGTCAGTCATTGCAGACCTTAGAGAGCTATTTATAACTTGTTAGAAATGTCCAGATCAAATAGGGGTGTTCCCCCATTCTGGAAGGGGGGTCTGCCTGAGTGAAAAGGTTTGGGAACCCCTGTTCTAGAATATGACAGGTAACCACCACCAAGAATGACACAATCTGCCTGGATGTCTAGGACTTTCAGTGACTCCCAAACAAGGACATACTGTACCTACCCTATCATTCATTTCCCTGTAGCAACAATTTGTACTTTTACTTTGTCACTTTCTCCCCACTTAGAATCGGTTTTATCAAATAAAAGTTAATTCACCAAGCCGATGTAATGTCATTGTTGTTTTACAGAGGGTTACAATGCAATTATAATTTCTTTACCCATATCGCAATGTCTAAACTTCTATATAAGGCTTTGCTTTTCATTTCTCCTTGAGGGTAGAGTTATCATCAGACCAGTGGTTCAATGCTGCGTTAGAGGACTGGGCTTCAGAACCACTGGTCTGATGATGTCTATCATATGACTGTCAGAGCAGAGCAGCTGGGCTTTCTTGGCAGGTACAGCATCCTGGAGAGATACGATAATCTTTGATACTAAGCTGGCTACAGAGGAAATTATAACTGACGTTGGGGAAAGACAAGAGAAATACTTGATACTTAAAATGGAGGGAAAAGTATGAGCAATATCAGACTTTTCCAGCAAACACCTTAAGTTTAGGTAATACCATTTGTGTATGTGATACCACAACCTATATATCCACAAGAAATGTAAATGGATCTGCTGAGTGACGAGTACAGATTTATTGCACTCGTTAGTGTGCTGAAATAATTCCTGCCTTATGCATGTCTCATGCTGCAGGTGTGGTCAAATTAGTTTGATCTGTCTGACCTTTGACATTAAGCTGGCCAAAATAAGCTGGGTAGTGCAGGGAGTGAGGAAAAAGGGGGATTTACCAGTCCTGGTGTAGAAGGTAGACAGGGGGAAAGGAAATAACGTTGAGTAATTCAATACAAAAAATGGGAATACCAGACAGCCTCGACAGACAGTGTCTTTCACACTGCGTACCAGTCATACTCAAGAATGTCTGAGTTCATATGGGCTGAATTATACAGGAACTGAACAATGTGTCAGGAAATCTGACTTGTGACTATGAAAAGCTCTTAGGTATGTCATCTGTTTGTTGTAATGTTTTCTATGCATGCCATGAGTGTATGTTATGACACATACAGGACAAATATTTCTAGATGGTGAGCTCCCTAGTCCTTAGTCCTAGTGTGCTAAATTAATTATGGGCTGGCTGCTGCTGCCTGCTGGACAGCTGTCCAGACCAGAGAGAGACTGACAGACAGCCAGGGTCCAGGGAACAGTCCTATTATGGAAGTAGCTTTGTGTGGAAGTTACCTTGCTTCCCACATCCTTTCTTTCTGCTGAGCTCATCTGGAGACTTCATGGAAAGTCTTTCATCATAGGTTTTCATCTAAGCCAAGGAATTAAGCTGGTGACCATAGCAGTGTTGATGTGAATCGGAACATTTGGCGATGCACAAACCTGGATAGTTGGAAACTGTTTGTAATTAATGTATCACAAATGCATTTAGCTCTCTAACTGTAAGAGGTAGGCTATGTTTACATTGGTTATGATGGAGTATTTGGTGGGGATTTGTTTTGTTCTATCTTATTAACGTTGTTAATAGCAGTACAAACCGAAGTGAGTGTCAGAGGCTTCTACTTTGGTCACCATAGGTGAAGGCTGTATTAACTATACCTCTTAGTGTACCATTCCCTTTTGTGCTGTCTGCTTATGTTGTAGCCTGCCTACCCACAACCCACCTGATACCATGCCGTCATGTTGAACCCAGTTGGCATTACCCCTTATAGTCCTTATTCTCCCCTCACAGCCTCTCTCTCTCTCTCTCTGGGGATTGTCAGCAGGGTATGCTAGCTGTGTCAGGATTCAGGAAGGGAGGGAGATAGAATAGTGGGCAGGAGAGGGCATGAGTATTGAGGGAGAATACAGTACAGGATATACTATATGCCAAAGGGAAATGAGGAGTTAAACAACAGAGCGGAAACAGATCTCTGTTTACCTGGCACAATATGCAATAGAATAATTATACACATAATTACATTTTTGTAGACAGTATCCTTTTAATCATAATCAGTATTGTCCAGTCTGTGAGGTCTGTGCTATTATAGTATACTGGATAGTTGTAGTATTTCATTTTAATATTGCATGTACTTTCAGGGGCTTTATGGGAGTATTTTACTAGTTGGTCAGTGTCCACCTGTCCCGTCTATGTACAGTATCCCCAAACGTTTATATTCACATGATTGTTGTGCCCCTGCTGTCATTTTATAGTGTTTATTCTAATTTTCCTTAACAAATTTTATGTGGGTCATTGTTAGTGCGCACACACACACACACACAATCCAGGGTTTCCGTTGTGAAAACGTGGCCATGGACATTTGACCTGCAGCATTTTAATTTACTGGACTTTTGAGACATTTACCTGACCCATATGCATTGGGTGCGCAACCTGATTAGGGCGAGGAAAGTGCACAATAACAACAAACTTTTATCACGGCAACAAGTTTGATACATTCACCTCTGAAGGTAAATTATGTACTTACATTCAGTAATCTTGCTCTGATTTTTCATCCTAAGGGTCCTAGAGATAAAATGTAGTGTAGTTTTGTTTGATAAAATCAAGTTTTTTATTCAAATGTAGGAACTGGGTTCTACAGTTTGAACCTCTGCTGTCTCTGGCTCCAGGAAGAGTAGCTGCTGCTTTAGCAACAGCTAATGGGGTTCCTAATAAAATAGCAAATACTAAATATACCCACTCTGCCCGGCCATCTAGATGTGTGAAAGTTAGTGAACTGTATAAGCTAATGCTCCATCATGTATGACATTCCTGGGAGTGTGTAAACTTAAAGGTTGTATTACCATATCATCAATTGACCAATCTGGCGGAATGGAAACAAAATATTGTCCAGTATTGCAATGCTTCACTGGATCATTCTGAAACTTTGCACGCACACGTCTGCCATCTAGTGGCCAAAATATCCTAAACTGCAATATTATATGATGGCCTTTCTTTGGAATTCCAAAGATGATGAAATAAAAATATATATATTTTTCGGCTTTTCTATTGTTCTTAAGGCCAAAAGCCAGCTATTACTGGATAACGGAAACCCTGACACACACACACACACAGTGTCTCTGCCGTCTCCCACTGATAGAGTGGTGGAAGACAGGAGACAGTTTTGTGTGGTAGGAGTCAGTAGAGTTCTAATGCTTTCCCACTGGTGGGCGTCCTGAAGCCACTAGACGAATAACTCGGCTGTTTCCTGTCAGAATGGAAGTTCCCTTCACTCAGCTCTAATGACCTGAAAGAAATGCCTAGTACTGTGTACTGCTCTCTTACTCTCTCTCTCTCTCTCTCTCTCTCTCTCCCTCTCTCTCTCTCTCTTTCCCTCTCTCTCTCGCTCTTTCCTATCTCTCTCCCTATCTGTCCCTCTCTATCAATTCAATTTCAATTTAAGGGCTTTATTGGCATGGGAAACATATGTTAACATTGCCAACATTACTCTCACAAAAGTTCCAAAAGAATAAACACATTTCAAATGTCATATTATGTGCAAATAGTTACAATGGTATTTGTTCTTCAATGGTTGCACTTTTCTTGTGGCAACAGGTCACAATCTAGCTCTCTCTCTCTTTCTATCTCTCTCTTTCTCTGCCTTTCTCTCTCTCTCTCCCTCACTCTCCCCTCTCTCTTTTATTTCTCTTTCTCTGTCTCTCTCTCTCTCTTTCCCTCTCTCTTGCAGGATTTCCCACAGCACAACCGCTGGTTTAATGTTGACATTTGATTTAGTTGACATGAGCGGTAGCTGTTTGCACTCCCCTTTCTTTCTTTTGATGATTTCTTGTCTGAAATGTTATATTTAAATGAATTGGGCCAGAGTGAATCGGATCATGCCTCTGTGTTTGTTTCCACAGTGCTGTGTCTGACGAGGCTGACCCGTGCTGCCGAGACCCTCAGGAAGACCATGCTGTCCCTCCTGCTGCCCACTCTGCTTGCTTTGCAAGCTCTCGGTGGGTGGTGTCCCCCTGTCCCCCTCCACAGCCCACCATTACCCAGAGATCAAAGCTACCACCAAGTGTAATTCCACCGCCATCTAAACAATAAGCTCAACAGGGATTTTAGTCATTCCCTTCAAATAAATGACACGGAAGACAAAACAACAGCTCAAATGAATATCCTTAGCAGTGCAAAAAAAAAGTAAAGACAATGAAAACCTTACAGAATGGGAACATTGAGAACGGTGTGACTTAACGGACAGGAACATTGGTTGGGTTTGTCCTTCTCTAGCCAGAGCTAGAATGGAGCCCTGGGGTAGTTAGTAGGGTGAGGTCCTGCCTGAGAAGAGACTTGCAACGAGTGTAGTTTTTCTCCAGTGAGTCAGAGAGTGTGGTGGGGGAGTCAGCCTCTCATGTTCCAGTAAGAAGGGGGAGTTGTGGTTGGTGTAGCCTGGGCACTAGGCAGCAGGGTTGTTGTAGTGCTCAGGGCAGTGTGCTGGAGTCAGCAGCCAGACGGAGACTCTGAGAGTGAGAGAGCTAGGAGCAGGGCTTCATTAGGGCCTAGTACTGTTCCAGTTTAATGGGTCTCTGGCCTGCTCATTACTGGCTGTGGCGGCTGCCTCGGCCCTCTCACTGGGAGGGAGGGAAGGAGGCGTCTCGGACTGATCTCTTTAAGTTGTAGCTCATAATGTTTTTGCCTCACAAACTATATGATTGTCCTTTATTTACTTACTGGAATTGACTGTTGAATTAAGGATTTACAGTATTAGGCAACACTGTACAGCATGTTTTAGTTCATACACTAAGTCATGTGCTTTGAAAGTCTGTCGATAGAGACAGACTGTCATGTGGAAATAGTGAGTGGGTGTGCACGTGTGTATGTGCTGATGTGTGTGTGTCTGTATCTGTGTGTGAGACCTGTGGTCCTCTGGGCCTGTTGTCTCCAGTAGGTCTCTGATTAGGATTATAGGTCCTTGCTAATCCCACTTGTCTTCTACAGTGTCTCTCCTCTACTCCGCCATGAAATAACCGTATCAGTGTCACTCCTATGCTGCACCATTAAATACCCCTATCTCCACACAGGATTACACTCTGAGGCTGCCACACTGCCACTGCACTCTCCCAAGACAACCTCTAGTTGAGTACAGAGGTAGTCCCTGTCTAAGCTGTTGGTGTGTAACATTGTCTTGGTGCGTAAAATAAGAAAATGTTGCTTAGCACAGCTGTTGTCAGTTCTTCTGCAGAGGTACTCGTCCCCAGTGGAATTGTTGCTTTATGTGGCGGTGACAGGCTTCTTTGTTTCAGTATACAGTACATATACACTGAGTAAACATGACATAAACTGACCAGGTGAAAGCTATGATCCCTTATTGATGTCACTTGTTAAATCCACTTCAATCAGTGTAGATGAGGGGGGGGGGGGACTGATTAAAGAAGGATTTTTAAGCCTTGAGACAATTGAAAAAATATATTGTGTATGTGTGCCATTCAGAGGGTGAATAAAATGTAAGTGCCTTTGAACGGGATATGGTAGTAGGTGCCGGGTGCACCGGTTTGTGTCAAGAACTGCAATGCTGCTGGGTTTCCCGTGTGTATCAAGAATGGTCCACCACCCAAAGGACATCCAGCCAACTTGACACAACTGTGGGACGCATTGGAGTCAACATGGGCCAGTATCCCTGTGGAGCACTTTCGACACCTTGTAGAGTCAATGCCCCGACGATTTGGGAAACAAGGTGTCCCTAATGTTTGCTATACTTAGTGTACTTTTAATACAAATAAAATCAACTTTTATTGCTCACATACACATGGTTAGCAGATGTTATTGCGAGTGTAGCGGAATGCCTATGCTTCTAGATCCGACAGTGACGCAGTATCTAACAGGTAATATCTAACAATTCCACAACAAAACCTAATATCTAACAGTGACAGAGCTGCTAAGATGCAAAAGATAGTATAGAATAGATAGTGAAGGATACAGTATACTGTATAGACATATGAGATCAGTAATGTGAGATATGTAAACATTCTTAAAGTGGCATTATTAAAGTGACAAGAGTTCCATTTATTAAAGTGGCCAATGATATCAAGTTTGTAGGTAGGCAGCCATCTCGCTGTGCTAGTGGTGGCTGTTCATCAATTTGATGGCCTTGAGATAGAAGCTGTTTTTCAATCTCTGTCCCAGCTTTAATGCACCTGTACTGACCTCGCCTTCTGGATGGAAGCGGGGTGAACAGGCAGTTGCTTGGGCCTTCCTGTGACATCGGGTGTTGTAGGTGTCCTGGAAGGCAGGTAGTTTGCCCCCGGTGATGCGTTGCGCAGACTGCACCACCCTTTGGAGAGCCCTGCGGTTGTGGGCGGTGCAGTTGCCGTACCAGGCGGTGAAACAGTCCGACAGGATGCTCTCGATTGTGCACCTGTAAAACGTAGTGAGGGTTTTCGGGGACAAGCCACATTTTTGCAGCCTCAGGAGGTTGAAGAGGCGCTGTTGTGCCTTCTTCACTACACTGTCTGTGTGCATGTACCATTTCAGTTTGTCGGTGATATATACACCGAGGAACTTAAAACTTTCCACCTCCACTGCTGTCCCGTTGATGTGGATGAGGGGTGCTCCCTTTGCTGTTTCCTGAAGTCCACGATCATCTCTTTTGTTTTGCTGACATTGAGTGAGAGGTTATTTTCCTGAACCACACGCCGAGGGCGTCATTGTTGGTTATCAAGCCTACCTCTGTCATCTGCAAACTTGATGATTGAGTTGGAGGCCGTTAATAACCCTGAATTGCACTAGACTAGTAGTAGTACTCTCAGTGGGGTTGTTCTGAGGTAACAGGCAAGCACCAGCAGTAGCACCAGGACAGTAAGTAGGCCTAGCATCCAGGCTCCATAAGCAGCATTAGCAGCTGAGAGGCAGTAGAGCCAGTAGTGTAAAGCAGAAGCATTAACAGGATGCTGTCTGGCTAATTGCTTGTTGTCATGCTCTGTGTTCTGTCAGCAGTGCCACCAGCCTGCCAGGCCTCTGCCATTTGCTGCTGCTTGCGCCCACCTGCTCTTAGCATCTCCACTTTAAAAGGGAAATTGTATTCATGCAAATGCTAAAATGGCAAGCTGACCCGGATTCAGTTTTAATGACGAGAGCTGGGAGGAAATTCTAATTAATTAGCATAATTGAATAGATCACATCTAGTGTGGCAGTCAGAGAGCGGCAGACGTTATGGCAAGGCCCTGAAGCGTGTAAATAGCCTGCTCACGCCCGCATCTCTGGTGTACCCTTTGAGGTCTGCTAACTAGGAATGCCCTCTCCCTGTCCTCCTTTTCTCTTCACAGCAATTGATTCTGTAGAGAGGGGACTCTTTGGCCCGCGCAGAAATTCAATTTCGGGTTATTACCCCGTATCAGTGATGTTCTTGCTAATTTGATTGTGGCCAGTGAAGTATCCTTTTAAAAACAATCGAGGACAGGCTCGACAAAGATTGCTTCCGCTGCGATGCATACATAATGCCCAGTCAGTCTACTAGCAGGCTGGCTCCTGCACTGAGCTGCTTGCCCCTCCCTCTCTCTCCCCGCTCACTCTGCACTGTAGCCTAGCCATTTAAACAGAGTGCATTACCCATCAAGCACCTCATGATTATTTGAACAAGTCCTAAAAAAGCTATCTTGTGGGATCGCTTAAACATTGATGCGGGTAACGTGTGGAGATTGCAGTTCTGCGTAGTGAGCGCTGAGCTGGGCCTGGGGGCTGCTGGGGCCTGGAGCCAAATATCTTTGTGTTTAGTGGGCTGTGATGAACAGGATGAATGACCCACCACCACCGCTCTGATCTGTGCCTGGAAAGCAGCATCATTTCCTGGGACTGAGTAAGAAGCTTTCTTACCTGACACACAGAGAGAGGAGACACTTACCTACAGGTTGTTACCACAGTTACCGGGTGCTTCTATGGTTACAGGGCCCTGAGTGAGGTCACTGTGTCTCAGGAGAGGCGGGGTCAGGTGTTGCCATGGTTACCGGGCCCTGAGTGAGGTCACTGTGTCTCAGGAGAGGCAGGGTCAGGTGTTGCCATTGTTACAGGGCCCTGAGTGAGGTCACTATGTCTCAGCAGGAGACGGGCTCAGGTTAACATCCAGACACACAGCCCCAGCCACTGAGCCTTTAACCTCTTAACCCCCTGCATTAATGTAGACATCCACTGCTGCCCGACCCCTTCATAAGGCAGAACAAAATTGCAGCCTGAGATTTGAGCAAGGACTCTGCCCTCCCAGACATGGCTTTGGTTATTACCAGGGCCAGTAGGTGTCAAACACTTGTCTATCTGAGGGATTAGAACCCAAACCTTTGCCACCCCTACAATAATACAGTTTTGCTTTCTGATCAACTTAGCTGGGCTCGTATGCATAGCGTATAGGCTCACCTTAACCCCAGTCATTTGGATTAAGCTGCACAAACTCAAATCCACCCCACCCCCTCTCCTGCTGGGATGGATTTGCTCCTATGGCTCGCTCCTCATACTCATCCCAGGTTGTGTTCTCTCTCTTCTCTCTCAGGCAGGTGGTGGAAGAAGGTTAGGCTTGTCCTTATCTCCCAGGCAGCTCCTCTGCAACTGGCCCCCCATTATCTGCCTGTCAGAGCCCATTAACAGCTTATTGACGGGATATGAGACCAGCTCCCCCTGATAAAGCACCCACCCGCCCTGTCTGTGGAGAGAAGAAGATGGAGAGAGCATAAACGACAAGAGAGAGAGGGAGAAAGAGAGATAGACAGACAGAGTCAGGAGAAAGGAAGTGTGGTGCATCTTGATTTATTACGTTGCTGAAAATAAGCAACCTGAGCTCCTGTCTGCTCCACTAGCTATCTGCACCTCATATATCTCTCACAGACAGAGATGGCTTTCACACTATGATGACTGTAGCCCAGATATGGGGAGACAGTGTTAAATTGGTAAATGTCATGAGTGACCCCATTATTCAAGGCTCAGAGACCTACATAATCCCGTCCATTTTGTGTCTCTCTTTCAGGAGGGGAGGAAAGGCTCAGCTTTAGAATAGATTCCCTATGTGTCGTGAGGGCTAATTCCGAGCACTGTTAAGCTTACCATGTCTAAAATACTATTACATTTCTCAATGTATTCCAGATGTTGGTTTTTATTTGTATTCCCCTGGACGTATTTGAAAGGTTTTGGACAGTGTGATTTAGAAACGCTTTGAAGAAAGGCTTCAGTTGGCATGTTTGAACAACGGCATTTACTGAAAGAAGAGCTGTTGTGAAAGGGCACTAAGCATCTGTGAACTTCCTGTTCGTTAGATATTCAGGTGGGCCATTCGTGTAAAGACCAACATGTCTGTAGCTGCAGTACTGTTTACCACCCAATGGGGGCATTATTGCCACAGCTTCTTAAGCAGCTCACTACTCAGCCAGACAGAACACTAACTACACTGCCTGTGTGTGTTTACTTAGTTAAGTCAATATTACCGCCACCATTTGCCTTCCAGTGTATGTATGTCGGTGCACTCTTATCAAGGCTGTTCCTTTATGCCGTGTTCGACAAAGAGGCTTTACCATATCTCTGAACATGTGCGCCTAACATCTTCTAATGAACAGTAGTACTGGTAGCTCTGCCATTTGTTATCAAGCAGGGGTAATTTAACCTCTGTGTAAGGTGCCTATTGGCCTTGTAGGTGATAACCTATGTGCTGTTCAATGTTATTAAGCACAGTTCACTTGACCCTGAGTTCTACTGTGTCTTTTTATTTTTTTTATTTAACTAGGTAAGTCAGTTAAGAACACATTTTTATTTACAATGACAGCCTACTAGGGAACAGTGGGTTAACTGCCTTGTTCGGGGGCAGAACAACAGATTTTTACCTTGTCAGCGCTGGGATTTGATCCAGCGTCCTTTCAGTTACTGGCCTAATGTTCTAACCACTAGGCTACCTGCCGCCCCTTTATTGGCGAAGCAGTTATGAACCAGGGTTATTAAACAGTGTGGGTTATTGCATCAGAAGCTGGAGGGAGATGGAAGTTGTGGTCTTATTGAAGCCCTTGTGCTTAACAGCCCAGGTTATCAAAGGGATCCGGTTATTACAGGTTTAGGTATTTCTGTTTAGGGTTGTGTTCCATCGACCAGGGTCAGCTGAATGGCAATGGAACATCAACACTGAATGTGTAGGCTATGTATTGCATTCTACTAGATGTGGATATGGGGGTACATTCTATGGAACCAAGTGAATTCAACTTTAGTGATCGCAAGCAGAGTGAGATGTTAATGTGTTTGTGTGTGCCTGCGTATAGGTGTGTATGTGGGGGTCACTGAACATGGTGATTGGGACCTGTCTGTTGTGGAGCAGTACTATGACAGTGAATATTGTAGTGTCAGAATGCCCTGTGTCTAAGACTGACTCTCACAGTGCTGTGGAGCTGTCAGGAGCCAGGACTGAGCTGAATAACAATGCCCTCTGCTTGTGGATGTGTGTGTGTGTGTGTGTGTGCATATGCCTGGGTGTGTGTGTGTGTGTGTTTGTGTGCACCTGCCTGCATCTGGAGGACGGAGGTGAAATGTCGCTGCCGCTGTGGCTAAGGAATTTGTTTACCAAGAGCCATGTTGTGTCACCTTGTCAGCTGCCTATGTATGAAGCCTGTGGTTCTCCTTCCGGCCCCTGTCAGCCTGCTGCCTGCCATGCCTGCCATGCTGCTTCACACTCAGCAGGCCCCTCAGCCCCTCTTCTCCACTCATCTGTATAGCTTAGTTTAGCACTAGCCGGGGCTAATCTGAACTAGCAGGGATATCCGTGCAGCGAACCATTCATCTAAGCTCACAAGTTCCGGGTGGCTCTCGAGTAGGTCTGGGAATTGCCAAGGACCTCACGATACGATATTATCTCGATACTTAGGCGCCGATACGATATGTATTGCGATTCTCACGATTCTATATGTTTTGCGATTCAATACTGGGATTTTGTGATTCCATGGTCCAAACATATTGCTCACCACATGTCTGCTGCAGAGGTATGAGAGAGAGCCATGTGAAAAATAGTTTTGAAATAAACGTGCTGAAAACACTACTATCCTGATATGGAACTGTGTAGATTTTTACCCCATCACTACTCTTGAGGCTGCATCTGTACTGGTGAGCTTAGCACTAGGCTAGCCAGGGCCCAGTGACAGCATCACTGTTATGTTGAGCTGAGGTAGGGGTTGAAGAGACAGCCCAGGGATTAGGGGAGCGGAGGGGATGAGGGGAGCGGAGGGGATGAGAGGAGTGAGCGATGTAAATATCCAACAGGGCCATTGCTACAGTGGGGAGTATTTGATACACTGCCGTTTTTGCAGGTTTTCCTACTTACAAAGCATGTAGAGGTCTGTAATTTTTTATCATAGGTACACTTCAACTGTGAGAGACGGAATCTAAAACAAAAATCCAGAAAATCACATTGTATGATTTTTAAGTAATTAATTTGCATTTTATTGCATGACATAAGTATTTGATACATCAGAAAAGCAGAACTTAATATTTGGTACAGAATCCTTTGTTTGCAATTACAGAGATCATACGTTTCCTGTAGTTCTTGACCAGATTTACACACACTGCAGCAGGGATTTTGGCCCACTCCTTCATACAGACCTTCTCCAGATCCTTCAGGTTTCAGGGCTGTCGCTGGGCAATACGGTCTTTCAGCTCTCTCCAAAGATTTTCTATTGGGTTCAGGTCTGGAGACTGGCTAGGCCACTCCATGCTTCTTACGGAGCCACTCCTTAGTTGCTCTGGCTGTATGTTTCGGGTCGTTGTCATGCTGGAAGACACAGCCACGACCCATCTTCAATGCTCTTACTGAGTGAAGGAGGTTGTTGGCCAAGATCTTGTGATACATGGCCCCATCCATCCTCCCCTCAATATGATGCAGTCGTCCTGTCCCCTTTGCAGAAAAGCATCCCCAAAGAATGATGTTTCCACCTCTATGCTTCACGGTTTGGATGGTGTTCTTGGGGTTGTACTCATCCTTCTTCTTCCTCCAAACACGGCGAGTGGAGTTTAGACCAAAAAGCTCTATTTTTGTCTCATCAGACCACATGACCTTCTCCCATTCCTCCGCTGGATCATCCAGATGGTCATTGGCAAACTTCAGACGGACCTGGACATGCGCTCGCTTGAGCAGGGGGACCTTGCGTGCGCTGCAGGATTTTAATCCATGACGGCGTAGTATGTTACTAATGATTTTCTTTGACACTGTGGTCCCAGCTCTCTTCAGGTCATTGACCAGGTCCTGTCGTGTAGTTCTCGGCTGATCCCTCACCTTCTTCATGATCATTGATGGCCCACGAGGTGAGATCTTGCATGGAGCCCCAGACCGAGGGTGATTGACCGTCATCTTGAATTTCTTCCATTTTCTAATAATTGCGCCAACAGTTGTTGCCTTCTCACCAAGCTGCTTGCCTATTGTCCTGTAGTCCATCCCAGCCTTGTGCAGGTCTACAATTTTATCTCTGATGTCCTTACACAGCTCTCTGGTCTTGGCCATTGTGGAGAGGTTGGAGTCTGATTGTGTGTGTGTCTTTTATACAGGTAACGAGTTCAAACAGGTGCAGTTAATACATGTAATGAGTGGAGAACAGGAGTGCTTCTTAAAGAAAAACTAACAGGTCTGTGAGAGTCGGAATTCTTACTGGTTGGGAGGATATCAAATACTTACAGTATGCCATGCAATAAAATGCTAATTAATTACTTAAAAATCATACAATGAGATTTTCTGGATTGTCTCTCACAGTTGAAGTGTACCTATGATAAAAATTACAGACCTCTACATGCTTTGTAAGTAGGAAATCCTGCAAAATCAGCAGTGTATCAAATACTTGTTCTCCCCACTGTAGCTTGCCTGCCTACCTGCCTCTTCCTCCCTGCCTGTATGTCTGCCCTCCTTTCTCTCTGCCTGCATGTCTGACACTCCGCTCTGAGGGAAGAGTGCCAGCCAGCGCTCACAGGGCTTTAATGAGTTTATTTCATGTCGGCTGTGAAAGTGCACTGCTCTGTCTCTCTCACAGGCACTCAAACAGAGCCGGGCCCATAAACACAAAGAGCAGGGTGTAAATCTGCCCTGCCGTCCCCTCCCTCCACCACTCTCTGCTCTGAGCATCTCTTTATCACCTCTCAGGGGGCCGGGGAGAGCCCTTAACCCTCCTCCCTCAAATAGGGAGACACCACCTCTCACAATACACTTTTTCAACCACAAACTCCTAGACCAAATGTTTTATTTAACTAGGCAAGTTAGTTAAGAACAAATTCTTATTTACAATGACGGCCTAACCGGGGAACAGTGGGTTAACTGCCTTGCTCAGGGGCAGAACGACAGATCTTTACCTTGTCAGCTCTGGGATTCGATCCAACTACCTTTCGGTTACTGGCCTAACGCTCTAACCACTAGGCTGTCTGCCGCCCCCAAAGCAGTTATCACAAATACTACAGTATTTGTGCTAACTGTTTTGTGTTTGTTGGAGATTTCTAGAAGTTAAAAGCAGAAACTACCAGTTTGCCCAACCCGTGTTTCACCTCTGAAGGAATAGGACATCAGATGCTTACTCACAGTTTCCATGACGTCAGACCTAAAAGCCCCTCCCCCCTGGGTGCAGTGAAGTGGGTGTGAAACGCTGTGCTCTCCTGCTGCTCTCAGTCTGTCTGTGAATGTCTGTCAGTGTGTTAACATGCTGCCCCAGTGTCCTGCTGCACCCTTACCAGACCGGCACCAGAAAAAGGGTCACTGGTTAGAGGGAGAAAGAGATTGAAGGAGAGAGGGATGAGTACCTATCTCTTCCCTGACTTGGGCCCTGTCATGAGTTAGGGGATTAGCGATGGGCTGCAGTGCTCTCCCCTCCTGGCTTGTTTCCTGATATTATCTTTAAGTGCACGCTCAAAGCTGCCCTCTCACTCTCCTTCCTCTCCCCTCTCTTCCATAATTTCACCCCTCTCTTCCCTCTCTCCCCCTCTCCAATTCTCTCCCCCTACCTCCCTCTCACCTCTCTCTCCTCCTCTGTGAACCCATTGGAGTGAGTCATTCCGGTCTGCTCCGGGAGTGATCTAATTGCTGTGTCTCCTCCCTCCTCTGTGTGCATGCCTCTGTGGGGGCCGTCACTTCCACTACAGTCCTACCAAAGTGCCTGTTGCCTATTCATTACCCAGAAAGCACTACAAAAACACACACACACACAAACTACTAGAACGTTAGTCTGGTAGACAGCCATACCGCCCTACAATAAACCCTGCTACTGTAATGGTATGCCATGATTACTGGATTGGATTGTCGACTGTGCTGTGGCACGGCAGAGGAAGTGTAGTCACATTATGGGGCTATAGAAAAACATCACACCACTGTGTTAATGTCAGTAAATTAAAAGCTGCTTTGTAATTTTCACAGGGGTTGGGAGGAACTGTAGTGCATCACCTAGAATGACATTCTTGTATTAGTTAGTTACTGGGGATTGTTGTTCTTCTGTATCCATGGTTTTCTGGATGTGGTGGATGGTTTGCCAAGTTTTCCTTTGGCCTGTAGTTACATGAGGATCCAGCAGGTGGCAGTGTGCCTATAGACGTGCAAGGGGATATTGGTGAATGTGGGGTCTCTCTCCTGTGAGGTTTGGTGTCTACCAAAATATCTTTGCCTTGACTGAGCATCCTCATCCACGGATTGCACTCGGAGGAAAGTGTTGTTTGTTGATAATGGGGAAATCAATTGTTACACCTCAATCACAACTATTTCATGCAAAAGTGTGTGATTGTTATTAAATCTGAAAGACATGAGTACAGAAGCGATTCTCATAAAGAATAGCAGCAGTCAAGTACAGGCTGCATCACACTAGATTCAGGGGGATTTCAGGGGTTGGAATGGCTTTTTCTGTCCTGATGTTCATCACACAATCAAACCTGTAGAAGTGGAGACAGGAATAAATTGAGAATGGTTTAGCTGTAGCCTCCTCTCTCTGTGGTGTCTGAGATGGCTACTAAGCCAGAATGATTATGCAGAGCCTGCTCTTGGCTGCAGAGAGGACAGGGGATGGGAAAGGAGGGGAGGAGAGAAGAGGAGAGGAGAGAAGAGAAGAGGAGAGAACAGAAGAAGAGAGAAGAGGAGAGAACAGAAGCGTCCAGTCTAGACAGTCTAGAGATCAGATGCCTTAAGGAGGGTTTCCGCTTTAAAACAAAACAAATCACACTCACCATTGAGCAGCTTAGCCCCGTGTTGTGTTGAGGGAGACAGTACACTCTGGAGAGAGATGAAGAGTTGTTCTTTCTCACCAGACAGACCACTATGGACCACTATCTAGATTATTAACTCACCACTGTCTCCAAGTGGATATTTAGGAGCTACATCTTTATTGCAGTTCATTCATCCCCCTGAAGCTTATTTAGACATCTCTCTCCACTACATGGCTAAACACACAGGTCTATGTTTGCTGTTGTTGACATACTCGCTCTCTCTCCTCTCTCTCCTATCTAGCTGTCCTGGAAGTGTATGTCCCAGAGCTGCCAGTGGTGGCGCTGTATGGCATGGACACCACCCTCAACTGTTCCTTCAGCCACGCCTCTCCCTTCAACCTGTCTGACCTCAGTGTCTTCTGGCAGCTGACGGACACCAAGCGCAGTGTGCACAGCTACTGGGCTAGCCAGGACCAGCTGGCAGACCAGGGAGAGCGCTACGCCAACCGCACCAGCCTGTACCCCTCTCAGCTGGGCGCGGGCAACGCTTCGCTCCTCTTGAGAGGGGTCCGGGTGGCCGATGAGGGTAGCTACACCTGCTTCGTCAGGGTGAAGGACTACGGCAGTGCAGCCCTACTGCTCCAGGTAGCAGGTGAGTCTGTTCATTTATTACCTTTATTTAACAAGGTAAGTCATTGAGAACACATTCTCTTTTAAGTTTTACAATAACGACCTCTGACTGGTAAAGCCGGACCAATGCTTGGCCTATAGCTACCACATCTTTCTCGATACATCTTTCCTCGAATCCTGTCTCAAAACACATTGGAGAAGAAGGTCAGAGGATGAGGACCTTGGATCGTCTCCTCCAATACGGTTGAAAAGGAGGTGAGGAGAAGGAGACACCTCAAGGGCTTCACATACAGGAAGTAGAGTCCCCTCTTTAACCTTTTACTGCAGTGGGATAAATCAGGGTCACACAGAGTGTTTCTTGGTAAGTCTTAAACAAATCTACTTTGAAACAAAAGTATACACCTCTCACACATGGTTATCGGCAACAACAAAAAAAAGAAGACACTTGTACCATGTCAGATATAGAGTTGAAATGTATTCCATTTTTAGTTTGCATCCCAATATTACACTTTATTTAAACTCAGCAAAAAAAGAAACGTCCTCTCACTGTCAACTGCGTTTATTTTCAGCAAACTTAACATGTGTAAATATTTGTATGAACATAGGATTCAACAACTGAGACATAAACTGAACAAGTTCCACAGACATGTGACAAACAGAAATTGTATAATGTGTCCCTGAACAAAGGGGGGTCAAAATCAAAAGTTACAGTCAGTATCTGGTGTGGCCACCAGCTGCATTAAGTACTGCAGTGCATCTCCTCCTCATAGACTGCACCAGATTTGCCAGTTCTTGCTGTGAGATGTCACCTCACTCTTCCACCAAGGCACCTGCAAGTTCCCGAACATTTCTGGGGGGGAATGGCCCTAGCCCTCACCCTCCGATCCAACATGTCCCAGACGTGCTCAATGGAATTGGCCATGGCCATGGCAGAACACTGAAATTCCTGTCTTGCAGGAAATCACACACAGAATGAGCAGTATGGCTGGTGGCATTGTCATGCTGGAGGGTCATGTCAGGATGAGCCTGCAGGAGGGTACCACATGAGGGAGGAGGATGTCTTCCCTGTAACGCACAGCGTTGAAATTGCCTGCAATGACAACAAGCTCAGTCCAAGGATGCTGTGACACAACGCCCCAGACCCGGACGGACCCTCCACCTCCAAATCGATCCCGCTCCAGAGTACAGGCCTCGGTGTAACGCTCATTCCTTTGAAGATAAACGCAAATCCGACCATCACCCATGGTGAGACAAAACCGTGACTCATCAGTGAAGAGCACTTTTTGCCAGTCCTGTCTGGTCCAGCGATGGTGGGTTTGTGCCCATAGGTGACGTTGTTGCCGTTGATGTCTGGTGAGAACCTGCCTTACAACAGGCCTACAAGCCCTCAGTCTAGCCTCTCTCAGCCTATTGCGGACAGTCTGGGCACTGATGGAGGGATTGTGCGTTCCTGGTGTAACTGGGGCAGTTGTTGTTGCCATCCTGTACCTGTCCCGCAGGTGTGATGTTCGGAAGTACCTATCCTATGCAGGTGTTGTTACACGTGGTTTGCCACTGCGAGGACGACCAGCTGTCCGTCCTGTCTCCCAGTAGCACTGTTTTAGGCGTCTCACAGTACGGACATTGCAATTTATTGCCCTGGCCACATCTGCATGCCTCCTTGCAGCATGCCTAAGGCACGTTCACGCAGATGAGCAGGGACCCTGGGCATCTTTCTTTTTGTGTTTTTCAGAGTCAGTAGAAAGTCCTCTTTAGTGTCCTTAAGTTTTCATAACTGCGACCTTAATTGTCTACCGTCTGTAAGCTGTTAGTGTCTTAACGACTGTTCCACCGGTGCATGTTCATTAATTGTTTATGGTTCATTGACCAAGCATGGGAAACAGTGTCTAAACCCTTTACAATGAAGATCTGTGAAGTTAGGGGATGAAAAAGGGACTTTTGTTTTTTTGCTGAGTTTACGTCACAGAAGACTGACTTATAACAAAACCGTTTGACATAGAAACACCGGATTTTCGTTTTAATTTTTTTATTTTTTATTCCTGTTTATCAATTATTAAATGATTAAATAATTCCATCCATGAGGCCACTAGAGGGCAATTTGATCACACATCACAGGCCCTTCTTTGGTAATCATGTGAGACCTTTAGGATCGATGCCTAACACAACACAGAAATTGGTCATGAAACACTTAGTTCCGTCAGGGATGCACGATAACATGATTGGTCGATACTTCCTGATTGTGGTCCTCTGGTTGTGGTCAATCACTGGCTTTGATTATTAGTTCCTGACAAGATTGATTGTTACTAACAGCTCGGTGATGAAGGTGGTTGTTCCATCAGAGGACCATCATCACAACTGATTGCACTTTTATTTATAATTATTCTTCATGGCTTCACACACAGTGTTGGTGAACTCCTCCCTCCCTCACCACTAATTTCCAAGTTTTGTTGTTAAATTGGTCCTTTCCTCTAAGGATGTATGTGCATTAAGCAGTGTTAACGTTCAACAGGTTTCCTTTTGGCTGGCTAGTCTGGGTAGAGAAAAGATAAACAATGACACAGTAGCTCAAACAGTGACAAATTGTCCGCTTATCATGCATTCGATTCGTAGATGTATTATTTTTAGCTGGCATTTACAGTCAACATCATAGAGCTCCCTTCCCACAGTGCTCTGAGAAAATGATGGGTCTCTGTGGAAATCTGCCTGTCAGTCAAATGGATAGCCAGGGAGGTTAGTGGCAGGCTGACATTCCGTCTTAGTGCTGAGAGAGAGAGAGCGAGAGAGTCCACTTTTCAAAAGGCAACTCGCATGAAGTTATTTAATCTCCTTCTTCTCCCTCCCTGTCCTCCCCATTGTTTGCTGTGTTATGATTGGCTCAGGGAATACAGCCTCCTCTCTCTGCCCGCCACCTCTCTGGTTGTGTTTTAGCTCAGGGGATTGGAGAGCCGTGAATTCATTCCAGGCTGAGGATTCACCCCCTCACCTCCTCACCGCACGCCCCCTCCTGCCAAACCCCTGAACAGAGCACAGCAGTCCCAGATTCTCGGAGCCGTGCCTATTTCCCCCAGGCCCGCCATCCGGGCCGGGCCAGGCTGTGGTGGTTGCGTTGTATTGTGAGGCGGCTTGGCTCAGAGCCGTGGCTCTCTTCAGGGAGGAGATGAAGGAGGACAGAAGGGAGCACCAGGATATGCTGCAAATGATGTCTCTGGGATCTTAAGCTCGATGTTATGCTAAGCTCCCTAAATGTAATTAACAATTTAATGGGAATCATGTCAAACAGTTCCCTGGGTGTCCCTCACTGGTGATAATCTGGCTAAAACTCTGTATGTCTCTGCTCCCCCTCCCCCCTCCAGCCCCCTACTCCAAGCTTCTGGCGACTTGGCTTAAAACTCTGTGTGTCTGTTCTTGTCCCCTCTTCTATCCCCCCTCAGCCCCCTACTCCAAGCCTCTGGTGACCCTGGAGCCGGACTCCAACCTGCGGCCGGGTGACGAGGTGGCGCTGACCTGCGTGGCGTACGGTGGCTACCCTGAGGCTGACGTACTGTGGCAGGACGGGGGCGGGCACAACCTGACAGACAACGTCACCACCTCCCTGGTGGCCAATGAGGAGGGGCTGTTCAGCATGCTCAGTGTCCTGACTGTCACCCTGGAGCCCAATAGCACTTACAGCTGCAGACTGACCAACCCATTATTGGGCGAGGACGGCCACGCCTCCGTCACCATCACAGGTGTGTGTGTTAGTGTGTGTCTGTGTGTCCCATTGCTGTCTGTCTTCCCCTAACAAAGGCCCTAGCCTACTTTCTGGAAAGTTAACAAGCTAACATTCAGAGACTTCCCACAGTGTTTTAATGTTGCCAGTTCAGGATAATCTTGTTTTCAGTCACACAGGAGCACAGCTGCCTATTAAAGTCTTGTATGCATTTGTAAATCAATCCGTCAGTCAAATGTTATGCCTTGAATTTTCAGCTAGCTGTTCAGAGCGCCACAGAACTGAAGGGAAATAATGAAATGTTCAATTATGCTCCAATAAGCCTAACCATCAGTTTCCACACATCGTTAAATCACATCAGTGGGTAATTATTTCCCAGATGATTCCTATGAAACAAAAATAACTACTCATCTGACATTTGGTAATGCTAGAAGGTGATAAAGGATATACAATAATATTAGAGCTAAATGGAAGTAATGGTGGTGCAGCAGCTGTACAGCCTACAGAGCAGACTCCCAGCTCTAGCCTGTCTCTCAGCTGAAGCTACAGACAAGGTCTGCCAACCAGGAAGTGGGTCAATATGTTTACATTGCTCTTTTGGGGTGAGTGGTATATTCTCTTCCTGGACTGTGTGAGTGGTGGCTTTGTGTGGTGGCCCTGGGATCTTCTCTGTCCCATCCCCAGTCCCTGTCCCCCTGTCCCCAGGCTGCCTTACTGGTGTACGTAATGTTTAGCGTTTGGAGTGTTTAGTGTGTGTCTGACCAGCCAAGGCTGGCTCTCTAATGGGAGCAGTGCTGTGTGAAATGGCTCATAAATAAGAAGAGGTGGTCGGGACCTGCTCTCTGGGCTGGAGCAGAGCTGGGGAGGGGGAGGACACCCTACGCCCAGGTCAGGGAGTGTGTGTGTCGTGTGTGTTTGTCTGTGTGCTGTGTGTGTCAGGTCAGTAAGTGCCGCTCCGCTGGGCTGGGAAATGACTGCTGTTTCCGTGCTGCTGGGGCCGGCAGGGCCCTGAGCCTGATGGCCTATTCCACAGCTCCACACTCTACAGTCATGACAAGGCCTCCGGGGTATTACAATGTTGCTAAATCCACAGTAGGAAGAGACATGACATGAAGAAGTCAACAACAAACAAGTCAACAACTATGGCCGTTAAGACCATAGTATGATTACTGTTTACATGTTGCAGTAGACTTTTGAGAAATGGAACTACTGGAGACTATTGCATCTTGTAGTTTTAGTAAAGGACATAGATATGCATAGATATGCTCTCTCTGTTGAAAGAGAACGTAAGGCTGATTAGGTGCCTGTCTAAAGCATTCTAGACGTTGCCTCAGGCGGTGAACTGTTTCAGATCATAGAGTTATTTCAGTGGTCCAGATCTATAGAGGTGATGGGGAAGATAGAGGTGAATCCTGACAGAGCAGAGGAGGAAATGGACATAGGAGCGATGATCTGAAGCAGTATGAAAGGACTGAGAACTAGGTATGGTTGTGATCTTCGTCAGTCGGTGTGTCAAGGAAGAGTTCCTCTCAGACTGAGCAGTTGTTCCTCATCCAACCCGAAACCCAGCAGAGCACCTGTTCTGTTAGACTAGTGGAAAGCCTTTGTTCTCCACAGAGAGGCAGTTTGTGTCGAGCGTAGAAACCTGCTGATAACGAAAAGTGATCTGTTCAGCTCAGTGGAAAGGAAGGAATTACCCACGCTCTGAAGCTGTCCTAGAGAAAAACCAGGCAAGGCTACGGAGAATAACACAGCCAACCTATGAAAGGGAATAGACCAGCCAAGAAGAAAGAGAGACCGAGGGATGAGAGAGAGAATGAGAGATCGAAAGAGAAAAAGGATGGAACAAACCCAGAGACAAAGCTGCAAAGCTTTTGATTAAAGCCATGGAGTGGCCAGGATCTGAGCGCTCTGGGGCTAGTTGGAGAATATTCATTTATCTCACTCTAACCAGCACAGCTTGATGATGGCCTAACTTGTTAGTAAACAAGTGGCAGATTTATTTTTGGTGTGCCGGGATACAAGGGGCTTGTTTGATATGAAAATGTATTTGCATTTGTTTACAACAGCTGCTGTATGCTTAACAACTTCTGTAATTAATTTTGACCTAGCAGAACTCTTCTGGAGTGTGTGCTGAGCAGAGTTTATATAGTAAATATACTGGATAATCACAGCACTGCACCCACCGCACACCAGACTGAGGCAGGCTGAGAATCCTATTATAGGGAGGGGTGAAATCTCCTTAAGATTCCAAATGGACTATTCCCCACCCAATAGGAGAGAGAGGGAGGGAGGGAGGGAGGGAGGGAGGGAGGGAGGGAGGGAGGGAGGGAGAACAAGCACATGAACATTTCACACTTTCCTCAATCTCTGATTGAAAAATTACAATAGTAATACAACTCTCCCCTGGGAAAAGAAATAGTTTGACAAGGTTAATTTGGAGACAATGAACCTCTAACTGTACGGAACAGTGTGTGGGGTGCGTGTGAAGCCATGTGTTGAGACGGTATGGGTTAAGAAGTTATGCTTGTGAACCACGCCATCATCATTAGCACCACTGTCAATAGTAGTACCTCCCCCATGACATAACACATGCCTGGCTAAATACTGCATACACAATACTGCCATTTACAACTGAACTATCTTGGTGCAGGTTAGAAGAGGTCATGTCCCGCTTGAGCCCTGACTGACCGTATCATGTGTTGGTTCAACAGCTGTTGGGAGAGAGACCACAATGTGTGTTGGTAGTAGGATATTGATGGATGTAGCAGCAGGATACAGTAGGATCCAACTTGGAACAGACACAAAGAGATGCCTGGCATCCAGCGTCCATGGACGAGACAAGAGGCAGCAGCTGCAGCAGTCCTTGTATGAACCCAGGCAGGCTGGCAGGCTGCCTCCCTCCTCCGCCTCCTCTCTGCCTCCTCAGCCTCCTCTCCCTCATCTCCCTCCTCAGCCTCCTGTCTCCCTCCTAAGCCTCCTCTCCCTCATCTCCCTCCTCAGCCTCCTCTCTCCCTCCTCAGCCTCCTCTCCCTCATCTCCCTCCTCAGCCTCCTCTCTCCCTCCTCAGCCTCCTCTGCCTCCCCAGCCTGCTCGGCTATACTACCATCCTCCTGGCTGAAAGCAGCAGAGGCAGTTTGAGCAGCTCAGTTTAAGACAGACTAAACCCACCTCTGCTCCCCCTCCCTGCCCACCCTCTCTGACACTTTGCTGTCCTCAAAAAAGAATAATGCCCTTTGAGCTTTATGGACATGCTGTCTGACTAATATCATTTTTAGCGCCGCTGGCAGAACGCAGAGCTTTAGATATGTATCCCTACTGTGGGAGCTGAGAGATGGCAGTATGGCTGTGGTGGCGGTGGGGGGTTTAGGCCTGTCACTGCCCAAGCCCTCTGTCTCTGCTCAGCGGATGAGAGCACCATTGTCTCTCCGCAGCTCCCAGCAGCAGGATAAGATCGAGATAGAGAGGGGAGGAGAGAGGGGGAGTGAGGTTTGGGCTGATGACAGAGAGGGAGATGGAGACGAGAGCAGAGAGTGTTTGCTAAGCTCTGAGCCGTGGCACCAGGGCCTGACAGGCAGGCAGGGAGATGGAGTCACTGACAGGGAGGGAGGGAGGGACAAACACACTCACTTGACTTTTTCCCCCTACTAGCTCTGACTTTGCTGATAGCTACTTTATTGAGAAGAAACTGACTTACTATGACTGAGATATGTGGTTATCCCACCTAGCTATCTTAAGATGAATGCACTTACTCCAAGTTGCTCTGCATAGGAATGTCTGCTAAATGACTAAAATGTAAATGTAATGTAAATGGGTGAAGGGAGGGAGACAGAGGGAGAGAGGGAGATCGCCCAAGCTGTGCTGCTGAGCTCGTCCAATCTGCTTTGCTCTGCTCTCCAGAGGATTGGCCAGCTCCATCAACTTCATGGGAGGCCTCATCCACTGCTCCTGAAAGAACCAACTCTCCACCAGAATTACAGTACAATACTCTCTCTCACTGTTTCTCTCTCCCTGTTTCTCTCTCACTGTTTCGCTCTCCCTGTTTCTCTCTCACTGTTTCTCTCTCACTGTTTCTCTCTCACTGTTTCTCTCTCACTGTTTCTCTCTCACTGTTTCTCTCTCCCTGTTTCTCTCTCCCTGTTTCTCTCTCACTGTTTCTCTCCCACTGTTTCTCTCTCACTGTTTCTCTCTCCCTGTTTCTCTCTCACGTTTTCTCTCTCCCCCTGTTTCTCTCTCTTCCTCTTTCTCAAACACACACTTTACACCTCGCTCCCTTTCACACTCACATCCACGCCTCAATAGCTCCATGCACACTCCAACATGACTCTTAATAGGCAGAAGAGACAGTGTCACACAGGTGCTAATGGGCAGTCCTAGCACCGCCTTTCCATTTGCAGCAGACAGCATAAAGCTTTGCTGTGTTTTTCCTTCATTACGTTTGTGCTAGCCTCTTCCCTTTTTCCCTGACTGGGTTATTACCTGTTCTGGGTGCTTGTTCCTGACATATGTTGCCGTCTAAATTGGTACCTGCCAGTGCCCTGCTTGCCAAGCTTACGCAAGCCTAAAAAAATGAGTAAGCAAACGAAAGCAAGCTAAAAACAAAACACTGTATTACTCCTTGTTCTCGACTCAACTTTTTTACAGGGCTAATTTAAATGCAATTAACGAAGCCTTTGGAAAAGGAGGAAAACAGCAGTATGAATGAATCCGTTTTCAGCAGAGCAGCGAGGGGAACACTGTATGAATTACTGTCCAAACGCACAGACGGGTCTCTCTCTCTCTCTCTCTCTCTCTCTCTCTCTCTCTCTCTCTCTCTCTCTCTCTCTCTCTCTCTCTACCTCTCTCCCCCTCTCTATCTTTACCTCCCTCCCTCCCTGAATACACACTATCTTATCACGACCCCCTAGCACAACAACAACCAAATAGAGAGATGGAGAAATGGAGGGAGCAGTCTAAAACAAATTCAGGTAGGCCAATGGCAATCTTTGTAAGCATATTATTTCCTCTCAGGATTATGAACAGGGGCCACTTGCTCCTGTCACTGCCATGTTGAGTTGTTAAGTTGTTTGAATGTTTTCCTCCCTCCCTTGCCTTCAACATGGGGACGTTTTATCCCTGTATTATGGATTCACAGTATTATTTGGCATGCTCTCAGTCTTGTCGTTTGCAGCTCCGAGGGATTGTTGGGTTGAATGAGGGATTAGGGCCGGGCCAGTTCCTGCTCACTGCATTGCTCTTGTAGCATCTCAACAATCACAGAGATAAAATGAGCTCCCTCTCATTGTGTTGGGGATTTATGCCTTCCTGTTCCTGTTCACTGTTGTCGTCTTCACTGTCTCCTTTTGGCATAAAAGGTCTATGCGATGGCTGAATGTCAAAATGTGTTTTATGTCTGCAGTTGAAAATACAATGTTGGAGCGTTGCGGCCTGACTACCTCTGCTGTGAGTGGCTGTCTGGTAGTCTGTGTGCGTGTGTGGGCTTGGGCCTGCTGTGTGGTCCTGTCCTGTCCTCCCCCTCACCACAGGGGAGCCATCACCAGTACATGACTCTATAAGTGTCCACGGCCCCAGTCCCACCAGGCCACCATGGCATGACATTAGGCACGTCCTCCTCTCCTCTCCTCTCCTCTCCTCTCCTCTCCTCTCCTCTCCTTTCCACACTGTGGAGTACTGTGACATCTTTATGCCTGCCCAGAGCCTGAAGGGAACCTGTCTCTTTACGCCCTGTACTCCTCTCCTGCTTTCTTTCTTCTTCAAGACAGATTATATTTATGGCTGCAGTAAAAGGGCAAAAGCCCTATTTTGTCATTGATCAGGCTCATTTTTTATTTTCCCTCCCAGAGTCACAGTGAGGGGGGACTGACTATCAGTGGGGTTGAGCCAAGGGGCCTGCAGTGTACATTTCACACAGTTGCTGTTTTATCCTGCAAGAGGGATTGGTTTCTGGAGGCCTGGCGTCAGCCTCTGCTTTACGATTTCAAATCATATTAGGTGCAGCCTTTTGAGAGACATTGGGCAGAGAATAGCCCAGAGAAAACGGTTGGGCATACCTTCAAAGGCTTGGTCGTTTAATTATTCATATCCATTTATTTTATGCTTAAACTCTACACCAGATAAGACCATGCATTGTTGTCCCACAAAATATGTTTTGCAACCTCCATAAATCGCTTTGTTCTGGTGCCTTGAAACAGTCCAAATCAATGGCCACCCCTACACAAAGAGTATTGTCTAGCGTTGTAATGTCTTTTGAATTAGGAGGCGCTGAGAGACTTGGGCCCATTCCTGGAAAAGGTAGCTCACCTCACTGATAGCTCTAGAGACCAGTAATTGATTACAAAGTGTGAAATGAATGAAAGTTAAGCATGGAGCTAGTGTGTCTGTCTCCCTGTAGAGGTGTGTTACTGGCCCAGGACCTTTCTTACTTCCCTCCCTGCAGCATGGACTTAAACCACTCAAAAGAGTTTGTTTACTGTCTGTAAATGTGACTGAAATGACTCGAGTAGACTCAACATTTAGTACTGCAGTCATCTGCCTTCATCTGCAGGGACAGTGTCATCACAGCCCTTTAACTCTCGAAACCAAATATTATGGTCCTACATTTGTGATGGAAACATTGATTAGAACATGGCAGCCATCTTTGACATAGCCAAATGTGACCGGTGTGGAAAGAGGGAAGCTGTGAGGGCTAGGATCGCCTTCAGGTCACATTAACATCTCCTTCCTGCTGGTCTGGCTGGTCTTCTTTAGCCATGCCTGCCTTTGTCTCTGACTCCCTCCCCAACCCCACGCCTCTAAACGCCTGCATGACAACCTGCACCTCATTACAGAGAAACTGTCCACAGGGAAATGACGACTTATACTGCCTGTCATATCTATAATGTATCTGTCTGCCTACTTCCAGCCATTTACTGTACTGCTGGGGGATGAGCAGCAAAGCTGTAGTCTACTGCGGTAGTGAAGGTTTCTGATGCCGTTGTTAGTGTCATTGTTGCCTCCAATGGCTCTGTTACGTCTGTGGTTATTTGGGGCCTCAACCGTGTACGGTAGACGTCCCTCGTTATCAAATAAGATGCAATTCCATTATGTTTGCCTTAAAAACATTACCGCGGGCATCCGTAGCAGAAATGGCTTTGAGAGAAATATCAAGATAACATTAAAGCGATTCTAGCGAAATGATATTGAAATCCATAATAAGATAGATAGTTTAATATCTTTGGTAACGAAAAATAACCAACCCAAGGCTTAAGGACTAATGCAACTTCATTTGAATTTCAAACTGCTGCTCCAGCATGATCCTACATTAGACACAGAGAGCATGACAATTTCCGGATAGACTTTCCAGAGCAACCAGTATATATCTGAGCCCTATGCCAACTGAGATAAATGCTAACCAAGTCAAGTCCTCTGCGCTTTAGCCATAGGCTGTGCCTTCTGTTAGACTCCTGGCTGGCCTGCTGGCTGGCTGGCTATAGAGATGGGGATGAGATAAATGACTGGTAGTGATTAGTTACACCTCTGCTAAATTACTTCTAGGTAAAGACTGAGGCCCTCTGTTCATTATGTCACAGCACATGGAAGCACATACAACATTATGGCCACATATACTGAGTATACCAAACATTAGGAACGCCTTCCTAATATTGAGTTGTATCCCCCCCTTTGCCCTCAGAAAAGCCTACATTTCGGGGCATGGACTCTACAAGGTGTCGAAAGCGTTCCACAGGGATGCTGGCCCATGTTGATACCCACAGTTGTGTCAAGTAAGCTGAATGTCCTTTGGGTAGAGGACCATTCTTGATACACACAGGAAACTGTTGTGTAAAAAACTAAAAAGAGCAGTGTTGCAGTTCTTGACACAAACCGGTGCGCCTGGCACCTACTACCATACTCCGTTCAAAGGTACTTCAGTCTTTTGTCTTGCCCGTTCACCCTCTGAATGGCACACATACACAATCCATGTCAATTGTTTTAAGGCTAAAAATCCTTCTTTAACCTGTCTCCTCCCTGATTGAAGTGGATTTAACAACTGACACCAATAAGGGATCAAAGCTTTCACCTGGATTCACCTGGTAAGTATTTGTCATGGAAAGAGCAGTTGTTCTTAATGTTTTTTGCACTCAGTGTGGTCTTGGTGAAGGTCCTGGCTGCAGTGGTGATACACTTCTTCCTTCAGGAGTCAAATGCATCATGTCATGCGTCTGCAACCATGATATTGCCTGAGACTGTGATAGTTATAGTATGGCTGTGCTATACTAACTTGGAAATGTTTCCATTTCCTTTTGATTCAAAATGACTTGAGGGATATGGTCAGGGGGGCCACTTTGGTTTTAGAAGTGGGGGAAGGGACATAACCTGGCGGGGGATCTGGGGTCCTCCCCCAGAATTTTTGGGTGCATCTAAAGCTCATTTCCTGCATTTTTACACAAACTAGGTAAGAGAACATTATTAAATATGTTTATATGATTAATAAGCCTGAACTAGATCAAAGTTAATTCAATAATACATATTGTGTTCCACCTTTAACCAATAGCCTAACAAAACTAAGACTTTTGATTGTCTTTATTAACATCCCACTATATCAAATTTCAGCCAGACCGACCAGCCAGCCCAGCCACCTGCACGCCCGACACCACCCGTCTAGTCAATAACTCAACTCTCTCCCAACACAATTTCCTTCCCAGTTCCCACCTTTATTTTTTTTAATTCCCAAGGGAAAGGTTTGGAGTCAACAAAAAAACACATACTGTACACCTCAAATATACATTAACACACAGAAACCGCAAACCCTCCATATAATTAATATCATGGGCCTAATGGTACTGTAAAGCTCTTTTTACTTGCAAACAATATAGCTGGGTCCCCCCGTCCTGTCCCTTGGGGTCTACGGCCCTGCAGCACCCCAAACCAACACACCCCACTCAGCTTTTGGATATTAGTGAAACATGAATTGATTGGTTTTGTGTGTGTTACGTAAAAGTCCAGAATGACAACTCCCAGGACGGCAGACCCTGAGGGCCAGGACTGAGCAACCCAGTAGCTAAGGATTGCCTAAATAAGTATCTCCTCAGACATGGGCATGTTTTCAATACAGACTCCTTTAGTCATATTGTGTTCCATATAAGGCATCCCGACCTTATGAGAGTTGCCCAGTATACCTTTAATCTTGTAATAAATCAAATCTGGTGATAGATAACTTGACATCGTGGGAGGATAACCAACCTCCCAATGAATTTCTTAGCAGCTATACATGTTTTATAGACACTCTTATCCAGAGCGACTTACAGTAAGTAGCAAGTGAATACATTTTCATACTTGTTTTCTTTCTTCTCTGTACTGGTTCTCCATGGGAATCAAATCATCAACCCTGGCGTTGCACGTACCATGCTCTACCAACTGAGCCACACAGCTTTGTTACACAGTTTCTCCAGATATTAGTCACCAGTATCAACATTTACAAGCAAACAAAAACAGGAGTGAAGGGAGAATCTGTAGACATGCTGAAATAAAAGTACATACCAGAAATTAGCCAGCCTTCACAAGACAAACACATAGGCAAATCTGTCCCTTTTTGTGTTTTACACCTCCAGCAGAGGAATTACATTTATGAGTGCATGGTATTCAGTTTACCTTGCCAGCCCATCAGTACACTTAAGAGTAGCCCGTTTCTACTCTGCTTGCTTTTACAACTCGATGAAACAGCACAACACATACACACTGAACTATGCTCAACTCTCCCGTGCTGGTCCAGCCAGCCAGCCTTCCAGAAGCTTTACTTTCACACAGCCTGTTAGCCCACTCTGTGGTGTCCACAGTCCAAAATTCAGAATGAAGGCGGGACATGACCCCCCATCCCCAGTGAAAGTTGCGCCCCTGGGTATGGTAATAGATCATACTTGTATATTTTGTAGTTAATGCAACAGTAAGGAGCAGTGTGCTATTTATAGAGCTAATGAAGGATTTGGAGGGCATGTGTTTAAGATGGAACATCGCATAAGACACAGTTCATTTCTATTTAGAGAAGTGCAGAGAGAGAGAGAGAGAGAACAAAAAACACCTCCCAGTGGCTTCAAAGGCCCGGGGCCCTGATTCCCAGAAGCCGTACAGTAGCTTAATGATCAGACACTGTGGTAATGGCGCTGAAAAATAGCAGTAACACACTATTTAAGATTAGCCCACACATTGTAAGCCTCAGCAATATGATTGGTTGTTATGGCCCTGAAAAACATTTCAGAACAGCATCAGTCTGAACAGTTAGGTTAGGATTACTCCTTTTATTGGCATACTTATCACCATGAATTAATCAAGAATTCACCATTATGGTCATAATATAATGGTCAATGGGATTATGTGTTGAGCAGATTTCACATTACCATATTTCCGTATGCTACTAATGTCTGTTCTCGAATTAAAGTATTGGTTCTTGTTCAGTATGCCAGAGAAAAAGGCCTCATTAAGGCTCGCACACATTGCACCATATGTTGATCTGGTGTTCGTCTGCCAATCGTTCGGCACGCTGTGTTTTAGAGACCACCCGCTGGTGGACCCGCTGACTGATGACATTTTTACACAATTTAAACCAGGGTAGTCTCATGGCATACAGTCTTAAAGTTGAAATGTTGGAGAGTGTTAAAATACATTTAGCTTGACGTTGGTATTCATACTGTGGTCTCTTCTAAAGCAGCAGCCAGAAGCATCATGCTCTTTAAGTGAAGGGTGAAGGAAGAAGTGAGTGTAGTAATGCTCTGAGTGGAAGTGGAGGTTACAGACCTCCTCCACCTTACTGCCATCTCAGTGGAGCGGAGGCTCCAGGAAGTCACATCCACAGCCAAACTGCATGTCAATTGCCAAGCAGTTCAAGTCTCTCTCCCTCTCTCTTCCTCTCTCCCTCTCCCTCTCTCTCTCTCTCTCTCTCTCTCTCTCTCTCTCTCTCTCTCTCTCTCTCTCTCTCTCTCTCTCTCTCTCTCTCTCTCTCTCTCTCTCTCTCTCTCTCTTTCTCTCAAATGCACATACAAATTGAATTTAAGTACATTTGACAAACTAAGGCTTCTGTTCTACCTTTTTTGGACCTTATGTCCCTGTCAGCTCAGGAAAACATCCATATTATCACCACCCACCCAAAAATCTGTATTTAAGACTAGGAAATTAGTCATGCAGTAGAAGAAGTCACCAATTAGCATGTTTTACTCCAAAGCATTGCTTTGCATTTCTATGGAAACAAGAAACAACCGATTGCACCACTATGTTTGGGTTCAAATCATTCTTATTAAGACTGTTTTTATTGTGAATGTGAGAATAAGTAGCTGTTTCCTAAAGATGTGCAGCTGTGTGGTTGGTGGAGACAGAGCTGGCCTGATACAGAGGCAGTGGCAGGGCCGTAGCTAGCTACTCCTGAGTGCTCTGAGAATATTCATCTCTTCAGTAACCACCAAAGACTGCAGCAGAGCAAAATGAGAAATGTTGTTTTATAATGAGAGCCTTAGGCAAAGATATACAGAGGCATGTCTTTTTAAGAAATCCTGTCATTATATATTCTCCTAGTGATACTGCAGAGAGGAGAAGGCATACTAAAGAACAAACTCACTCAACTGAGGGTTTAGGATGGATGCAAGAACATCTTTAATGTTGTGGGTGTCTACAAATGTTGATATTGCTGAGTGGCGGGGGGGGGGGGGGGGTAAACACATCAACCTTTCATGCTATACTATATCAGATAGTGGAGTCTGTGATGATGATGATATTCTCTGGGGTGTCAACTCTCACACCTTTAAATAGATCCTGGTAAAGAACTTGCTTGCCCGAAGAGCCAATCAGAGTGGCTTTTGGTAGTGTTTATTCCCGCAAAACATTGAGGCTATAGGGTTAGGAGTAGGGCTGTACTTGACAGTAGCCATTCAAATGGTCTCCCTCTCTCTCTCCTGCCTCCTCTTCCCCTCTGCAGTGCGGCCTTGTCTATTTGCTCTCAGCCTATCCCCTCATCTCAGACACGATCAGCCCGGCAGATTGTCGGCAGAGGTGCTGATAGCTGTCACTAGCGATTCCCTCCTACACATCTTCCGCCCTCTTGTAGTCAGACCCTTGTTTGAAAAACAAATTTAAAATGTAGAGAACAAGACTTGTTAAACTGATTATTGCAACCTAAAGTTTGCCTCAGCTGTTACGGCCGAAGGAGGCACGAAATGGAAGTGGTGAGAAATCGATAGTCCACTCTGCCTCTTCCGACATCTTAATGCCAGTCTCTCCTGAGAGGAGGGCATGCTGAAGTGATGGAGTCTGTCAGCTGCAGGAGATGTCAGAGGAGTTTTTAATGGAGGTCTCGGCAGAGCTGACAAGCAGTGAGGAGCTGTTTATATTTTACCTTTATTTAGCTAGGCAAGCCAGTTCAGAACAAATTCTTATTTACAATGACAGCCTAGGAACAGTGGGTTAACTGCCTTGTTCAGGGGCAGAACGACATATATATATTTTTTTACCTTGGCAGCTCGGGGATTCGGTCTAGCAACCTTTCGGTTACTGACCCAACGCTCTAACCGCTAGGCTACCTGTGAGGAGCTAGGGCTGGTCGACCCAGTTCTTCTCATACTAGGCTATTGTTTGTCAACACCACCGCCACACATTCACTTTCTCCCTCAGTCTGCTTAGGATGCCAATATGCTTCATTAGCCATCCTACTGGGTATATAGTCTGATTCTGGTACACGGTAAATGATAAAATCATGTTAACCTTGCTGGAATGAGATTTTAAATCACCCCACTGAATTTACCTGAGGATTAGATTCCCCACGCACTGATTAAATGCACGGCCAAACCAGTATTTATATGGATGTGTTACACTGAAAATTATTCCTAGCTGTGAGAGCATAGTATTAAACCAAAACCTCTGATGCCGACAGTTTGTTTTCACTAGGCGCTAGATAAGATTGGGAATTTCTTTATGGCCCTATTTTTTATATTTGTAAGCAATGTTTTATAGCACAGTCAGACATTTTGGATATTTATCTGGAGGGATTTTTTAAAGATATTGTATTGAATTATAGTGAAACGGATGGGAGATGAAAGTACATTTTCATTATTATGAGTGCTCTGACTCTGTCTGTAGGTTAGTCTTTATGCAGGGTGAGCCACTAGTGTCTTAGTGAGAAGTTAATCTAGAGGCCCATAGGGACAATGTCTCAATATGTGTGACTTGCCTACACGTGGAGACTAGGTCTAGCTCAGTACAGGCAATACCAGACAATTGTAACCCAAACACAGCCATTCCATGTTCAATCCAGGCTGACTCAAGGGAATGTGACCATTGAGGTGCAAGGCTGCAGGGAGGGTCGGAGGGCCACTGGACTGGTATTCACTTCTGGATCGATCACGTCAGTAGTCAAACTCATTGCGGCGAGGATGTGACCTCCCACTGCAACTCACTATTCTAAACTCTCTGCAGAGTTGTGCTAAATGGTGAAGTAAAGGCAGGGAACCTAGAGCCAAGCATACATCCTAGGAGAAAGGTCACAAGCTACTTCCTGATGTGCATGAAAGACAGCTTAGAGTTTGAGAGTGGGCTAATGGTACTGCATGCAGGCCTTATTCCTATTCCAGCCCAGTCACTCACACCCACCACACACAACACACGCACATGCACAGAGGCATACACGTGCACACACACACACGAAACACCGCCCGACACCTCCAGTGGTGTTAGAAAGCATTCTTCCAAAATGCGCCTCTGTGTGCGAGTCATATTTTTGTGTTTTCCATAAGACCACGGCATCAAATCAGGGCAATAATGTCAGACAAATTGTGTAAGTAAATGTGAGCTGGGTTGTTCTAGAGAGGGGGTGGTTACCCTCCCTGCATGCCAATAAGACAGCTCTGTGGTATCTAGCCCGAAAAGCAATTCATTGAAATGCAAAAAAAGGGGGAGAATGCTCAGTGCAAAGATGCTGACAGGACAGAAAGCTGTGCTCATCCATCTCAGTTTGCCAAGTTTTTCCTCTCCCGGTGAGGTGAGGTGAGCTCCTCCTTGTCCTCCCTTTCTGTGAGATATGCACCCGGGGACAGTCAGAGGACAGACGGCAGAGAGGCAGCGCTACCTCTAGCAGCTAGCCCTTTCATGCTGTAATGGCAATGTTTTGATCACCTTCTCTGACCGTGATGAACTGTGACAATGGCCGTGAGTCTGAAACAAACTCAAAGTCGGCCATTAAATTAAATTATTCCCCCAAATAATATAAAAAAAGAAATCATGTTGTCTTCTCTCTGTCTGTCTTCTAGTCTGGCCGAGCCTTGACCTCTGACACTGCTCTGGCTCCTTGTTTCATTCAGTGTTGTTATTATGACTGCCAGTCTATCAAAGTCCTCCCAGATCTCACAACTTCTAAATGTAGGGAAGGAAATAAAGCTTTAAATCACCAGACAGCTTATTGTTGATGGATTGATTGTTGATTGGTGACTGCAGAGCTGTTGTTCCCAGCGAGGTGTGAACATTATTCACAGCAGACTGGGTTGTGAATGTGATTTAGGTCGACTAGCTGCTATTGTCCCAATGGGTTTTACGTGCGTTCGTTTCAACGGCTTCAATGTCTCTTGTGTTATACTGTGTAATCACGCAATGAATTTCTCCTGCCCCTTTAACTGACTCATCACTCATCATTGTAGAGATGCAGAATACTTTTTAACAGTCCTGTGGAGCTCTATCTCTCTCGCGCTTTCTTTCCATTCTCTCATGCCTGCTCTTCCTCTCTGCAGTGTGGCCTTGACTTCTTTTTTTGGGCCCTTGGGGTATTTAGGCCCTCCAGCAGGGGTGGGTCTCAGTGTCCCTCCACCCTAGGGCTATTCCCCAGTCCACCCTGCCTCCCTGTGATCCCCACTGAACCACTGTCTGTCTGCAGCCCCCTGATCCTCACACATCACACCAGCCCTGAGCATCTCTGAAGGCCAGGGCTGCCAGGCCTTTGGTTTAGCCTCACAATGAAAGAGCAAGCTTATTGACCCCCTCTATGCTCCTCCTCATTCCCCAGCCTGCCTGGAATGAGCCCTGGGGCTCCTGTTAGCCTGTGGTGGGGTGTCTATCTGTCTGTCTGTCAGGGGACATTATTCTCCTTCGGTCCCAGTTAAGGAGGTGTTTTTTGTCCTGAGCATGTAAAACTCAGCTGACACCCGCAGATAGAGAAAGCAGCTTTGATCCTTCGTCTGTCATGACGTTGTAGAACTGAGACAATCTGAGACGACAGGCCAGGACTGAGCACTTTATTCCACCGTAGGCACTGGCTGAACTTAAAACACTCTGGCTCCAGGAAAATGAATGTCAATCTGGGCTTTTACCTTCAGCTTGGCCTGTGTGAGGCCCCCTGTGTGTCTTATAGAATGAATGGGGATTTAAATGTATTTTTTGGTCATACAGGCCTTCTATTAAGAGTCCATATCTAGGTGGTGTTTAATCATACTACCATTCACTCCCATAAAAAAAAATATATTTTTACCTTATGCCTTCACTTCCTTTCGACACCTACACCCAAGTCGGCCTACCTGATCATATTTAAAGGCTGTAGTCCGGTCCAAACTCCAAGTCTCATCTCACTGTAATTGCTGTAAAGTGATGTTTACATAAATAGACTTGTGTTTTGCTTCTATAAACTGTATGTGTTGAGTTCAATGCAGAGCCCAGAAGTTGCAACTCTGTGGCCCTATTACTGCAGCTGTGCAATCTCCCGACATTCAATGATGTGACAGGCAGCCCAAAACACTCCATCCTCACCCCAGCAGAGAAGGAATGGGAGGAGGGGAAGAAGACGATAGGTAAACAGAGCCATTAGGGACAAATCTCTTTCTGAAGAAAACAAAATCACATCATCAAACAAGAGAAAAAGAAAAATATGATCCCTCAGCCCTTTGGGGCCCCAGCGCTGAAATGATAGCCGACTACGACATTTGTCTTGATCAGCCTGTCCTTAGGGATTGAGAGAATGGAGAGAGGGAGAAGCTGAGAGCACAGCTCCGCTCTGCTTCAAAGTGCCAGACACGTTCATTACTTCTCTGTCTTATTATAGCTCTATGTGGACACTTCATGCACGAATCAGAGAGTACAGCGAGCAGAGTACTACCTAGCATTCATCTGTAATTTGGCCTTTGCATTTGGTATTAACATGGTTACAGTGGTCATCTTTTAAATAGCACAGAGCAAAGAGCTCTACAGAGAGGCAGTGGAGTCCATCAGTCATGGTTGGCCCAAGGAACTATATACTGCTTTTTCAAAATGACAAGATGGACTATCTAGGTTTTCTCCTTTCTCTATATGACATGTTGCTGTTGATATGGGTTTGGACTGGAACAGAGGATATTAGAAGCCAATCTGTAGTAATAGACAGCAAAGACATTTACGTCAAATTTCAATGATGATTATGGTCCACCCAAACATCCTTATATTAAACAATATCAGTCACTCTGATTGTTTTGGATTGGATATTGCACCCGGATCGCATCATATATATAAATATATGCCAAAAATATATATTGTGTATATCCTATGATTCTTCATGGCATGTCATACAATAGCCATGTAATATGGTTAATCATAAATAGGATTACGTGGTTAAGCATAATCTTGCTTCCCATAATGTGTTCCAATAATCACATACTTATGAAGGCTCTCATGGCCACATACTGTCAAAACGTGTTTTGATTCAAACACTCAACTTACTTGGCCAAATAAAGGTAAACAAACAGATAGGAGGTGAAATTAAGTGAAAAGAACCTTTTCTGTCTTACTCAGAGAATGCCACCCCTAGAGCTCTCCATTTCTCTGCATCCTGTCTCATCTACCATTATGACACATTCCTGGTCCTCCTCATCCACTGCAATGGACAGCAGTGCCCCCCCCCCCCCCCCTCTCTCTCTCTCTCAATAGGGAGGAGGCTTCCTATTGACCTCCATCTTGGCTGTGCAATAGTGTGTCTCTGTCCTCTCCGTCTGTCCTGTGCCAAGTCCTTACAGATGCTTGGTCATTTCTCCATCCCAACGCTAGTCAATTTCAACACTTTTTACAATTATTTTCCCAGAGTGGGTTCTCTGAAGGAGGCCAGTTTGTATTATAGCCAGCCTTCAAGCTATTTAGTGTCTCAAGCTGTTTTTCCATCTCAACTTTATTCTGTTACATTGGAATGCCCTGAGGAAATGTGGGGATGTCTGCAATATCTTTGTCTTGCTGACCAGTTTGTTGTCGGTTTTATCTTGTCAAGATGCTGTCTCTCACTTTGATATTTAATTGTCTCTCTAGAGTGAATTATGCGCTAAGCTGTCTGATAGACAGTCATCCTCGCAACCGTCAGAGAAATGCTCCGCCTCTGCTTTTCTTTTTACGTTGGCAGTGTAACATCAGAATTATACAAATGTAACATCATATTTTATTTATATTTATGATTAACAGGATAAAACTGAGTGATGTCATTGGGCATCATTACTCCAGATGACAGATAGTGAATGCAGCAGAAGGCATGAGGATACCTAGTGCCCACATCCTCTTTCGCAGTGCCAAGGCTGTTGGATAGAGAGGAGGTGGGCAAAAAAAAGACAACACAAAGTACTGCTGAGATATCTCTGCCATCTGGCCATGTTTTTAACACTCCAGTGTTTGTTAAAGGGATCTTGATGAATCACCACATCTTGTTCATTTCAAATAAAGAAAATGTTCCCTGAAGCACAGAGGATACAGGCATGATACAGGCGTGATAGGCAGCCATAGCACTGGTGAAGATGATGGTGGTGGTAGTCATGGTGATGACCATGTTGTGTGCCCTCCTCTCTACTAACTGTAACAGTCTCCTTTTCTCTATCTCCCTCCCTCCCCATTTCTCACTCTCTCGCTCCCCCTCTCCCAGGTCAGAACATGGTGTTTCCCCCGGTGGCTCTGTGGGTGACGGTGGGCCTGGCTGTGTGTCTGCTGGGTCTGCTCATCGCCCTGGCTGCAGTCTGCCGTAGGAAGATCAAGGAGAGCTGTGAGGAGGACAGAGCAGGTACCTGTCTGTATGTATGTCTGTCTGAACAACTGTGAGGTGGACAGAGCAGGCTCACTCAACTCTGCAGTCTGTCTCAACAGCACCGCTCTGTTGTCTTTCTGAACAACACTTTTCACAGCAACACACTGAGCCGTTCCATAAACACACGCAGAGACTACACTTGAACACCCATTTCAATGGAGATAGTTGGGCGGCCTCACATGAATCTTCCAAGGTTAAAGAAGGGTGTGATTGGGTGCTTTCTTTCGTCTTTGCACAAGCATAACAATATAAAGATTAGAGAGAACTTTATTAGAGCCAAAAGTGATGAAAGTGAGAGAGAAACATTGATGATATAATACCCCTGGACATTAAAATAGAGATTATTATAGTTTTTTTTTTTTTTATTATTGTTCTATTGTGTGTAGAGTTGATGAGGTGAATAATGTACAGACCCGTCCTGCTTTCAGACCCTTCTGAGGACACTAGTTCAAATGCAAAATGACTGTCCCAATGATTTTCCCAAACCCTCACAGAGTAGGCCTGCAGATTACCTATATAATAGTGAAACTGGCGCCCAGATTATGTGGAAGACACAGCGGGAGAAGAGTGGTGGTTACCAGGGATGACAGCGGGAGGAGAGTGGTGGTTACCAGGGATGACAGCGGGAGGAGAGTGGTGGTTACCAGGGATGACAGCGGGAGGAGAGTGGTGGTTACCAGGGATGACAGCGGGAGGAGAGTGGTGGTTACCAGGGATGACAGCGGGAGGAGGGTGGTGGTTACCAGGGATGACAGCGGGAGGAGAGTGGTGGTTACCAGGTATGACAGCGGGAGGAGAGTGGTGGTTACTAGGGATGACAGCGGGAGGAGAGTGGTGGTTACCAGGGATGACAGCGGGAGGAGAGTGGTGGTTACTAGGGATGACAGCGGGAGGAGAGTGGTGGTTACTAGGGATAACAGCGGGAGGAGAGTGGTGGTTACCAGGGATGACAGCGGGAGGAGAGTGGTGGTTACCAGGGATGACAGTGGGAGGAGAGTGATGGTTACCAGGGATGACAGCGGGAGGAGAGTGGTGGTTACCAGGGATGACAGCGGGAGGAGAGTGGTGGTTACCAGGGATGACAGCGGGAGGAGAGTGGTGGTTACCAGGGATGACAGCGGGAGGAGAGTGGTGGTTACCAGGGATGACAGCGGGAGGAGAGTGGTGGTTACCAGGGATGACAGCGGGAGGAGAGTGGTGGTTACCAGGGATGACAGCGGGAGGAGAGTGGTGGTTACCAGGGATGACAGCGGGATAAGAGTGGTGGTTACCAGGGATGACAGCGGGATAAGAGTGGTGGTTACCAGGGATGACAGCGGGAGGATGGTGGTGGTTACCAGGGATGACATGTAAACATCAGGTGCCAGTGTCTTGGACAACTGGTTCAGAACCTTAACACCCAGACAGTGTTTGTATGTATATGAGATTATCTGCTGCTGTGGAGGGATGCTGTGACCCCGTCTGTCTGCAGGAAGTTCATTTAGAAGAGTCTGATAATTAGCGCTACTGAATAGCTGGGGACGGCTTGCAGGCAGAGCAGGGACTGACTGAGAGAATGTATGGTGGGGAGCCGGTGGCCTGGCTGTAATGAGATGTGCCCCGAGTGAAGGAGATGTTTAAATAAAGGTCAGCCAGTGTCTGCACTGGTCCCTGGGGTTTAAAAATACATCTGGAACTGACTCACACTCAGAGGCAAGAATAATTATAGCTCGATGGAACATATGAAATTAAAATGAAACGAAAGAGAGAGGGAGAGAGTATTACAATACATTCCCAGTGTTTCCCTGATATTAATTTCATGGCCGCTACCCCCCCCCCACTCTGCTGCTGAAAAGAATCCTAGGGGAAACACTGATTCCATACCATGAGCAAAAGGTCTTGTGGGGTCGCAGACCTGTTCTCCAGTAACCAGGAGGAGCAGGCTGCTACTCCAGTAGTAGTAGAGAGAGAGGGTTGATAAACTGGCGGTGCACCACTCAACTAAATGAGAGGTTAAGACTCATTCTGTTCCCTGTCTGTGGATGTTTCCAAGTTCTTCATGATCCCTGTTTGCCAAGTTGAAGAGTAACATACACTGACTTCTTCACGTAGCACACAGACTCACACACCCAGATAAATTGATACCTTATGAATACAGATGTGGAGATGTGTTGAAGTGCACATTCACAGCTGCTGGAACTGCAGGAAGACGGAAAGCGCAACCTAATTGAGGCTGTCTTATCTTTTAATGGTGTTCTTGGGTTTGGCCAGATTGAAGTTGACGCTCTCCTCTGAAACTCTGGGTAGTGAGGGTAGAGGGGTCAAAAATAGTCCAAAACATAGTAAGTCATTTTTCTTCCCTGTCATAATGTATATGGAGCAGTGGATGTGTATCCTAACCGGGCAGAGCAGCAAGTGGGATTGGAGTCTGGGAGATGAAAGCTCAATTTATTCTAGTATTTGTTGCAGTACACATCTTTCTTCCTTCCTTTTTACTTTTCTTCCCTTTTTCCTTCCTTCCTTCCTTCCTTCCTTCCTTCCTTCCTTCCTTCCTTCCTTCCTTCCTTCCTTCCTTCCTTCCTTCCTTCCTTCCTTCCTTCCTTCCTTCCTTCCTTCCTTCCTTTCTTCCTTTCTTGCATAATGAATGTGTATACCATACATGTCCAACATATGCTGTAAATGGACCAGTGTACCATATTCCTGAAGCTCATTTTACATTCAAATGAGCGTGTGATTTAATCCGACATACCCTCGGAGTGTGTTATGTGGATTGTGCTATGTGGAGTGTGTTATGTGGATTGTGCTATGTGGAGTGTGTTATGTGTCGGTGACATGGGACGAATGGCCCTCCGTGATAGATGAAGGTCATCGTGGGGACATGGATGATTCAGATCACTCCACAGGGGTTCCATCTTCCAGGTGCTTCATCCAGCTGCTGCACTCAACTTGTTTTTATCCCTGCATGCGTATGGGATGTAACTAATCACTTAAATAACCTTCTTATATTGGACCTAAACTCTGAAATCCATCTCAGTGTTTTACGATGGCCGCTTCCCCTTGCCAGAGCAAATTTCACTCAAACTCAGTGGATGGCAGCCACCATTTTGACTTTGACATAGAGGCGTCTCTGAAAGGCCTGTTGCATCCTGGTACTGTAGAAGTGTCCCTTGAGGCTGCTCTTCCCATAGTGTCAGAGGTTGTTCCGTCAGGACAGGAAGTGTTGGCCGTTAACTGAGGAGAGGCGGCTCAAGGTCTCTCACAGAACATTTACACTCCACATTCATTTTTGATATTTTCTAACCAACTTTTAGAGCTAGAGTGTGATGTCATAGTGCTGAGAGAGAGAGAGAGAGAGAGAGAGAGAGAGAGAGAGAGAGAGAGTGAGAGAGAGAGAGAGAGAGAGAGAGAGAGAGAGAGAGAGAGAGAGAGAGAGAGAGAGAGAGAGAGAGAGAGAGAGAGAGAGAGGAGGTCTGTGATTCTATTCCCTCTGTCTTCATCATAAAAAACACAAATGCTGTAAAAGTTTCTAGTGAATGTTTGTTTAAACTAAATGTCCTCTTGGCACCAGAATTTAGAGGAGGGCAGCTGCTCAAATATGTGACCTTCTCAAATGGATTCCTGTGAAATCCTCCCAGATAATCATTCTGAGGAGGGATCCAGAAATAGGTAGCTATGCCATGCGAAGAAAGGGGGAAAACAACTCACTTGAAAAGCTGGAGATTTGAATGAATCACTCTGAGAAATTATAACCTGTGGGCATACACATACTGTCTGAGTGTGGTGTTTTCAAAATGCGAATACAAAATGGACTTGAAGGAATGTGGAACGGAAATGGAATAGTGCGATGTATGAAGGACTGTGGACATTACAATAGAAGCAGCATATATATTTAAATGAAACATGGCAATCTTTTTACTGCTGCAATTATGGGGATTTTGTGATTTTTCAAGGATTTTCTCTCTCCGTCAGTCTTGTAAATTGCAGCAGACGTACAAAAAAAACTCAGAGACAATATTGTTGCCTTCGTGTTTAATTTGAACCAATGATCAGTTGAATCTGGGTTGTGCAGTAAGTGTCTGACACAAAATGCCGTCTCTCTCTCAAACACAATGGAGCTGAGGATGGTGTCAGAAAATTCTAATCAGCCGTCCTCTGGTTCCTCTGTTTCTGGTCTATTTTATAGTGTGTGTGCATGTGTGTAGGTGTGCTTGTGTGTGTGTGTGTATGTGTGTGTGCGTGTGAGCACGTTTGTGTCTGCGTCCGTGTGCCCATCATCACTGTGCTTCCTGTCAGCCTGGCCCAGTTGACAGTATGTTTCCAGAGAGAAGAGCCAGTGGCCATAGCTTAATGTGATTACTGTCTTTGTGAGTGGGCCAGGCCAGGGGGGCAGCTGTGGTCCAGTGCCCCATGCAGCCTCAGCCTCCGACTGAGCCGTGAAGGATGAGCACACCATAGGTTTAAATGAGCTGCTGCCTTGTGAAAGCCAGAGGAACAGTGCATTGCGTGCCTGCGTGTTTTCCCCGGTGTGTGTATCTGTGTGTTTAATGGTCTGATGGCTTCTCTCTCCACAGCCAAGGAGCTTGAAGAGGCCAAAGAGCTGCAGGAAGAGGAGCCGTCTAAGACAGGTCAGCCAAAGCACATCTGGAACAACCATCACCACATTTTTACACCATACACATAGAGGCTAATTACTCCTCATTACTCCTGCATACCCCATTCTAATTCAATTCAGAAATTGCCAAGAACGTACATGGAATGGATTTCTGCTTCTTCCAGTGCAATATCTAAATGCAGTACTAATGTTTGAGCACCAAGCACGTTTTTCAGCACAGTAGTGAGAAAATATTTATTATTGTGTCCTGAATAAATGTTTTAATTAGCAAGCAGGGCAAGTTCTGTGCTCTGAGTCAAGGCCGTGGTGGATGCCAGGCACAGGTCTGAACGACTCTCCCTCCAGCGATAATGTCTTTAAAGTTATTCATTTGACTCCTTCTTTAGTGTGATTGAATTATTTAGCCTCCCTGTGAACGCCACAGTTAATACTATGTGATTTTAATAAGCTGAGAGATGAAGGAAGGTCTCTGGGCAGAGTGGAGGGAGACAATGGCTCCTTTTCCTAATGCATGTCTCATGAATGTTTCAAAGTGAACTCTGCAGCCATTGGAAGGGTCACCATACCTACAGCTGCCTTACTGGCTAGGAGCAGGAATATCTCCAAGACCCTCCACCTCAACCCACTGTTTTGTCCTGACCCCTCAACAACCCCCTCACCTTTCTCTTTTCCTCAAAAGCCACACCTGTGCGGGCGGTGGTGCACCATGCGTGCGGTGGTGGGCGTGAGCTGAAGAGGGGCTCAGCAGCTCATTCTTCTGTCGTCTGAGGTACCTCTTTAAAACACTCCAGACAGTGGCTTTGTTTTGCCATCTGGCTCCAATTGTGCTGACAAAGGGAGAGGTTCCTGTGTGAGACAAAGGAGCAGAAATGAAGGCCACTTTAATAAATGCAGGATGATGGGGGAGCTGCATTTGTGTGTTATCTTAATGAGCTGTCCGGAGGAGAGCGTGCCTCCCTTTTCAAAGCCAGCCTGATTGGAACAATAACCAGTGATAACTGGGAGCCTGGACTCATCCTGGGCTTCTGCGTTTGGAAGGCGAGGCGTTCCCCTCACCGGTGTTAGAGCAGCTAGCTAGCAGGGTACCGCTTTACAAACAAGATGCTTGGCCTGAAATCCTTGATATGCTTGCAGCTGGAAGAGCCAACAACACCCATTCCCCCTCCTCTACTTCCACACACACATACAGTACACACACACACACACACACACACACACACACACATTCCCCAACCCCCACCTCTTTTCTGAAATTAGTTTTGTAATCTCAGCGTGATGCGCAGTTTAGAGTTAGCTGCAGTAATCCCAGAGCAGCACACTGTTCGGAGTGGGCTGCAATCTCTCTCTTTGCACCACTAGCCCCTGTCTGTCTCTCTGCTCTGCTCTCTCTGCATCCTGGGCTCTGTGGAGTTAGCCTAGGCCCTAGCAACAGGGCACTGGCAGAGTGTGCGTCGTCGTGACCCAGTTCTTTCATGAGGGAAGCATCATCAGAAAGAGGCTGAGAGATGTGAAAATGGTCTCTGGTTTGTGAGGTGAATTAACCTTCCTACCTGGCTTGCTGAAACAAGGTGCTGTCAATTTAACCTTTTATTTTAACTAGGCAAGTCAGTTCAGAACAAATTCTTATTTACATTGACGGCCTACCGGGGAACAGTGGGTTAAACTGCCTTGTTCAGAGGCAGAACAAAATATTTTTACCTTGTCAGCTCAGGGATTCGATTCAGCAACCTTTCGGTTCTGGCCCAACCCTCTAACCGCTAGTCTACCTGCCGTCAAGGTTGAAGACAAGCTAATGTTATGCTCCATAATGCTGATACCATGGAGTGAGACCACGTCACGCATCCTCCAAGGCAACAGCTGAAAGATGGATGACAGTCGCTTGAATCGCATTAGATCGTTAGGAGCAATAGCTCGTCAACCTAAATATCTTGATGATTTTAATACACTGCACAGGAAACGGCTAGGGCAGCTGCCTCAGACTCAGTCACATTACAGTTGGTGTATTCCCATAGCAGTGTTTGTAAGAGCCTCCACAATTCAGTGGGATAGCTGTTTAATCTATTCAACCATGACAAACCTAAAAAGTAAAGTTCAACGACCACGTTCCGAAAGGGAAAAGGCATGAACACAAGATTTCTAGAGAAACTCTCACATCTCCATCTCTCACGTTAGGCTTACATCTCCCTCCCTTTCCTCAGGGAACCAAGATTGCACATTGTTTTGTGTCCTTTTATGAAATAGTCATATTCCCATGACCATGGGTATTAGGAGAACGACAAAGTCATGAAAATGAAGCCCTGTATCCTATAACACACATCAGCTCAACCCCGGAGTCCAGCTGCAATCCTCACTGATCTACTCAGTAATACTGATGAGGAGAAGGTGAGAGGAGTCTAGAGGAGAGCCAGCCCCCCCCCTCTCTCCCCAGCCCCACTCTCTCTCCCCAGCCCCACCCTCTCTCCCCAGCCCCACTCTCTCTCCCCAGCCCCACTCTCTCTCCCCAGCCCCACCCTCTCTCCCCAGTCCCAGCCTCTCTCCCCAGTCCCACCCTCTCTCCCCAGTCCCACCCTCTCTCCCCAGTCCCACCCTCTCTCCCCAGTCCCACCCTCTCCACCCAGCCCCACCCTCTACCCCCAGCCCCACCCTCTACCCCCAGCCCCACCCTCTCTCCCCAGGCCCACCCTCTCTCCCCAGTCCCAGCCTCTCTCCCCAGCCCCACCCTCTCTCCCCAGTCCCAGCCTCTCTCCCCAGCCCCACCCTCTCTCCCCAGTCCCAGCATCTCTCCCCAGCCCCAACCCCTGCCCCAGCCCCAGCATCTCTCCCCAGTCCCAACCTCTCGCCCCAGCCTCTCTCCCCAGTCCCAGCCTCTCTCCCCAGCCCCACCCTCTCTCCCCAGTCCCAGCCTCTCTCCCCAGCCCCACCCTCTCTCCCCAGCCCCAGCATCTCTCCCCAGACCCAACCCCTGCCCCAGCCCCAGCATCTCTCCCCAGTCCCAACCTCTCGCCCCAGCCTCTTTCCCCAGCCTCCGCTTCTCTCCCCAGCCTAAGTCTCTCTCCCCAGCCCCAGCCTCTCTCCCCAATCCCAGCCTCTCTCCCCAGCCCCACCCTCTCTCCCCAGCCCCAGCATCTCTCCCCAGACCCAACCCCTGCCCCAGCCCCAGCATCTCTCCCCAGTCCCAACCTCTCGCCCCAGCCTCTTTCTCCAGCCTCCGCTTCTCTCCCCAGCCTAAGTCTCTCTCCCCAGCCCCAGCCTCTCTCCCCAGCCTCATCCTCTCTCCCCAGCCCCAGCCTCTCTCCCCACCCTCTCTCCCCAGTCCCACCCTCTCTCCCCAGCTCCAGCCTCTCTTCCCAGCCTCTCTCCCCAGCCCCAACCTCTCTACCCAGCCCCACCCTCTCTCCCCAGCTCACACTTCTCTCCCCAGCCTAAGTCTCTCCCAAGTCTCAGCCTCACTCCCCAGTCCCAGCCTCTCTCCCCAGCTCACGCTTCTCTCCCCAGCCTAAGTCTCTCTCCCCAGTCCCCACTTCTCTCCCCAGACCCAGACCCAGCCTCTCTCCCCAGCCCCAGTCAAACCCGACAGGCCTCTCTTTAAACAGCCACTGCAGCCAGTGTAGTCTGTGGTGCTCCTCTTCTCATGTGCTGTCCCAGTGGTCACATATTACTGCTTAAAGATATGTAAATACAGTCGTTATGATTCCTTCATTAGTGGATGTGGGCCACAGAAGAACTTCAGGAGAGCTAATTAACAGACGTCCCTGTGCTCTACGGCTAAGTGTTCCTCTGCATAACTTGTGTGCTTCTGCTTGTGTTCCTCACTGGTTTAATACAGTACAGTACACTCCTTCCTCAAGAGGGTGCTTACTTCAACACTATCAACCTGCATCCTGGGAATAGGGTTTTGGTGTCAAAAGACGATTGCATCGGAATGAGGACTGTAATATTCTGTCCTACTTTCATGCATAATTGGGGCAACAGGTAGCCTAGTGGTTAGAGTGTTTGGGTTAATACCCGAAAGGTTGCTGGATCAAATCTCTGAGATGACAAAGTACAAATCTGTCGTTCTGCCCCTGAACAAGGCAGTTGACCAACTGTTCCCAGGTAGGCAGTCATTGTAAATAAGAATTTGTTCTGAACTGACTTGCCTAGTTAAATAAAGATAAAATACTAATTTGTGGGTGGGACCTTTCCTATAATCAAAACACTTGAGAAGACCAGCACCTGACTCTGCTAATTGTGTCCCTACAGTGTTGGATTTTTCATTGGCTTTTCATATATTACCGTACTACTGGGCCAGATCCTGTTAGGTAGTGTGTTGCTAGAGGATTTCCCTCTCTCCTCTTTGAACTATTAATGGTGTGTGTTTTGCATACTGAGCAGGGTTTAGCCTCTTCTCAAGGGTTATCTGTTGGTCCGGGAAGAGAAGGCCATTGTCACACTGAGAGAGATAACGGAGGGATAGCTGCTCCTAAATCATATGGAATAATGAGCGCTGTCAGACCTAATGAAAGCAGTCAGCAGCATTCTGCATCACAACAACATGGAGGCCCATTGAGGGCATGTAGCGCTGATCCGAATATTAGGGTAATATTAAAGTAATTTCATAGAGCGTGCTAGATCGGATGTGTCTTTGGGAGAAGAGGAGAGAGGTGTACAGTACATCAAGGGGCAGGGCTCTACATTAGTAAAGCAGGGTTTAGGGGACAGCAACAAGCATTCCCAGGGTGAATTCCTGTCCACAGACGTCATCTGTCCCTCCCCTGTCATGTGACCCATACCCCTGCAGCCCAGTGAAGCGCCCATGGGGGGGGCGACGTGTCGTCAATCCATCTCACTCCCCTGATCTGCCTCCCCTTAGTGTTCCAGAGTGTGCCACGCGTTGGTTCCACATGAGCACACCGCTGCAGTGGCTAATTAAATAAAGCACTGTGCCCTCTGCTTCCTGTTAGCTTGGGCAAGGTTGGTGCACACACACACACAGGAGAGGAGAGGAGAGAGGGAGGGACGGTGGCCCGGGACGGGGGGGTTAAAGAGAGAGACAACCGTTATATTGTAATCCCTCCTCATTCGTTCATTAGGGAGAGTCATGATAAGGTTGGCTAAATACTCAAAAGTAATGTGAGAGCCTCCAGAGTGGTCTGATGTTTTGGACCTATAACCCCACAGATAGGACTGTGGCGTTCATGACATTTTGTCTGCCGGTTATTGTCATGTAAAAGTCTGCTGGTCTCATGGTAATTGACCGCTAATTAACATAAACACTTTTACCATCTCCAGGCCTCCATGCATCCGAGCCACTGATGTGGCTCTTGGAACATCTTCATGAAAACAAATCTAAAATAAATTGAATATACACCATCACAATAAATCCGTTATTTAGGCAGGTCTAAAGTAACACTGTGAACAGTTGGACTACTGTATGTTATCTGGCTAGCAGACAAGATATGCTGATAAGTCCTGTGCCATTATTTTATATTATATATTTTTATAGTAAGAATAATATAATTTCACTTAACTGAATAAAATAGAAAGGATATTTTTCCCATTCTGGAGCGAGTGTGCGCATATGAAGAGGCTATGTTGAGCATAAAAGTGATTTGAAACAGGTCAGATACACTAGATTTTGAGTTATTTGGCAACTTTAGTTGTGAATGATACAAACCTTAGAATGTCTTAGAAATCAAATCAAATATGGCGCTGCATTATACGACTGACTATAGGCTATTGATGTTTGAGAAAGTAGCAAAGAAGGCTTGCGCTCTGTTCAGGTCATCCATATGCACTTTAACCTCTAGTGACTCCCCATCCCTGATGCGGGAGCGTAATCATCGACTGACACTAATTAGCATAACGCAACGGACATAAATATTCCTATTCATGAAAATCACAAGTGAAATATATTGGAACACAGCTTAGCCTTTTGTTAATCACCCTGTCATCTCAGATTTTCAAAATATGCCTTACAGCCAACGCTAGACAAGCATTTGTGTAAGTTTATCGATAGCCTAGCATAGCATTTTGTCCAGCTAGCAGCAGGTAACTTGGTCACGGAAATCAGAAAAGCAATCAAATTAAATCATTACCTTTGATGAGCTTCGGATGTTTTCACTCACGAGACTCCCAGTTAGATAGCCAATGTTCCTTTTTTCCAAAAATATTATTTTTGTAGGCGAAATAGCTCTGTTTGTTCTTCACGTTTGGCTGAGAAATCGCCCGGAAATTGCAGTCACGAAAACGCCAAAAAATATTTCAAATTAGCTCCATAATATCGACAGAAACATGGCAAACGTTGTTTATAATCAATCCTCAAGGTGTTTTTCAAATATCTATTTGATAATATATCCACCGGGACAATTGGTTTTTCAGTAGGACCGATTGGAATAATGGCTACCTCTGTATTTTACGCGAGAATCACTCTGGGAGCCATCAGGTGACCAGTTGCGCAATGTAGCCGCTTACGGGTTTTCTTCAACGTAAATGCGTAAAACTACGTCACAATGCTGTAGACTAATCTGGTTGATAGCCCATTCACTGCTCAATAGGGACACATTGGAACGCAGAGCTTTCAAAAGATGAGTCACTTCCGGATTGGATTTTTCTCAGGCTTTCGCCTGCAATATCAGTTCTGTTATACTCACAGACAATATTTTTACAGTTTTGGAAACTTTAGAGTGTTTTCTATCCTAAGCTGTCAATTATATGCACATTCTAGCATCTTGTCCTGACAAAATATCCCGTTTACTATGGGAACGTTATTTTTCCAAAAATGAAAATACTGCCCCCTAGTCACAAAAGGTTTTAATAGCAAATGGAGTCCGTTTTCCCGCTGGTTCGTTTTTCAGGCTACTCTGGTAATTTCACTCCATGCATCAACACACTGTTTGAGGAGCATGCAGCCTCTCGCTGCGCGACAGGTGATATTCTGCCCAAACTCTGTATGCCATGCTCTCTCCAACCCTGTTCCTACAGCTACCAAGTGTTTCATTTGGGAAACCTAGTGAAATCGGATCAGGAACATCGATAATAACATGTATTCACACCAAAACTTATTTCAATAAACTGTTGACAGCCCCTCTCTCTGCGTGATGGATAAAGGAATGAAGGAGAGAGAAGAGGAGGTGGAAATGAACGGTGGTGAGTTATTCTGTAGCTAAAAGTAAAGCCTATTAATTAGATATTAAAAATGCCCTATTACTAGGCTATTCAAAATCGAATACAAATTCACTATAATTGTAGGCTAAGCCGTCCTGCACAATCAATTAACCAACAGCGTTGCCTAGGCCTGTACGTTCTCTCCCTGATTCATGGATAGAAAGTTTGGTGCTTAGCATAAGGTAACTAGTTCATCCAGTATGCATAGTAATACTGTCCACACTCGAAGGCGATGACTAGAAACGGCACAATCATTCTTTTAATTCCGTTTTTTTGGGAGGCGGGGCTGGGTTCGGCTCACAGGCCTATGCGTATGCATAAACTCTAATATGCATATTGGTGTTTTGAATTAATCATCACCTTACAAAGCACTGACCATTTAATTGTGTTAGGCTTTGAAACAACATCCACAATGAGCATGTTTTCCACTCAGTTTCAACCTGTTGTTGAACTTCTTTCTTCAAATTGATCAATCACAGTGAGGTGATTGTGAGGTGAGGTTTTAAAAGCACGTTCTGTTTTGATGATGATGTGTTTGATGGGATTTTCTATTTAATTTGCATTAATGTCAGAGTGGTTAGAGGGACAATAGAGCCCTGAGTACCAGGCCATTAGCGACCTGATGGTCGTTAGCAAGTTGGGTACTACTAGTGCATGTCCAGAGTGCATAAAAGGAGATTACCGTGACTCAACAGTCACATGGCTCATGTGTGGCGGTAATACAGGCACCACAACAGCCCTACCCACAGATTACAAAGAAGGTATGAAGGCTGGCTACATACATGTTCACATCCCATGCTACAGGGAACCACTTTCTGCTGCTAATAGCCAACAGTTCTACTGTACAATGTTGTTTTGTTCTATCATCCTAATTGTCTTACTGGCATTACGAAGCTCATATTCCTCTGTTGTTCTGTCTTTCAGCCATGACCCCCCTGAAAAGCTAAAGACAAAAGAACACAGGTAAGAATCACATACGACAACGTCATTACACACCCTTCATGTGTGTGTCCGTGTGTGTGTGTGTGTGTGTTTGTGTGTGTGTCATATCAGGTTGTCTTTGCATTTCATTTCCCCCTCCAGCGATTGCAATGTATTTTCAGGAGGCAGTACGTGCCCTCGAGGCCCCAAGGTCTGCAGAGGCTGTGGGTAACTGCTTCTGTAATGAGCCCCAGGCTGCATTCATTCTGTGAAGGACAATCAGGAATTTGGGAAAAGTCTTGATATTTTGATTCTCAAAATCACAGGGTCATTGGTTGCCATGACAAATGTATTTCTGTGCAATGTCATTAGAAGTGGGTTTTGAATATTCCAGCTCGTTCCTAACCCCCCTTAAAGCCCAATTAATGTGAAACACGTGATTTTCCTCAATTATAGCATGTTATGATTTGATATTGAGATTGAGGCCGCATTGGACCTATAACCATTGTAGCGATGAGTCATTAACCTGCCAGCACCAGGTGTGTTTGTGTGTCTCTGTGGGAGACGTGAGTGACACAAGAATATAGGAGGAGGTTAAAAATAGAAATGCTGGTTGTAAAGTGAGAAGCATCAACTTTCTCTCTCTCTCTGTCTCTCTCGTTCTCTCGCTCGTTCTCTCTCTCTCTCCCAGCCAGACAGACACGTAGGTGTTGATAATAGTCTCCGTGACCTCAACAAGTCAGCCTATTTATAACCTGTTTCTTACAGTTTATTTGCTCCCTTCAGTGAATTCGACTATGCCAATCTTTTGCTCACTGTATTTATCTAACACGTTAAAAAAAAGTGAGAGGAATTTGACTGCTTAAATCATTTAGAGGGATGATGCTTGTCAGCTCAGCCCACCAACCTATAGTACAGTACACTACCTTCAGGGCTGGGGAGTAACTGATGATTACATGTAATCAGTTACATGTAATCTGATTACACAAAAAAAATGTTACTCTAAACAGTAATTAGATTATAGATACTTTTGAAAAACTAGATAATTACTTATTGGATTATGTTGAAATCCAGAAAGGATCTTGCGAAAATAAATAAAAATACATTATGACACCCGTATCTCAGTATTGAGAAAAGATGCAAGTTTAATTTTCTTCTCTGACCACAAGCCAGAGACCACTATGAGGACACACCAAATGCGTTTTATGGATTCTGTTTGTCTTCTTGTAATGTCTCTTAAGGGGAAAGTAATCCAAAAGTAACTGAAAGTAATCCGATTATACTACTGAGTTTGGGTAATCCAAAATGTACTTTACTGATTACAACTTTGGACAGGTAAATAGTAACAGTAACGGATTAGATTTAGAAAGTAACCTACCCAACCCTGCTTGCCATGTAGACATACACACTCCTCAAAAAGCAAGCCGCTAAATAGCTAGCTATCTAACTATTGGAGAAATATCTCTGATGTTCAGTTTATAGTATTCAGCTTGGTATCTGAAGAGGATGTACAGTGCCTTGCGAAAGTATTCGGCCCCCTTGAACTTTGCGACCTTTAGCCACATTTCAGGCTTCAAACATAAAGATATAAAACTGTATTTTTTTGTGAAGAATCAACAACAAGTGGGACACAATCATGAAGTGGAACGACATTTATTGGATATTTCAAACTTTTTTAACAAATCAAAAACTGAAAAATTGGGCATGCAAAATTATTCAGCCCCTTTACTTTCAGTGCAGCAAACTCTCTCCAGAAGTTCAGTGAGGATCTCTGAATGATCCAATGTTGACATAAATGACTAATGATGATAAATACAATCCTCCTGTGTGTAATCAAGTCTCCGTATAAATGCACCTGCACTGTGATCGTCTCAGAGGTCCGTTAAAAGCGCAGAGAGCATCATGAAAAACAAGGAACACACCAGGCAGGTCCGAGATACTGTTGTGAAGAAGTTTAAAGCCGGATTTGGATACAAAAAGATTTCCCAAGCTTTAAACATCCCAAGGAGCACTGTGCAAGCGATAATATTGAAATGGAAGGAGTATCAGACCACTGCAAATCTACCAAGACCTGGCCGTCCCTCTAAACTTTCAGCTCATACAAGGAGAAGACTGATCAGAGATGCAGCCAAGAGGCCCATGATCACTCTGGATGAACTGCAGAGATCTACAGCTGAGGTGGGAGACTCTGTCCATAGGACAACAATCAGTCGTATATTGCACAAATCTGGCCTTTATGGAAGAAAGCCATTTCTTAAAGATATCCATAAAAAGTGTCGTTTAAAGTTTGCCACAAGCCACCTGGGAGAGACACCAAACATGTGGAAGAAGGTGCTCTGGTCAGATGAAACCAAAATTGAACTTTTTGGCAACAATGCAAAACGTTATGTTTGGCGTAAAAGCAACACAGCTCATCACCCTGAACACACCATCCCCACTGTCAAACATGGTGGTGGCAGCATCTGTCATGTACTGTCATGTTGTGTCTTGTCTCTGTCCTTTCCTTTCACCCTGTCTCCCTCTGCTGGTCGTCTTAGGTTACCTTTTCTCCCCCGCTTTCCCCCAGCTGTTCCTTGTCTCCTCCTAACTACCCATTCACCCCGTTTCCCACCTGTTCCCTTTTTCCCTCTGATTAGGTCCCTATATCTCTCTCTGTTTTTGTTCCTGTCCTTGTCGGATTCTTGTTTGTTTGTGTCATTCATGCCTGAACCAGACTGTCGTCATGTTTGCTGTAACCTTGTCCTGTCCTGTCGGAATCTGCCGGTCCATCTGAGCCTACCTATGTTTGGTAATTAAAGAAGCTCTGTTTAAGTTAATTCGCTTTTGGGTCCTCATTCACGCACCGTAACAGAAGAATCCGACCAAGAATGGACCCAGCGACTTCGGATCCTCTCCACTCAGCCGTCGGGATCCAGGGAGCGATGCTAGGCAGACACGAGCAGGAAGTGTCTGCTGCTCGACATGCCGTTGAGACCCTGGCCACCCAAGTCTCCAACCTCACAGAACAGGTTCACCATCTCCGCCTCGATCCACCGGCCACTTCCAGGGCTTTCGAATCTCCGGAGCCCAGAATCAATAACCCGCCGTGTTACTCTGGGGAGCCCACTGAATGCCGCTCGTTCCTCACCCAGTGTGATATTGTGTTTTCTCTCCAGCCCAACACTTACTCCAGGAGCACTGCTCGTGTCGCCTACGTCATATCTCTCCTTATTGGACGGGCTCGTGAGTGGGGCACGGCAATCTGGGAGGCAAGGGCTGAGTGTACTAACCAGTATCAGGACTTTAAGGAGGAGATGATACGGGTTTTTGATCGATCTGTTTTTGGGGAGGAGGCTTCCAGGGCCCTGTCTTCCCTATGTCAAGGCAATCGATCCATAACAGACTACTCTATTGAGTTTCGCACTCTTGCTGTCTCCAGTGGCTGGAACGAGCCGGCCTTGCTCGCTCGTCTTCTGGAGGGTCTCCGCGCAGAGGTAAAGGATGAGATTCTCTCCCGGGAGGTTCCTTCCAGCGTGGATTCCTTGATTGAACTCGCTATTCGCATTGAGCGACGGGTTGATCTTCGTCACCGAGCTCGTGGAAAGGAGCTCGCGCTCTCCGTCGCCCCCCTCTCCGCATCACTACCATCTTCCTCTGCCGGCTCGGGTGCTGAGCCCATGCAGCTGGGAGGTATCCGCATCTCGACTAAGGAGAGGGAACGGAGAATCACCAACCGCCTCTGTCTCTATTGCGGTTCCGCTGGTCATTTTGTCACTTCATGTCCAGTAAAAGGCCAGAGCTCGTCAGTAAGCGGAGGGCTACTGGTGAGCGCTACTACTCCTGTCTCTCCTTCAAGATCCTGCACTACCTTGTCGGTCCATCTACGCTGGACCGGTTCGTCAGCTTCCTGCAGTGCCTTAATAGACTCTGGGGCGGAGGGCTGTTTTATGGACGAGACCTGGGCTCGGGAACATGACATTCCTCTCAGACAGTTAAAGGAGCCCACGGCCTTGTTCGCCCTGGATGGTAGTCCTCTCCCCAGGATTCAGCGTGAGACGCTACCTTTAACCCTCACTGTTTCTGGTAATCATAGCGAAACCATTTCTTTTTTGATTTTTCGTTCACCTTTTACACCTGTTGTTTTGGGCCATCCCTGGCTAGTTTGTCATAATCCTTCCATTAATTGGTCTAGTAATTCTATCCTCTCCTGGAACGTCTCTTGTCATGTGAAATGTTTAATGTCTGCTATCCCTCCTGTTTCCTCTGTCTCTTCTTCACAGGAGGAGCCTGGTGATTTGACAGGGGTGCCGGAGGAATATCACGATCTGCGCACGGTGTTCAGTCGGTCCAGGGCCACCTCTCTTCCTCCACACCGGTCGTATGATTGTAGTATTGATCTCCTTCCGGGAACCACTCCCCCCCGGGGTAGACTATACTCTCTGTCGGCTCCCGAACGTAAGGCTCTCGAGGATTATTTGTCTGTAGCTCTTGACGCCGGTACCATAGTCCCCTCCTCCTCTCCCGCCGGAGCGGGGTTTTTTTTTGTCAAGAAGAAGGACGGGTCTCTGCGCCCCTGCATAGATTATCGAGGGCTGAATGACATAACAGTTAAGAATCGTTATCCGCTTCCTCTTATGTCCTCAGCCTTCGAGATCCTGCAGGGAGCCAGGTTTTTCACTAAGTTGGACCTTCGTAACGCTTACCATCTCGTGCGCATCAGGGAGGGGGACGAGTGGAAGACGGCGTTTAACACTCCGTTAGGGCACTTTGAATACCGGGTTCTTCCTTTCGGCCTCGCTAACGCTCCAGCTGTCTTTCAGGCATTAGTCAATGATGTCCTGAGAGACATGCTGAACATCTTTGTTTTCGTTTACCTTGACGATATCCTGATTTTTTCACCGTCACTCCAGATTCATCTTCAGCACGTTCGACGTGTCCTCCAGCGCCTTTTAGAGAATTGTCTTTTTGTGAAGGCTGAGAAGTGCACTTTTCATGCCTCCTCCGTCACATTTCTCGGTTCTGTTATTTCCGCTGAAGGCATTAAGATGGATCCCGCTAAGGTCCAAGCTGTCATTGATTGGCCCGCCCCTAAGTCACGCGTCGAGCTGCAGCGCTTTCTCGGCTTCGCGAACTTCTATCGTCGTTTCATCCGTAATTTCGGTCAGGTGGCAGCTCCTCTCACAGCCCTTACTTCTGTCAAGACGTGCTTTAAGTGGTCCGTTTCCGCCCAGGGAGCTTTTGATCTCCTCAAGAATCGTTTTACATCCGCTCCTATCCTTGTTACACCTGACGTCTCTAGACAGTTCGTTGTCGAGGTTGACGCGTCAGAGGTGGGCGTGGGAGCCATTCTTTCTCAGCGCTCCCTCTCTGACGACAAGGTCCACCCATGCGCGTATTTTTCTCATCGCCTGTCCCCGTCGGAACGTAACTATGATGTGGGAAACCGCGAACTGCTCGCCATCCGGTTAGCCCTAGGCGAATGGCGACAGTGGTTGGAGGGGGCGACCGTTCCTTTTGTCGTTTGGACTGACCATAGGAACCTTCTTTTCGTTCCCGTTCCTACTCGTCTGGCCGTTCTTCAGTGGGCTCACTCTGCCAAGTTAGCCGGCCACCCTGGCGTTCGGGGTACGCTTGCTTCCATTCGCCAGCGTTTTTGGTGGCCCACCCGGGAGCATGACACGCGTCGTTTCGTGGCTGCTTGTTCGGTCTGCGCGCAGACTAAGTCCGGTAACTCTCCTCCTGCCGGCCGTCTCAGGCCGCTTCCTATTCCCTCTCGACCGTGGTCTCACATCGCCTTAGATTTTGTCACCGGACTGCCTTCGTCAGCGGGGAAGACTGTTATTCTTACGGTTGTCGATAGGTTCTCTAAGGCGGCTCATTTCATTCCCCTTGCTAAGCTTCCTTCTGCTAAAGAGACGGCACAAATCATCATCGAGAATGTTTTCAGAATTCATGGCCTTCCGTCAGACGTCGTTTCGGACAGAGGTCCGCAATTCACGTCTCAATTTTGGAGGGAGTTTTGCCGTTTGATTGGGGCTTCCGTCAGTCTCTCTTCCGGCTTTCACCCCCAGTCTAACGGTCAAGCAGAACGGGCCAATCAGACTATTGGTCGCATCTTACGCAGTCTTTCTTTTCGTAACCCTGCGTCTTGGTCAGAACAGCTCCCCTGGGCAGAATACGCCCACAACTCGCTTCCTTCGTCTGCGACCGGGCTATCTCCTTTTCAGAGTAGCCTCGGGTACCAGCCTCCGCTGTTCTCATCTCAGTTCGCCGAGTCCAGCGTCCCCTCCGCTCAGGCTTTTGTCCAACGTTGCGAGCGCACCTGGAAGAGGGTCAGGTCTGCACTTTGCCGTTATAGGACGCAGACTGTGAGGGCTGCTAATAAGCGTAGAACTAAGAGTCCTAGATATTGTCGCGGTCAGAGAGTTTGGCTCTCCACTCAGAACCTTCCCCTTAAGACGGCTTCTCGCAAGTTGACCCCGCGGTTCATTGGTCCGTTCCGTATTTCTCGGGTCATTAATCCTGTCGCAGTTCGACTTCTTCTTCCGCGATACCTTCGTCGCGTCCACCCGGTCTTCCATGTCTCCTGCATCAAGCCCGTCCTTCGCGCCCCCGCTCGTCTTCCCCCCCCCCCCCCCAATCCTTGTCGAGGGCGCACCCATCTACAGGGTCCGTAGAATTTTGGACATGCGTCCTCGGGGCCGTGGTCACCAGTACCTCGTAGATTGGGAGGGGTACGGTCCTGAGGAGAGAAGTTGGGTTCCCTCTCGGGACGTGCTGGACCGTGCGCTGATCGAGGATTTCCTCCGTTGCCGCCAGGTTTCCTCCTCGAGTGCGCCAGGAGGCGCTCGGTGAGTGGGGGGGGTACTGTCATGTACTGTCATGTTGTGTCTTGTCTCTGTCCTTTCCTTTCACCCTGTCTCCCTCTGCTGGTCGTCTTAGGTTACCTTTTCTCCCCCGCTTTCCCCCAGCTGTTCCTTGTCTCCTCCTAACTACCCATTCACCCCGTTTCCCACCTGTTCCCTTTTTCCCTCTGATTAGGTCCCTATATCTCTCTCTGTTTTTGTTCCTGTCCTTGTCGGATTCTTGTTTGTTTGTGTCATTCATGCCTGAACCAGACTGTCGTCATGTTTGCTGTAACCTTGTCCTGTCCTGTCGGAATCTGCCGGTCCATCTGAGCCTACCTATGTTTGGTAATTAAAGAAGCTCTGTTTAAGTTAATTCGCTTTTGGGTCCTCATTCACGCACCGTAACAGCATCATGGTTTGGGCCTGCTTTTCTTCAGCAGGGACAGGGAAGATGGTTAAAATTGATGGGAAGATGGATGGAGCCAAATACAGGACCATTCAGGAAGAAAACCTGATGGAGTCTGCAAAAGATCTGAGACTGGGACGGAGATTTGTCTTCCAACAAGACAATGATCCAAAACATAAAGCAAAATCTACAATGGAATGGTTCAAAAATAAACATATCCAGGTGTTAGAATGGCCAAGTCAAAGTCCAGACCTGAATCCAATCGAGAATCTGTGGAAAGAACTGAAAACTGCTGTTCACAAATGCTCTCCATCCAACCTCACTGAGCTCGAGCTGTTTTGCAAGGAGGAATGGGAAAAAATGTCAGTCTCTCGATGTGCAAAACTGATAGAGACATACCCCAAGCAACTTACAGCTGTAATCGCAGCAAAAGGTGGCGCTACAAAGTATTAACTTAAGGGGGCTGAATAATTTTGCACGCCCAATTTTTCAGTTTTTGATTTGTTAAAAAAGTTTGAAATATCCAATAAATGTTGTTCCACTTCATGATTGTGTCCCACTTGTTGTTGATTCTTCACAAAAAAATACAGTTTTATATCTTTATGTTTGAAGCCTGAAATGTGGCAAAAGGTCGCAAAGTTCAAGGGGTCCGAATACTTTCGCAAGGCACTGTACAGTATGGTTACCTACCATGCAGCTGTGTAACGACACTGTCTAGAGAGACTTATGGAGTGTCTGGATGGTGTGGTGTGGTGTATTTCCTCTCCCAGAACAGAACAGCCCGGTGCAGTATACTCTCTGTCTATCTATCTGTCTGTCTGCCTGTCTCTCTGTAGTGAGGGTCAGGTGGACCCTCCACAGATCACACCAGTAATGCAGTGGCAGACTGTGAGGCCTCACCCATCACCCAGTGACTGGAGCCTGGCCTGTGTGGCCCCTGGTCTGCTGCCTGTCTTTAGAGAGGGATGGGCTGGCCCATCGGCAGGCCAAGCATTGGGAGGCTGTGTCAGGCTCCACCTCACTCCCCTGGTCCTCCCCTTCCTGCCTAGGCCTGAAGGAGAGGACTGCCCAGGCCAGGAAGCCCAGCTTGGGTACCGTGTTCTGACTATTTTAGGAAAGCTTCACTAGCTGACAGAGGGAGGTTATGAATGCCAAGCATATTTTTGTTACAACAGCGGTTTCTGTGAAATCTATATTTTCCTCTTTCATTATGACGAGCATGTTTGATATTGCTCGTGGATATTTTTAGAGGCGTTTCAGAAGCTTTCCATCAATTTTGACCCAACTAAGATTGAACCTGTCACATTAAAGGAAGCAATGAATGCAGTGTGAGAGCTTCCTCTTTATTTTCCTTCCATCCAGATTTCATAGGGCAGGTTTAGGGGTTCAAGACATGGATCTGTTAATACGACGATGGGATAGTTTCCCTATAATTATATTCATCACATTTGGAGAATAATCACAAGGGCCAGCTGGAGTGAAGGAGCTGACACTGCATTTCAGCTGACACACGCTTTGTCAATGCACACATATTATGTTACTATGCAAATAATACAGATGTTTCCCTTGCTGTAAAAACGCAAAGCAAAGTTATTTGGTGTCAAGACAGTGATATCAATATCTTTATTGTGCGTATATGTCGTATGAAGCGGACCAAAATGCAGCGTGGTATGTGTTCATGATGATTTTTTAAATAAAAGAAAGCACTGAACACTGAATACAAACTATACAAAAACAATAAACGAATCACAACCGTGACGCTATAATGAGAACTGTGCTGACACAAGCAACTAACATAGACAATCACCCACAAACTGTGAAACCCAGGCTACCTAAGTATGATTCTCAATCAGAGACAACTAATGACACCTGTCTCTGATTGAGAACCATACTAGGCCAAAACATAGAAATCCCAAAATCATAGAAAAACAAACATAGACTGCCCTATACTAAATAACGACAAAACAAAGGAAATAAAGGTCAGAACGTGACAGTATATATACGGTCACAGTATGTTTTTATTCATACAGTGATTGGATCCAGTCAAAAAAATTACAATTGCTGAGAGGGCCAATGTCACGCCCTGAACTTAGAGAGGTTTTCATGTCTCTATTTTGGGTTGGTCAGGGTGTGATTTGTGTGAGCATTCTATGTTTTGTTTTCTATGTCTAGCGTTGTCTCTGATTGGGAATCATACTTAGGTTGCCCTTTTTCCCTCCTTTCAGTGTGGGTAGTTGACTTTTGTTAGTGGCACTATAGCCCTGTAAGCTTCACGGTTGTGTCTTCGTTTGTTGTTTTGTTGGCGACATTTTAAATAAAAGGAAAATGTACGCCCACCACGCTGCACTTTGGTCCACTTCTTACGATGCCCGTGACAGAACTTCCCACCACCAAAGGACCAAGCAGCGTGGCCAGGAGAGGCAGCCAAAAAAAAACTTTTTTGGGGAGGGGGCACACGGGACGGTTGGCGGAGCCGAGGATGGAACCAGAGCCAGTCGGGTGAAATTGGAGGGGAGCGAAGGGAGTGAAGCAGAGACAGTGAAGGAGTTGATGGGGAGATTGGAGGAGAGAGCTATTAGAGAGTTGCTGTGTTGGTGCATGAGGCACGACATTCGCCCTACGGAGCGTGTCCTCGGGTTGATGTCACCTGAGTCAGCTCTCCATACTCGTCCTGAGGTGCGTGCTAGCCGTCTGGTGAAGACTGTGCCAGCCCCACGCACCAGGCCTCCTGTGTGCCTCCCCAGCCCTGCACGTCTTGTGCCAGCTTGGCGCCCCAGACCTCCGGTGCGCCTCCACAGCCCGGTGAGTTATGCGCCGGCTTTACGCACGGTTTCCCCAGTTCACCAGCTCCCCGCACGTGTCGGGCTAGAGTGGGCATTCAACCTGGAAGAGTGGTGCCAAGGCTACGCACCAGATCTCCAGTGCTCCCCCCACAGCCCGGTCTATCCTGGGCCTCCTCCACGGACCAGGCCTCCAGTAGGTCTCCCCAACCTGGTTCATCCCGTGCCTCCTCCACGGACCAGGCCTCCAGTAGGTTTGAGTCCGGTGCCTGCTCCACGGCAAGGGTGCCCAGTCTGGGGCCCGCAACGAGGGTGCCCAGTCTGGGGCCCGCAACGAGGGTGCCCAGTCCGGGGCCCGCAACGAGGGTGCCCAGTCCGGGGCCCGCAACGAGGGTGCCCAGTCCGGGGCCCGCAACGAGGGTGCCCAGTCCGGGGCCCGCAACGAGGGTGCCCAGTCCGGGGCCCGCAACGAGGGTCCCCAGTCCGGGGCCCGCAACGAGGGTCCCCAGTCCGGGGCCCACAGAGAGTGTCCCCACACCAGAGGCGCCACCAAAGTGGGGTGAGCCAGAGGTGGAGCGGGGTCTACGTCCCGCACCAGAGCCACCACCGTGGATAGATGCCCACCCAGACCCTCCCCTATAGGTTCAGGTTTAGCCCTGTAAGCTTCACGGTTGTTTCTTTGTTTGTTGTTTTGTTGGCGACATTTTAAATAAAAGGAAAATGTACGCTCACCACGCTGCACTTTGGTCCACTTCTTTTGACGGCTGTGACAGCCAACCATGATGACAGAGGGCAGAGGAACTCGTTTCCTCTAACTTCCCCAAATAAAGTAGAGGCACCAAGAGTCACTCTCAGTCCAAAATGGCACCCTATTTCCTATAGAATCCTATAAGCCCTGCTAAAAAGTAGTGCACTATATAGGGGATAGGGTGCCATTTGAGCCACGGTCTGTGAGGTTATCTGACATTACTACGCCCTGACCTTCACGTTCAGTCCTATCACTGTTGCAGGCCAATATCCTGTAAACCATATTCTCCTGCTGAATCACCACCAATCAATTATTTTAATATTTCTGTGGCCATTTTTTTATAGATTATCTCATTTATGCGTAGTGCAGCATGTCTTATTAAATAACGTAAGTTCAGTGCATCTGATTATCTTGCTTTAATGTCATGGGACATTTCTGTTTTCATAAAACCTTTTACCACCTTCTTGATATATCTGTATGTGATTCATTATTATTTTCTAATCTTCATTCTTATATTTCATACAACAACTGCAGGCCACTGGGTATGGAATTCACTCACCTTGCGTGTCCATACTGTGTTCACATTGAGAGCTGTTGCCATGGTTAGTAATTAGCCGTAGTGAGTGCTCCCTGAAACATTGAACAATGGTGAAGCATCTCCTGTAATTCCTCACAGAGGACTGTGTGTCCTTGAGGGAAGTGTCATTCATTGTGGAGACTCTCACCTTGTCTGCTAGTAGGCTTTTACCAGAAAATGCTAATAGACCGCCTGATTGCGTTTGTTATCGGCTATAGCATGGTGAGATATGCAGTATAAACGTGTACGTTTGACACAATTTAATGATCCATGTTAATCAGGAGGACATATCACTCCAAATGAGTCATGCAAAGAGAACCTCAGAATCCCATTGTACTGGGAGCTGCAGCACACATGCCCTGATATTATATCTGCCAATGGAAGGAGGATGAATTGTCAAGGCCAGACACAAAGCGAATAAAGGAAATCCTGTGAGTGTGAATGTGCGAGAGGAGGCAGAGAGACAGATATGGCCTAGTCATCCAGCAACAGCCAGTAGACTACCACAAATGAATTCCAATGAGAGAGTAGATATTAATACGTCTAATAGGACAGGGCCTATAGGTACAATTAGCTCTAGATAATGGCCCTCTTCTTTTCTACTAGAGCTCTAAAATATTGATTTAATTCTCCCCTGTATATCTACTTAAACTCTGGACTGTCACTCTAAGAATCTATCTCATTGTTATGTTTTACAGTGTTGGCCAAGGGGCTTATTCTGTCTCTGTCCTGTTTTAGGGAGCAGAGACGACACATCACTTTGAGGAGCCGCACTCTTCTCTTTTTTTATAAGAATGAGGAAGAGATAACGAGGCGAAGAAATAAAGTGAGATATAAAAATGGGAAATGGTTCCTGGAGCATTTCAAGTATAGCTGCTGTGCCGTGGCTCGTTGTTGAAAGTGAGAGAGACAGCGAGAGCAAGAGAGCTGGCGTGAGGTGAGGAATAAGCTTCGCTTGGCGTGTCGGTGTGACCTTTGGGTGTTTCTGGGGAGAGGGCAGGCGCCAGGCGACGCGGCTCCTCAGGTTACTGTTGTCTCAGCGCCGCGGCGAGGCTTGTCTGATGTTGATGATGTCAGACAGGACACTTACGCTGGGCTAGAGCTCTCCTGGGAGGTGTTGGCTATGGAATCACCCTCTCCGACTCGCTCTCCTCATCCTCACATCTGTGCATTATTTAGCTTATTGTCTCAGCCATTTATCAGGATAATGACTATGCAAGCGTATAATACTGTACTGTACATTTCTCCAAGTGACAAGCACCAGATACCTGATGATGACCACTGAGGAAAAGCCAATAAGGAGATGTGCAGAAAACTGCATCATATTGATATTGGAGAATGGTCTAGGATGGATAGTTGTGCTGCTCAGAATATCACTGACTGCATAGTATTTTGTAGCTTTGCTTGGGGAGGATTGGCGCGGAGCCATACGCATCAGAATAGTGGAGATAATAGTGCAGTGAAAAATAAAATACAAGGACCAAAGTTGCTGGGCTGGCTGTACTTTTTTTTGGACCTTAATAACGATTTTCATGACAAGGAACTCGTAATATCAGTGTGCAGTGGCAGGCAGCGGGAGTGTGGGGACTGAATCACTGATCAATGACAGCTAATGAACACGGCAGGAGTTCTGCTCTGTTTGCCTCTCGACAGAGAGCCCCGCTCCTCTGAGAGAGATTTTTCTTCTATTTTGCACCCCAAAAAAATACAGGAGGCTTCATTGAAACCAACTGCCTCTGGGCTCAATTAACTAGCACAGATTACTCATAATGCAGAGGAGAGCCTGGGTTTGTAATACACAGCATGGAGACCACTCACCTTCCCTCCTCCCTCACTACAACTCTATGCCTTGGGGCCCCGTGACAGTGCAGTGCGGTGGGCTGCGGTATGCATGCAGAGGTACATACTGTATATACATTACATATGGAGTGTCCCAGGTGATCTATGGATCCTGAAGGCTGTTTATCACTCCATCATGTTGACATGGTACTGAGTCGTGTGCAGTCAACACAACACAGAGCTCTGGTGTCACCTGGCTGTCAGCAACACTTAATATACCTGGCTCAGGGTCTTTGGTCGCTGCTGCTGTCCTGATGCCCCTGGCCTGACTGTCCAATCCCCCTTGCATTACATGGATGGTGAGATACTCCTCCAGAGCATTCATCACGTCCTCCATCACCCCCGCCGGGGCAGAGGGCCGGGAGCCTGGCACCTGCACTGTTGTCTCTTCTCTCATTGGCCACATGAGGTGTCCTACTGGGGTTGGGACTTTTATAGAGGCCTCCACTGGCATACAGTACACAGTAGCACACACCTTCAGACATTTTTACAGCTTTTACAAATGTCATCTCAAATATGAGCTGGTATAATTGTGTTGAAACACTGTTCTTTTAAATTGGCTAAATGAAATACATACTGCTAAACTGTTGTCAGCAAAGGAAAGGTGTGTGTTGAGAACATCAAGAGAATTACAGAAGGCAGAAATGTAAATAGACTAGTTAGCATACCCAAATGGGAATAGGCACAAATATGCTGGATTTGTAGACTGTGAGGCTGCGTTTACAGTCAGCCCAATTCTGATATTATTTCCACTAATTGGTCTTTTGACCAATCACATCAGATCTTTTCACATCAGATCTTTTTCCAGAGCTGATCTGACTGGTCAAAATACCAATTAGTGAGAAAAAAAATCAGAATTGGGTTGCCTGTGTAAATGCAGCCTAAGATATATTTTTATGTCAGTCAGTGTTATAAAGCTCAGGGAGAAAATACATGGCTCCAAATGAAAGGCGTCAGAGCTGAAAGATGTGTATCACTGTGTTGGCAAACTGGGCTTAGTGCCTCAATACTGTAGAACTATATTTCATAATGAGAATCTATTCTAGAACTGAGGACTAACGATTTACAAGAAATCAAGGGCATAACATTTTTTGCCATTTAAAGCCCTCTGAATTCCAGTTCTAGAAGGTTTCAAAAGGATCACCTTCCTCAACCTAGACACTGTGATTGTTTAAATGAATGAGCTCTCATGAATTCTGTCACTCAGGCACAGTGATGACAGTGCAATTAATGATTATTTGACCCGACACAGGCTTAAAACAACTTCCTGAAATGGAAATCGTAATACAATCTCTGTCTTTCCATTGGTGGAAATATCTGGAATGACCTGTGTTAATTAAAAATAAAATCCTAGGTGAGGGCGGTAGACGTGTCTGTCAGAGAGTGTGCTTCTGTCTGTATCTGTGCAATGATGTGGATAACATATTAGATGAGAGCGAGCAGAGTGACCAGCCAGCAGCAGACCAGCAGCTACAGAACAGTATAGTAGCCTCAAAAATTCACTAACATTGATTTGCCGCCAATTACTAGCTACACAGGATCCATGGACAAGGCTCACTATATACTAAATTTTTTAACGAAGGAACATGTTTTGAAAACCTTGTAATTACACTAAAGCAATGCGAGCAGACCATTAAATTACATGGCTGGAGAGACAATTTGGAACATAGAAATGGGTCAGATTTAATTGTAGAGCTCCTAGTTAGTCCCCAGAACACCGACAGGTCCACTCAGCAGCCATCAGTCCACTGAGTGGGAATGGGATGATGACATGAAAGTGACCTCATTACTCCACCACAGTCCAAATCAATAAACCATAACAGCCCATGGTCCCTTCTGACGTCATCACAGACGCACAGCTTGATATTCATCATACAGATGATGATTATAACACTGAGGAAGAAGGGGACGAATGGTTTGCATGCTGCTTTGCCAGGCGGCCAGGTTTCCCAGTGTAAACACAGAGCGATCTGCGACTCTTTTCTTTCTCCCTCTCCTCTCTCTTCTTCTGACTCTGAATCACTCCGCCTTTGGGGCTTACCACAGGAGTCTCTTCAAACAAGGCTTTGTACTGGAGTGTAGAATCAAGATTAATGCACTTCCACAGCTCTGTGCTGCTCTAGGGGAAAGAAGCCTGATAATTAACACCAGGGGGGGCTTGGAGGAAATTGGAGGGGGGAAATCACACAACATAATAAAAATACGAGGAAAGGCACATATGACGTTTATTTGGCGTGTGTGCGATGTGTGAGGCTGCGTTGAGGTGACAGTCAGTGAAGCTGTGACTGCGACGTCTTGGAGGGTATGTATGACGGAACGGTTTACTCTGAGCATTGTTTATCATTGTCATGTCCGTAATATTTCATTGTGGTGTGCTTACCACCAGCAGTGTTACAATGCATAAACCACATGCATTTATACAAATTATACAAATATATACAAAGTATACAAATGAACTGCTCAATACATCTTTATAAGGACACTGTGTATTTCATAATGCCTTATGGACAACCTGTCTTACCTTGACCGTTGTAAGATCTCTCCAAAGCTGCATATTGACTTCTGGAAACGTCTGTGTTTATGTCAGAACCCCCCCAGCTGGAGTTGTTCTCTGATAATGACTCAGATTGTTGTCATTTACATCAATGTCTGAAAACAGCGTGCCCGTGGCTCCCTGTACAGGGTTCTCCAAATATATAAATAAGTGGTGGAAGGTTACCAAGGAAGAGAATGAAATATGGCACTTCCATTTCAATGCAAATGAGGACTGAAATGAGTGCAGTGTGGATTTACAGTGGCTCATTAGAATGGACCCAGCACGCTGCTGCTTTAAGTGAACAGTCTCCTATAGCCTGAGTAAATTAGTGTGCAATCCCCTGCACTGGCTGTAAATGAAACTGTCCGTCAGCATGCAGCGTCTCAACCTGCTAAGAAGAAGTGGGATAGGATGGTTCTGTCCTCCTGATGTCTGTCTGCTGGAGCTCTTGGATAGAGAGAAAGTTTTCTTCAAGTTTGGATAGTCTGTGTTAACTTCCCAGTCTATTCAGTCAGGAGTCTGACGTGAAGATATGAGAGTTTTTTAGTGTATGCTCGTGTCGCATATACAGCCAAACAATCTCTATAGCCTTTGGTAAAGGTCTGGGGTGGTCTTTCATTTCTGAAATTCATTTCAGGATGCTGCTGTCCTGGACTCTATAAGAATGACCCCCTGTTTGAACACACACATCATGCATTTCCAAAGGGGGAATATCTAAAAGTAGATTTGAATCCGATGAGAACATGCAGGTGTGAAAATATTGTGTTGTGTTCATTTTTATGATGGATTAGGAGGCAAGCTGCACTGCCCTCTGAGAGGAGGCAAGCTGCACTGCCCTCTGAGAGGAGACAAGCTGCACTACCCTCTGAGAAGAGGCAAGCTGCACTGCCCTTTGTGAGGAGGCAAGCTGCACTGCCCTTTGTGAGGAAGCAAGCTGCACTGCCCTCTGAGAGGAGGCAAGCTGCAATACCCTCTGAGAGGAAGCAAGCTGCACTACCCTCTGAGAGGAGGCAAGCTGCACTGCCCTTTGTGAGGAAGCAAGCTGCACTGCCCTCTGAGAGGAGGCAAGCTGCAATACCCTCTGAGAGGAGGCAAGCTGCACTGCCCTCTGAGAGGAGGCAAGCTGCACTACCCTCTGAGAGGAGGCAAGCTGCACTGCCCTCTGAGAGGAGGCAAGCTGCACTGCCCTCTGAGAGGAGGCAAGCTGCACTGCCCTCTGAGAGGAGGCAAGCTGCACTACCCTCTGAGAGGAGGCAAGCTGCACTGCCCTTTGTGAGGAGGCAAGCTGCACTGCCCTTTGTGAGGAAGCAAGCTGCACTGCCCTCTGAGAGGAGGCAAGCTGCAATACCCTCTGAGAGGAGGCAAGCTGCACTACCCTCTGAGAGGAGGCAAGCTGCACTGCCCTTTGTGAGGAAGCAAGCTGCACTGCCCTCTGAGAGGAGGCAAGCTGCAATACCCTCTGAGAGGAGGCAAGCTGCACTGCCCTCTGAGAGGAGGCAAGCTGCACTACCCTCTGAGAGGAGGCAAGCTGCACTGCCCTCTGAGAGGAGGCAAGCTGCACTGCCCTCTGAGAGGAGGCAAGCTGCACTGCCCTCTGAGAGGAGGCAAGCTGCACTGCCCTCTGAGAGGAGGCAAGCTGCACTGCCCTCTGAGAGGAGGCAAGCTGCACTGCCCTCTGAGAGGAGGCAATCTGCACTGTCCTCTGAGAGGAGGCAAGCTGCACTGCCCTCTGAGAGGAGGCAAGCTGCACTGGCCTTTGTGAGGAGGCAAGCTGCACTGCCCTCTGAGAGGAGGATATTTCAAACTTTTTTAACAAATCAAAAACTGAAAAATTGGGCGTGCAAAATTATTCAGCCCCTTTACTTTCAGTGCAGCAAACAATCTCCAGAAGTTCAGTGAGGATCTCTGAATGATCCAATGTTGACCTAAATGACTAATGATGATAAATACAATCCACCTGTGTGTAATCAAGTCTCCGTATAAATGCACCTGCACTGTGATAGTCTCAGAGGTCCGTTAAATGCGCAGAGAGCATCATGAAGAACAAGGAACACACCAGGCAGGTCCAAGATACTGTTGTGAAGAAGTTTAAAGCCGGATTTGGATACAAAAAGATTTCCCAAGCTTTAAACATCCCAAGGAGCACTGTGCAAGCGATAATATTGAAATGGAAGGAGTATCAGACCACTGCAAATCTACCAAGACCTGGCCGTCCCTCTAAACTTTCAGCTCATACAAGGAGAAGACTGATCAGAGATGCAGCCAAGAGGCCCATGATCACTCTGGATGAACTGCAGAATTCTACAGCTGAGGTGGGAGACTCTGTCCATAGGACAACAATCAGTCGTATATTGCACAAATCTGGCCTTTATGGAAGAGTGGCAAGAAGAAAGCCATTTCTTAAAGATATCCATAAAAAGTGTTGTTTAAAGTTTGCCACAAGCCACCTGGGAGACACACCAAACATGTGGAAGAAGGTGCTCTGGTCAGATGAAACCAAAATTGAACTTTTTGGCAACAATGCAAAACGTTATGTTTGGCGTAAAAGCAACACAGCTGAACACACCATCCCCACTGTCAAACATGGAGGTGGCAGCATCATGGTTTGGGCCTGCTTTTCTTCAGCAGGGACAGGGAAGATGGTTAAAATTGATGGGAAGATGGATGGAGCCAAATACAGGACCATTCTGGAAGAAAACCTGATGGAGTCTGCAAAAGACCTGAGACTGGGACGGAGATTTGTCTTCCAACAAGACAATGATCCAAAACATAAAGCAAAATCTACAATGGAATGGTTCAAAAATAAACATATCCAGGTGTTAGAATGGCCAAGTCAAAGTCCAGACCTGAATCCAATCGATAATCTGTGGAAAGAACTGAAAACTGCTGTTCACAAATGCTCTCCATCCAACCTCACTGAGCTTGAGCTGTTTTGCAAGGAGGAATGGGAAAAAATTTCAGTCTCTCGATGTGCAAAACTGATAGAGACATACCCCATGCGACATACAGCTGTAATCGCAGCAAAAGGTGGCGCTACAAAGTATTAACTTAAGGGGGCTGAATAATTTTGCACGCCCAATTTTTCCGTTTTTGATTTGTTAAAAAAGTTTGAAATATCCAATAAATATCGTTCCACTTCATGATTGTGTCCCACTTGTTGTTGATTCTTCACAAAAAAATACAGTTTTATATCTTTATGTTTGAAGCCTGAAATGTGGCAAAAGGTTGCAAAGTTCAAGGGGGCCTAATACTTTCGCAAGGCACTGTATATGGATATCCAGAGCCACCGAGTTTACAGAGACCTCTAGGAAACTGGCAGGACTCAGATGTCAACAGTCTGACTTCTTTTGACTTGTATAATTCATCAAGTTGTCTCTGTTTTTTTATTTACAGTTTCGCCACTTCATAGAGATATATCACGTGCCACAGATACAGTCAGGGGAAAATATGTAATGATTAAGAAGTGATAGAGAGTTTTCCAAACAGTGGCAGCAGCCATTTTTCCAGCCAAAGTAACCAAGACAGCATACACCACAAGCATAAGAGTATTACATCTGCTGATGGTCTGCAATCTCAGTCCTTCCAGACAGATCAGAATCAAAAGGAGCTTTATAAGCATGACAGGTTTGGACAGGAAGTAGAGATGAGGCCTTTCTGGAACAAAGAGCATGTAGGCTACTGCAAAATGTCATAATGCATTAAGTATTCCTCTTCCTCAAACTTTGTTTTTTTTAAATATATATATATTTCCTTTCATGTACATCTTTACATTATAATTTTACTGAAAAATGTAAACAAATTATAATTTTTTTGAAATCTTTTCTTTTCAATTGGAAATCCAGAGCAGTATGTTTCAGGTAGTTTTGGGTAATCCACTCTATTTACATATCTAAACTGAACCTCTGCGGTTATACCCTGCTATATTGCTTTTTAAAATCTGAAACTAGGAGAGCTTCACGTGTGACATTATTTTATTTATTTATCCTTTATTTAGCTAGGCAAGTCAGTTATGAACAAATACTTATTTACAATGACGGCCTAGGAACAGTGGGTCAACTACCTTGTTCAGGGGCAGAACGACAGATTTTTTACCTTGTCAGCTCGGGGATTCAATCTAGCAACCTTTCGGTTACTGGCCCAACGCTCTAACCGCTAGGCTACCTGCCGCCCCATTATAAACCCTGTGTGTCTGAGTTAATTCTCGAACCAGTTTAATGATTCAGGGAGAGCAGTTTAATTTGCTGTGGTAGCATTAGCAGTGGTGTGGAGGGGTCTATTGGGACCGGAGTGGGTAAACTACATTAAAAGTTTAGAAGAGTTACCTGTAATATGGAAACAGGTAAAGTGGATAAAGACTGGGATGTTGCAGTCATCAAAAGGAACAAACCGTAATATTGTCCTGTTGGAATAAGAAAGTGTCTCGGTAATGTTTTTTCTCCACAGCACAAATCCCTATAAGGTTTTGGTCTGACAACCTCCCTCTCTCTAACACAATATTATTATTTTATTTTTTTTCAGCAGTGAGGAGGCAGACGGTGAGACAGCGATGAGTCTTATATTTAATCCCACTACACCTATCCATCAACGGAGAGACTGGTTCCACTGGCTCCTACCCACACAGTTTCCCGTCCTTACTGAGCTGACAATGAGTCCATCATACCCATCCCTACAGGACCACTTCCTCCTGGGCTTCCAAAAAGCCATAAACCCATCATATCCTATTACAGCACTCTACATTTCCCTTCCCCTGCTACTCCTTCAATTAACAAAGTATATGAACCCGGGTGTGGAGTCGTATTCATTTCTATGCAATAGGCTAAAGAGAAGCTCCACTTGAAGGCCATTGGATTTGACAGGCTCCCTGTCTCGAACCTGGACAACATTTTCTCTTCACTATGTATCGAGGTAGGAAGTTTGAGAGTCCCAGAATCTCATTTCTAATAGGAAGTGAACAGCTTAAGAGATGACCAAGCTGAGGCTGCCATCAGCGTCTCCCTTGCTGCCTACCTGCCAGAGACAGAGTGTAGCTGTGTAACTCTCCATTTACTCCTCGACTCACTAATTAATGGTTGCCCGTGGAGTAACTTGTACCTGTCAGTGTCTACCGCTCTCGTATATTCAATAACTTGGGGGAATTGAAATTGAATGCCAGCTAAGCTCGAACAAACCGCAAATGGTGCATGGGATACACCCTGGTTCTCTCACTGACCTGACAGCAGCCTTATATGTAAGGTTTTTAATGAACATGGACTCTTCTCAGCTACTCTTAACTGCCAAGGTGGAATGTTTTATGAATTCAAGATGGAGGGTGGGTGGGTGATTGTATAAGTTCTGTTACAGTGTACAGGTACTCGAGCAGGTCCTTGTGCCAAATGTCAATGTGCGTATGAATGCCAAAGCCGTCCATGAAAGAACCCAGTGCCGATTCGCATTAAAGAGACATGGTGAAAATGTTCCCGAGCGGTCACTGGTAATTATTGCGTCCATTTCCAGGGCCACTGCATGTGTGTTCATGGAGAACAAGGTCCACTCTATTACACATATCTCCTTACCCATGGGATTAGCCACACTGCTCACAATTCATACCTCCACTTCTCCATTAGAGCTGATTTATCTGCAGACTACACTCCTCTACATAATGAGGAAAACAAGAATAATGGTGAAAAGTAATACAAATCTTTCATTTACATGTGGATCTAGCCGGACGTGTTAAATTGCCAGTTACGCTCTCACGTTCTTAGGGACTTGCAGATGCTTATTCATCCCAAACATCTTAGTTGTTTGAATAATGAATTTCCTCCAGGAGTATTTGCTACTGCCGTGTGTGAAATAAGTGGCTGCGGTTGGGCTGGTGGAACAGACAGGCTGGCTGTCTCTGAGAGGTAGGAAGGGAAGGGTTACCCCCCCCCAACCCATCACTATTCCTTCTAAGCTGGATGAAGCTGTTGATCAAACCGAAGGCTGTGCTTCCAAATCCACATCTCTCTCTCGCTCTCTGTACAGTAGCCCTTGACCTTGCCATGTGTCCTCATGGCCCAGACACCCGCTTGAAATTAAATTACAGATTAGTGGCTTCAGCTCCTTGGAAGGGTTTATTTGGTTGCCCCCTCTCTATGTCACTCTCATTCTCCCATTCAGGAGCAGGGAGGAAATGTCATGGGATTTAAGAAAGAAAATGCCAGCCTCAAAGTCTATACTATGTTGCCTGGCCTCCCTAAATTCAGGATGTCTGCAAGGAGTTCTAAATCTTACAGGTGAGGAATAGGGGGGCAGATAGCATGTGGTGATTACTGTGCTAGGATGAGTAACGAACAGGGGAAACGGAAACCAAACTCATACATTTTTATTTATTTATTTCATACAAACGTCTTCAGACTTCAATGTCTCTGTAAGTTTGGCCTTCTCCCATCAATTCCATCAAGCTGAGATGGAGCATGAACTCTACACCAGACTCAATGACTGGTCCTGTCACTGAGTGCTTCTTTAGACACTGTTGTTGCACCTTGAGATTGAAAAATCATTCTAGCGAGACAAGTGGACCAAACGCCGAGCCCTCATTCATTTGGAAGACTGTCACACATAGCACAATGCTGTAATTTCAAATCACTTTCACTTCCACTCTGTAGGTTCTGTGATTTTTGGCAAATCAGAATGGCTTGTTAGCCCTATAAATTATCCACTTCCCTTCATATTGATGTAGATACCCAGTCACTCCTCAAGTATATAACTCATCATGTCAGAGTCTGGCCTCTTTTCATTGGGAAGTAGGTTTCTTTGAATGTGCCAACAGAGAAGCTACCCCACAGGGCAAACACTGGTTGAATCAACGTTGTTTCCATGTCATTTCAACCTAAAAAAAATAATCCATCTGATGACGTTGAATCAACGTGGAAAACTAATTAGATTAGCAAAAAGTCATCACATAACCCAATTTTTTACCTAAATAGAATGACATTTTTTGTTGTTGTTGATTTCACACTGAATTCCCGTTAGTTAACAACTCAACCAAATGCAAATCAAAGTTAGACATTGAACTGGATGTCTGTCACCAGTGGGTACTGTACTGTAGAGACACTTTCAAATCAAGATTACTCACTGTAATCATATTTGCATTAAATGCTTTTCTAGAGTCCGGAGTCTGTAGCCAGATTTTTTTGTTCTATTGTGTTGTTTGGAATAAGTGGAAAGTTAACCTGAATGTCACAGTTTGTTGAGCAATGGAGAAAAACTCACAGCCGACATTTGAAACTGTATAGTTCTCCTCTCACCAGGGGGATTGAGTTGTGTATTTAGTATGGAGAAAGAAAGCAATCAATAAAACAGCTGTTGGTAACCAAGGGACGAGAGAAGTGTCTTTGAAACTTTAGCACATGGTGCTTAAAAAGCGAATATAGTCAATAATAGATGAAGAACTACTGGTAGCAGCCATGCTCCAGGGTGTTATACCCACCGCTAGACAGAGAAAAACACACGATTCAACTATTTGTGAAGATTCATTTCCAAAAGCCAATCTTGACTATCCAGCATAGTTTTTGAACTGACTTAATAGTTATGATTTAATTTGATTTGATACTTTTGATTTTCTGGGTAATTATTCATGACAGAGAGGCACATTTATTAAAACGTTGTAATGGGCATTTAAAAGGGAAAACAGTACCCATCAACATCCTTTGGACCTCTACATTTTTTAGGAAATAAGTAAACATGAAGAAAACGGTCAGGATTGTCAAGACATTGACAGATCTGAGGAAGAGATGGGCAAAAATACCGAATCGAACACGCTGCTCATCAATCAAAACATGAAAACAAGGTTTGAAAGCACGTTTATGTTGCAACGCTTCCCCCTGAATTGTACTGTCAGAGTAGATCAATGTTGTTGTCATTTGAAAGGTGATCAGGTCACACAAGGGAGACATTGGTACTCCACAGTTTACCAAATGCTCACAGACAAGAGAGGCTTCCATTTTCAAAAGGGAAAGTTTGTTCTTTCATAGTGTTTTACCTCCGGGCCGGTATATCTTGAAGGACAAAACAGTTTCAATAGAGGCTCAGATAAATATTCCTCATCAGTATGTAATCATGCTGGGAAGGAAAAAAAAGTTTGAAGGCACCTGTGAATCGCTAACACTACTCTGTTCCCCTCTGAATGGTAAGCAGGCTTACTGGACGTGTACTGTTGACACGAGGCTTTACAGAAGACAGATGACAGAGTCTCACTTTTAGAGGACAGGGATGGAAGGAAGAAGTGGCACAGAGATTACAATTATAAAAAGAGGCTAAACTGCCATTATTTAATTTGAATTGGCATTTTGATCTGAGAGTATTGTGAAATGCAGCATTTGCTCTCTGACAAAGATGTGGAATCGTAATAATGTCCCGATTTGTTGTGGCATTCATGTTCCAGAGGCTTTGTCTCTGTAAAGATAGCCATTCTGAGAGGGAGTTCAGTGACAGATTTCAGCTGTCAGGGGTTTTACATGCTCAGCAAAAACTATGCCAATGAACACGTTATACTGTTTCCAGTTGGCCACTAAATATCGGTTCATATGAAATGTGTCTCACTTGTTCTGAATCTGTACTCATGCATAAGTGTTTTTTCTACATTTAAAAACCCTCATATATATTTGAACTTCAAACAATTGCATCAGCTAATTTGTAAAATAGGCCCATGTTCCATTGAGCATGTTTGGCTTCTAATGAAATAAGAGCTTATTCATGTATCGACATAAAGGTTTGTAGATATGTCACATTAGGGGCACGACCAGGGACACAAAGTCATATTTATAAAGGCCGACATACGGCAACTTTGACTCCCTATCAATGCTCATTGCGTGTCATGGATAAAGTAAGCATAAGGAATGCAGAGTTGTCAATCATAGGATGATTTGCTTGTCTTTATTTCCCTTTGATGTATCGTTTTTCCCCCATTTTTATAAATGCATCAAAGCTTTTACTATATGTTTTACTGTTGATATGTCATATCATAATTGAGTCAAGCATACAATTTCATCTGGCATCAAAATAATGTATTACTTTCACTTGACTCTAGCTGCCAAGCAGTACACCCATGGGATATCCTTTTAAGTGTATGATTTTATGTCATGCGTTTTTACTGTCCCTCTCAATAACAGTACATGTAAAGATCAAAAGCTTTTATTTGATGCCTTTGTTTTCTTGTCACTATGTCCAACAACAACTTCATCAGTTTCACAATGGCAGAACCATACCAGACATTCTGTGAGTGTTTCAAAGTCTTTATGTAAGATATTAAAGGATGGTTGATCCTGATAAAACTGGGTTATTCACACCACACGGAGATAGAGAGGCAGTAAGTATTGAAGACCCTAAGTAGACCACTGAGCACCTCCCATCCCTAGGGGGCAGCAGCTACCAGGTCAGGTGCTGAGACATCTGTCTAGAGAGACTGTACAAGATGGTGGCAGAGGTGATGGCGGCAGAGGTGAGGGCTGCCGTCTTATTGGCTCTTAACCAGCCATGCTATTTTGTTAGTTTTTTCACAATTTTCTAAACTTGTTATGTACATAATGTTGCTGCTAACCGTCTCTTATGACCGAAAAGAGCTTTTGGACATCAGAACTGGGATTACTCAACTCAAATTAGATGAGGAGTTCAGTCGGAAGCGGGGGATATACTACAGACACCCGACCAGGCCCAGATCCCCGTGATTTGCAGGAAAAGGAAACGTAGGTTTTGCGGAAAGAGATCCGGATGCCTTGTGAGGATCAGGCGACGAGTGGCTAATCTGCCCTTGCTTTCCGTTCTGCTAGCTAACGTTCAATCGCTGGAAAATGAATGGGACGAACTGAAATCACATACTCTATATCCTACTAACGGGACATTAAAAATTGTGATATCTTATGTTTCATCGAGTCGTGGCTGAATAACGACATTAAGAACATACAGCTGGAGGGTTATACACTTTATCAGCAGGACAGAACATCAGCTTTCTGGTAAGACATGGGTCGGGGGCCTATGCAAATTAATAAACAACAGCTGGTGCACAATATCTAAGGTAGTCTCAAGGTTTTGCTTGCCTGAGGTATCTCACGATAAGCTGTAGACCACACTATCTACCTAGAAAGTTTTCATCTGTACTTTTCGTAGCTGTCTACATACCACCACAGACCGAGGCTGGAACTAAAACCGCACTCATTGAGCTGTATTCCGCCATAAGCAAATAGGAAAACGCTCATCCAGAGGTGGCGCTCCTAGTGGCCGGGGACTTTAATGCAGGGAAAGTTAAATCAGTTTTACCTAATTTCTATCACTATGTTAAATGTGCAACCAGAGGGAAACAAATTCTAGACCACCTTTACTCCCCACACAGAGACGCGTACAAAGCTCTCCCTCGCCCTCCATTTGGCAAATCTGACCATAACTCTATCCTCCTGATTCCTGCTTACAAGCAAAAATTAAAGCAGGAAGCACCCGTGACTCGGTCTATAAAAAAGTGGTCAGATAAAGCAGAAGCTAAACTGCAGGAATTTTGCTATCACAGACTGGAATATGTTCCGGGATTCTTTCGATGGCATTGAGGAGTACACCACATCAGTCACTGGCTTTATCAATAAGTGCATCAAGGACATCGTCCCCACAGTGACAGTAAGTACATACCACAACCAGAAACCATGGAGGTGTCAGAGAAAGACTCCAGCCACCCTAGTCATAGACTGTTCTCTCTGCTACCGCACGGCAAGCAGTACCGGAGCGCCATGTCTACGTCCAAGAGGCTTCTAAACCCCCAAGCCACAAGACTCCTGAACAGCTAATCAAATGGCTACCCAAACTATTTGCATTGTCTCCCCCCCCCCCCACCACGCTGCTGCTATTCTCTATTATATCTATGCATAGCCATTTTAATAACTCTACCTATGTATGTAATTACCTCGACACTGGTGCCTCCGCACATTGACACATTGACTCTGTACCAGTACCCCCTGTATATAGCCTCACTATTGTTATTTACTTCTGCTCTTTAAATATTTGTTATTCTTATCTTTTACTTTTGGGGGGTATTTTCTTAAAACTGCATTGTTGGTTAAGGGCTTGTAAGTAAGCATTTCACTGTAAGGTCTACTACACCTGTTGTATTCGGCGCATGTGACAAATACGATTTGATTTGATAGCCAGGATGTGATGATTGTTCATGTGTTGGGGATTGGCAAGTCTCTGAAATCCAGACCCTAGGCAACAGCAGTGACTAGGGTCTGGGATTAATGACAGACTCTTGGTAACAAAAATCCGGGGGAGGTCCTCTTCAGACAGACAACTCCCCCAACAAATCACGAGGCAGACATGCCAGAACACTGCAATTCACAACCAAAGTTCGCAGGCGTTCTTTGCATTGTTTTAGTGAAGGTAGATGATGCAAACCAGCCATTTGCAGAATGCACTCATTAAAAATAACCTCTGTGATCTTCATCTTCCTAGCTACTATTTTGTGTTCGGGGGATGTGGGCAACAAGCGGATAAATCAGGGACGTAGGCAGTGACATGCAAACCGGAAGATTGGTACATTGTGGGAGGCACATCTGTCTAGAGAGAGTAGGGATTGGCAGGTGATGGCTGAGAGAGAGGTGGATTGAGGAGCCTTCTGGCCCAACATACCTTTTTGCTATGGATTTCCTTTTGTTTTATTTTGTGTATATTAATATTATTTTGGTCACCATCTAGGAACATTGCAACCTGCTTGGGCTGGTGGACTAGAGAGTCAGGACAGAGCTCGCCCTGGATCCTGGTAAGTAGGCTGTCTTCTTAGGAACATGCCAGCTCTTCAGAACACAAGCCATATAACCATAGAGTTCTCAGTTTAACCTTTTTGGGATAGGGGGCAGCATTTTCACTTTTGGATGAATAGCGTGCCCAGAGTGAACTGCCTCCTACTCTGTCCCAGATGCTATTATATGCATATTATTATTAGTATTGGATAGAAAATACTCTGAAGTTTCTAAAACTGTTTGAATGATGTCTGTGAGTATAACAGAACTCATATGGCAGGCGAAAACCTGAGAAAAATCCAACCATGAAGTGGGACCTCTGAGGTTTGTAGTTAATGTGTGAAAGTTACATAATTCTAAAAAATATTTTAGTATTTCGCTCACTGCCTTTTCAGCTGAATGTTGTGTAGGGGTTCCGCTTTACAATGAAAAGGTTAAACCCTTTACAATGAAGATCTGAAGTTATTTTGGCATGTGTTAGTTGTGCAGAGGTGAGAACGGAGTCAGGCGCAGGACACAGAACTGAGTAAAATAACGTACTTTTACTCAGGAAAAATAATCAGCGAAAATAAATCCACGCAGGGATCACAAACCCTAACACAACAGCCTAACACAGAACCGGGAACAATCACGCACAAAACATAATGAGAACCAGAGGGTTAAATAGGGAAATAATAATAATGTAATGGGAACCAAGTGTGTACAATCAAGACATTACAAATGGAAAAAGAAACGTGGATCATTGGTAGCTAGAAAGCCGGTGACGACGACCGCCGAACGAACTAGGAGAGGCACCAACTTCAGCGGAAGTTGTGACATATTTGGATTTTTACGGGTCCTTTTTTGCTAAGTTTAGTTGGTACTAATTACTATTACTTACTAATTCAGTTCAAACAACAATACAATAACAAAACAGAACATTTACAAACAAAAAGCAAGTTGAATTAGGAACAATATGATTGTTCATTGTTCAAATAGGGAGGACCAGTGAGTTGAAGTTGACTTGTGGCTACTGTAGTTGAACCAGTTTAGAGGTGGAGAGTGAACAGATGGCTCCAGTGTGAGTAGGGAGTACTCAGCTGAAGATGAATACAACACACATCCTATTCAGAGACCAATTTCTTTGTGTTACTAAGATCTTTAGTGGAGTCACAGCATCACTGAGAATGATGCAATACATCCTGAAATGGAGAAAAGAAGCCATTGCAATTGATCAAAATGTTCAGTCCATTATGACTCCTATACATTGTGTTTGGAAAACAACTAGCCAGTCTACAAATAAGTCTACTTGGGGTTTTAGGCCTGTCTAGCTGTTCCATTACCTGTCTGACTGACCATTTAACGTGAAAGTAAGCATAAGTGGCTAGTGTACTGTATGCATGTGTCTAGCCCTTCTCATAACTCCAAATTCTACAGCATTGGAGTCATTCTACATCCTTTTTGAGTACCTGATGTGATCATTCAAGTTTGAAATGCTCTATCTATAAAGAATTGATCATTGATTGTGATACGTTTTTGGAAACCTTGAACACTCAACCTAACTTAATTAATCATCCAAAAACAACTTTCCAAATACAAAAGATAGACTTACTGTTAGCTGTTTTACCACAGATTTCCACCGATGTTTTTTTGTGTAACAACTTCGAGCCGACAGGTTTTTTTGTTCCCTTGCAAGTTTCTATTAGCTCTGGAAGTGCATTGCAGTGACATGAAAGTAGACTTTTCGATGTTCCCAAAATTGTATTGCACTTCCAGGTGATTAGACACGGTTAGATGCAGTTAGACAGAGCGTCGGGACAGCTGTACACATTGGTTACCCACTGTGGTCAATTGTTAACCTTTCTAGCACAAGCTCGACAACATTCCGCTGAAAAGGCAGTGCACGAAATTCAAAAATATTTTTGGGAAATATGTAACTTTCACACATTAACAAGTCCAATACAGCAAATGAAAGATAAACATCTTGTTAATCTACCCATTATGTCCGATTTCAAAAATGCTTTACAGTGAAAGCACAACATATGATTATGTTAGGTTATAGCCAAGTCAAAAAAACACAGCCATTTTTCCAGCCAAAGATAGGAGTCACAAAAAGCAGAAATATAGATAAAATTAATCACTAACCTTTGATGTTCTTCATCAGATGACACTCATAAGACATCATGTTACACAATACATGTATGTTTTGTTCGATAATGTGCATATTTATATCCAAAAATCTCAGTTTACATTGGCACCTTACGTGCAGTAATGTTTTGATTCCAAAACATCCAGTGATTTTGCAACCGCTGTGTCAAATGTTTCAAAAACTTTAACCTGATGACGGGTTAGGGATCCCTTTTGGGAACATCCCCTCCCACGTTCAGCTGGAACGTGGCGCATGGAACGCAAAAATATTCTTAGAAATATTTAACCTCCACACATTAGCAAGTCCAATACCTCAAATGAAAGATAAACACCTTGTTCATCTACCCAGCATGTCAGATTTTTTAAATGTTTTACGGCGAAAACACACCACATATTTATATTAGACCACCACCGAAACGAAGACAAGAGGCAGCCATTTTGTCCCAGAAAATATAAAATTATAAAAGCAGGATTAAAAAATAAATCATTCACTAACCTTTTGAAAATCTTCATCAGATGACAGTAATAGGACATGTTACACAGTACATTTTCTTTTTCAATAATATGCCATTTATATCCATAAATAAATGTCCATTTACATTGAATTCATGTTCAGAAAATACTCAAAAATGTCAGCAGAAAATATAGGTAGCGCCGCAATATAACGTAAATAGACATCATGAACTTTGACTAAATATACATGTTCTACATATAGTTAGAAAGATACACTGCTTCTTAATGCAATTGCTTTGTTACATTTCTTTTTAACGTTACAGAAATCGCTCACTATTCAATATTCTGAGACGGCGCTCAGATATAAGCTATATTTCTCCGCTATGTTGGAGTCAACAGAAACACACAATTTCAGCATAAATATTCCCTTACCTTTGATGGTCTTCGTTCAGAATGTACTGGAAGGGTTCATACTTACCCAAAACATTGTTTGGTTTCAAGTCTTGTGTCTTTGTATTAGCATCTGCTAACAATATCAGCTGAAATGCACCCAAAATGTCCTCTGGTCCGGAAAAGTTGCGCATCAAAACTTCAAAATTACATATTATATGTCGACTAAACAGGTCAAACTAAGTGCAGAATCAAGCTTTAGGATGTTTTAAACATACAAAACAATTTTCAATTCAACCGGTCATTGTTAGTCCTCCTCCGGAGTGCTGGAACAAAGGAATGGCTGGGACCAATTCGCGCCCTAACGCACAGGTATTTTCTCGCGGCACTCACTCAATTCACTCCCATAGGGCCAATTCTCGCGGGATTTGAACGATTAAACGCTCTACTGAATGAGGACATCTAGTGGAAGACATCCCCAGATCCATAGCTGGTTGGGAAGGGTGGGGGCGATCACGTCAAAGTTGCCCCAACTTTCATGACCACAAAACTAGTTTGGAAGAATGCCTGCCCTGTGAGTTCTGCTATACTTACAGACATAATTCCAACGGTTTTAGAAGCTTTAGATTGTTTTCTATCCAATAATAATTATTATATGCATATATTAGCAATTTTTGACAGATTTTTTTTCAGTTTACTATGGGCACGCAATTCCTCCAAAGGGGGCAGTATTCTGCCTAGAGGTTTTAAGGAAAAAGCATAATCTGAGAACGGCGCACAGAGCCCAAAACAGCCAGAGGAATATCCGCCATTTTGGAATCAACAAAGTTAGAAATTACACCATAAATATTCACTTACCTTTGATGATCTTCATCAGAAGGCACCCCCAGGAATCCCAGTTCGACAATAAATGTCTGATTTGTTCCATAAAGTCCATAATTTATGTCCAAATAGCCACTTGTTGTTAGCGTGTTCAGCCCAGTAATCCATCTTCATGAGGCGCAAGCATTTCATCCAGACAAAAACTCGAAAAGTTCCGTTACAGTCCTTTAGAAACATGTCAAACGATGTATGAAATCAATCGTTAGGATGTTTTTAACATAAAACATAAATCATTTTCCAACCGGAGAATTCCTTTGTCTTCAGAAAAGCATTGGAATGAGAGGTAACTCTGTTGGGAGCACGCATCAGGAGACCGAATCTCTCTGCCATACCACTGACTCAAAGAGGTCTCATGAGCCCCTCCTTTATAGTAGAATCCTCATTCAAGATTCTAAAGACGGATAACATCTAGTGGAAGCCGTAGGAAGTGCAACTTTATCCATATCTCAATGTGTATTCAGTAGGCCAGGCTTTGAAAAACTACAAACCTCAGATGTCCCACTTCCTGGTTGGAATCTTCTCAGGTGTTTGCATGCCATATGAGTTCTGTTATGCTCACAGATATCATTCAAACAGTTTTAGAAACTTCAGAGTATTTTATATCCAATACTAATAATACTATGCATATATATTAGCATCTGGGACAGAGTAGGAGGCAGTTCACTCTGGGCACACTATTCATTCAATAGTGAAAATGCTGCCCCATATCCCAAAAGAGTTAAACACTGTTTCCCATCCTTGTTCAATGAACCATAAACAATTAATGAACATGTGGAACGGTGTCACGTTCTGACCTTAGTTATTTTATTTATGTCTTTGTTTTAGTATGGTCAGGGCGTGAGTTGGGTGGGTTGTCTGTGTTCCGTTTTCTATGTTGTGTTTGCGTTTGGCCTGGTATGGTTCTCAATCAGAGGCAGGTGTCCTTAGTTGTCTCTGATTGAGAATCATACTTAGGTAGCCTTTTCCTACTTGTGTTTCGTGGGTGTTTATTTTCTGTCTTTGTGTATGTCACCAGACAGGACTGTTTCATTTCGTATCATTCTCGTTGTTATTTTTGTTTTAGTGTTCTGAGTTGAATAAATATCATCATGAACACGTACCACGCTGCGCTTTGTTCCGAACCTTGCGACTCCTCGTCAGAAGAAGAGGACGAGCGTTACAGAAACACCCACCACAACCGGACCAAGCAGTGTGGTACCCAGGAGCAGCGGGTTCAAGACTCCTGGACTTGGGAGGAGATCTTGGATGGCAAGGGACCCTGGGTACAGCCGGGAGAATATCGCCGCCCCAAGGCAGAGCTGGAGGCAGCGAAAGCTGAGAGGCGGCGTTATGAGGAGGCAGCACCAAACATTTATTGGGGGGGGCACACGGGGAGTGTGGTGAAGTCAGGTAGGAGACCTGCGCCAACTCCCCGTGCTTACCATGGAGAGAGAGGGACCGGGCAGGCACCGTGTTATGCCGTGAGGCGCACGGTGTCCCCGGTGCGCAGGCATAGCCCGGTGCGATGCATAGCAGCGCCTCGTATCGGCCGGGCTAGAGTGGGCATCGAGCCAGGTACCATGAAGCCGGCTCAGCGCATCTGGTCTCCAGTGCGTCTCCTGGGGCCGGGGTACATGGCACCAGCCTTATGCATGGTGTCCCCGGTTCGCCAGCACAGCCCAGTGCGGGCTATTCCACCTCACCGCACTGGCCTGGCTACGGGGAGCATTCAACCAGGTAAGGCTGGGCAGGCTCGGTGCTCGAGAGCTCCAGTGCGCCTTCACGGTCCGGTCTATCCGGTGCCACCTCCACGCACCAGCCCTCCGGTGGCAGCCCCCCGCACCAGGCTGTCTCTCCATCTCCTTCCTACAGGTGCTCCCGCCTGCTCAGCGCTGCAAGAGTCTCCCGTCTGTCCTGAGCTGCCAGAGTCACCCGTCTGTCCTGAGCTGCCAGAGTCTCCCATCTGTCCTGAGCTGCCAGAGTCTCCCGTCTGTCCTGAGCTGTCAGAGTCGCCCGTCTGTCCTGAGCTGCCAGAGCCGCCAGTCAGCCAGGAGCTGCCAGAGCCGCCAGTCAGCCAGGAGCTGCCAGAGCCGCCAGTCAGCCAGAGCTGCCAGAGCTGTCAGTCAGCCAGGAGCTGCCAGAGCCGTCCGTCAGCCAGGAACTGCCAGAATCGCCCTTCACTCCGGAGCTGCCGGAGCCTCCCTCCTGTCCGGTGCTGCAGGAATTCTCATCATTCTCGTTGTTATTTTTGTTTTAGTGTTCTGAGTTGAATAAATATCGTCATGAACACGTGCCACGCAACGCTTTGGTCCGATCCTTGCGACTCCTCGTCAGAAGAAGAGGACGATCGTTACAAACGGTCGTTAAGACACTAACAGCTTACAGACGGAGGGCAATTAATGTCACAGTTATGAAGATTTAGGACACTAAAGAGGCCTTTCTAATGACTTTGAAAAAAACACTCCAAGGAGGCATGAGGACTGCAGATATGGTCAGGGCAGTAAATTGCAATGTCCGTACTATGAGACGCCTAAGACAGCGCTACTGGGAGACAGGACGGACAGCTGATCGTCCTCGCAGTGGCAGACCACAGTAACAACACCTGCACAGGATCGGTACATCCGAACATCACACCTGTGGGACAGGTACAGAATGGCAACAACAACTGCCCGAGTTACATCAGGCACACTTAAACCCTCCATCAGTGCTCAGACTGACCGCAATAGGCTGAGAGAGGCTGGACTGAGGGCTTGTAGGCCTGTTGTAAGACAGGTCCTCACCAGACATCACCGGCAACAACATCGCCTATGGGCACAAACCCACCGTCGCTGGACCAGATAGGACTGGCAAAAAGTGCTCTTCACTGACGAGTCACTGTTTTGTCTCACCAGTGGTGATGTTTGGATTCAAGTTTATCGTCGAAGGAATGACCGTTACACTGAGCCCTGTACTCTGGAGCGGGATCGATTTGGAGGTGGAGGGTCCGTCGTGGTCTGGGGGCGGTGTGTCACAGCATCATTGGACTGAGTTTGTTGTCATTGCAGGCAATCTTAACGCTGTGTGTTACAGGGAAGACATCCTCCTCTCTCATGTGGTACCCTTCCTGCAGGCTCATCCTGACATGACCCTCCAGCATGACAATGCCACCAGCCATACTGCTTGTTCTGTGGGTGATTTCCTACTTTTGATTTTGACCCCTGTTCAGGAACACATTAGTCCATTTCTGTTAGTCACATGTCTGTGGAACTTGTTCAGTTTATGTCTCAGTTGTTGAATCTTGTTATGTTCGTACAAATATTTACACATGTTAAGTTCGCTGAAAAGAAATGCAGTTGACAGTGAGAGGACATTTATTTTTTTGAGTTCACCTTAATCATGATCACATGAAACCAGGTAAGATACAGGATTTTCCTCAAACAGCGTTTCTGCATTTTCGTTGAAGTGAATCTCAAGACCAATATTGGTGGGCGACAAAATGAGAAAAAAAGTAGCAACTGCAGCACAGCAGGCCTTATTTTAGAAAGTGAAGCGTGTGCTATTGTCAGGCTCATTCAGTAGTGCTGGGCTAGTCTGGCCCTAATTAAAGTGTTCCGCTCTACAGTGCTAGCTAGCTAGCTCGACACTGGTCCTGAGCATGCAGAAGCTGTCTCCTTCTCTCCCTCCATCACATCTACTGTAATTACTTTTGTTTACAGTGGAGGAAACGGCAGCAGTCTGATTAGAAGTTATTGAGGAGATATCTAATAGCTAATTCAGCGATGGCGCTCTCTCGCCCTTTCTTCTGGATGCAGATGAACTATTTCCTGTATGAAATGTTTGTGAGACACTTGTGGAAAATGACACTGACAAATTGCCACAGGGCTGTCAAACCTCAAACCATTTGCCTCTAGTGTCATCCCGCATCTTGCCCATTTGTTTTCAGTGCTGTTGTCTTTTCCAAAAGAAATGATACCTTGAAAAAGGAAAGTTCTCAGAAAATGCCAATTAGCTATTCAAATATATTTTGTTGCGTTATAGCCTTATTCTAAAATTTATAAAAAATTTAAAAAAATCTTCACCAATCTACACTAATACCCCATAATGACAAAGCGAAAACAGGTTTTTTGATGTTTTTGCAAATTCATTAAAAATAAAAAACAGAAATACCTTATTTCCATACAGGGGGGCAAAAAAGTATTTAGTCAGCCACCAATTGTGCATGGTCTCCCACTTAAAAAGATGAGAGAGGCCTGTAATTTTCATCATCGGTACACTTCAACTATGACAGACAAAATGGGAAGAAAGAAAATCCAGAAAATCACATTGTAGGATTTTTTTATGAATTTATTTGCAAATTATGGTGGAAAATAAGTATTTGGTCAATAACAAAGGTTTCTCAATACTTTGTTATATGCCCTTTGTTGGCAATGACAGAGGTCAAACGTTTTCTGTAAGTCTTCACAAGGTTTTCACACACTGTTGCTGGTATTTTGGCCCATTCCTCCATGCAGATCTTCTCTAGAGCAGTGATGTTTTGAGGCTGTAACTCCCTCCAAAGATTTTCTATGGGGTTGAGATCTGGAGACTGGCTAGGCAACTCCAGGACCTTGAAATGCTTCTTACGAAGCCACTCCTTCGTTGCCCGGGCGGTGTGTTTGGGATCATTGTCATGCTGAAAGACCCAGCCACGTTTCATCTTCAATGCCCTTGCTGATGGAAGGAGGTTTTCACTCAAAATCTCACGATACATGGCCCCATTCAATCTTTTCTTTACACGGATCTGTCGTCCTGGTCCCTTTGTAGAAAAACAGCCCCAAAGCATGATGTTTCCACCCCCATGCTTCACAGTAGGTATGGTGTTCTTTGGGTGCAACTCAGCATTCTTTGTCCTCCAAACACGACGAGGGGAGTTTTTACCAAAAATATATTTTGGTTTCATCTGACCATATGACATTCTCCCAATCTTCTTCTGGATCATCCAAATGCTCTCTAGCAAACTTCAGACGGGCCTGGACATGTACTGGCTTAAGCAGGGGGACACGTCTGGCACTGCAGTATTTGAGTCCCTGACGGCGTAGTGTGTTACTGATGGTAGGCTTTGTTACTTTGGTCCCAGCTCTCTGCAGGTCATTCACTAGGTCCCCCCGTGTGGTTCTGGGATTTTGCTCACTGTTCTTGTGATCATTTTGACCCCACGGGGTGAGATCTTGCGTGGAGCCCCAGATCGAGGGAGATTATCAGTGGTCTTGTATGTCTTCCATTTCCTAATAATTGCTCCCACAGTTGATTTCTTCAAACCAAGCTGCTTACCTATTGCAGATTCAGTCTTCCCAGCCTGGTGCAGGTCTACAATTTTGTTTATGATGTCCTTTGCAGCTCTTTGGTCTTGGCCATAGTGGAGTTTGGAGTGTGACTGTTTGAGGTTGTGGACAGGTGTCTTTTATATTGATAACAAGTTCAAACAGGTGCCAATAATACAGGTAACGAGTGGAGGACAGAGGAGCCTCTTAAAGAAGAAGTTACAGGTCTGTGAGAACCAGAAATCTTGCTTGTTTGTAGGTGACCAAATACTTATTTCCACCATAATTTGCAAATAAATTCATTAAAAATCCTACAATGTGATTTTCTGGATTTATTTTCCTCATTTTGTCTGTCATAGTTGAAGTGTACCTATGATGAAAATTACAGACCTCTCTCATCTTTGTAAGTGGGAGAACCTGCACAATTGGTGGCTGACTAAATACTTTTTTGCCCCACTGTAAGTTTTCAGACCCTTTGCTATGAAACTCAAAATTGAGCTCAGGTGTGTCCTGTTTCCACTGATCATTCTTTGGATGTTTTACAACTTGATTGAAGTCCACCTGTGGTAAATTCAATTGATTGGACATTATTTGGAAATGTCTATATAAGGTTCCACAGTTGACAGTGCATGTCAGAGCAAAAACCAAGCCATGAGGTCGAAGGAATTGTCCGTAGAGCTCCGGGACAGGGTTGTGTTGAGGCACAGATCTGGGGAAGGGTACCAAAACATTTCTGCAGCATTGACGGTCCCCAAGAACACAGTGGCCTCCATCATTCTTAAATTAAAGAAGTTTGGAACCAACAAGACTCTTCCTAGAACTGGCCACCTGCCCAAATTGAGCAATCGGGGCTGTGAGCAAGAACCAGATGGTCACTCTGAGAGAGCTCAAGAGTTCCTATGTGGAGATGGGAGAACCTTCCAGAAGGACAACCACCTCTGCAGCACTCCACCAATCAGGCATTTTAAGGTAGAGTGGCCAGATGGAAGCCATTCCTCAGAAAAAGGCACATGACAGTCCCCTTGGAGTTTGCCAAAAGCCACCTAAAAACTCACAGACCATGAGAAACAAGATTCTCTGGTCTGATGAAACCAAGATTGAACTCTTAGGGCTCCCGAGTGGCGCAGTGGCCTAAGGCACTGCAGCTCAGTGCAAGAGGTGTCTCTACAGTCCCTGGTTCAAATCCAGGCTGTATCACATCTGGCTGTGATTATGAGTCACATAGGGCAGTGCACAATTGGCCCAGTGTCGCCCGGGTTTGGCCCGGGGTAGGCTGTCATTGTAAATAACTGACTTGCCTAGTTAAATAAAAACAATTTGGTCTGAATGCCAAGCGTCACGTCTGGAGGCAAACTGGCTCTGGTGGGAGGCCGTAGTGCACAGCTTCGCAAGTGGACAAGTACATTAGAGTGTCTAGTTTGAGAAACAGATGCCTTACAAGTCCTAAACTGGCAGCTTCATTAAATAGTACCTGCAGAACACCAGTCTCAATATGAAGAGGTGACTCCAGGATGCTGGCCTTCTAGGCAGAGTTCCTCTGTGTCTGTGTTCTTTTGCCCATCTAAATCTTTTATTTTTATTGGCCAGAGATATGACTTTTTCTTTGCATATCTGCCTAGAAGAACAGTATCCCGGAGTCGCCTCTTCACTGTTGATGTTGAGACTGATGTTTTGCGGGTACTATTTAATGAAGCTACCAGTTGAGGACTTGTGAGGCATCTATTTCTCAAACTAGACACTCTAATTTACTCGTCCTCTTGCTCAGTTGTGCACCGGGGCCTCACCACTCCTCTTTCTATTGTGGTTAGAGACAGTTTGCGCTGTTCTGTGACAACACAGCTTTGTACAAGATCTTCCGTTTCTTGACAATTTCTTGCATGGAATAGCCTTCATTTCTCAGAACAAGAATAGACTGATGAGTTTCAGAAGAAAGTTATTTGTTTCTGGCCATTTTGAGCCTGTAATCGAACCCACAAATGCTGATTCTCCAGACACTCAACTAGTCTAAAGAAGACCAGTTTTATTGCTTCTTTATTCAGAACAACAATAATTGCAAAAGTGTTTTCTAATGATCAATTAGCCTTTTAAAATGATAAACTTGGATTAGCTCACACAACGTGCTATTGGAACACAGGAGTGATGGTTGCTGATAATGGGCCTCTGTACGCCTATGTAGATATTCCATTAGAAATCAGACAATTCCAGCTACAATAGTAATTTACAACATTAATAATGTCTACACTGTATTTCTGATCAATTTGATGTTATTTTAACGGACAATTTTTTTGCTTTTCCTTCAAAAACAAGGACATTTCTAAGTGACCCCAAACTTTTGAACGGAAGTGTATATATAATTGAAAGGGAAATGTGGACTGTTCATATTTTCCAGTTAATCTACCTTTTTTTGTGGTCGGCCTATACATCTCTGCCATACAGAGGGGATATTTTCTCACAGGATACAGAGCAAACCCCTACTGATATGCTGTAAAGGTCAAGCCTGCTCTGTGTGACTTCATTGTTTTCATATATGATACATCACCTACTGTACAGTGAGCTCTCTGCTCTGTGGTATTAAAGTTAATGTGATATCGTCGTAGTTCAATATCCCACTTGGATGTAGTTCTTGGTCATATCTGAACCGGGCCATGATTGATCGTTCATTGTTTTATCATGCTTCACCAACCGTCTAAGAATTGGAATATAACTATCTCTGAGTCGATACTTACTGAGGCTAAACATTTAATCTGTACTGAATACAAAAGACCCAAGTTTTCTTTTTTGGAGGGGGTTAGGGGGGGGGGGGTTCTGACAGGGGAATTGTCTGCCAAATATGCATATATCAATCTAAATGTCTCTATCCTCCGGAGGTTGTGTATTTGTCATCGCCACCCTTCAAGTCTAGTTTCCCTGGTGCCATTTCAATAAATGAATCAGATAGTTCTCCTCTTAGTGTACAGTTATTATTTAACCTTAAAACAGTAGGCTACAAGTAGTGTAACTATTCCCCAACACTTTAAATATTATTAAGTCTCATGTCTTATTATTAAGAGACAGGCCTACAGAAAGATGGACCTAACAGGTAATTAGGGTGTGCCTGATCTTAATGCAATTGTATCAATAACTTAATTATTTCTGTTATTTGCCTTTTTGGGACTGCAATGTTAAGAAGGCTGTAAAATGCATGATAGCCTTGAATAAAAAACAGAAATGTGCTGGGCCTATGTGTCTGATTTGTAAGGAACACACAATGGCTGTGCATGTAATGAACAGCCAATTCACCTCGTCCTCTATTCATTCAATACTGCCTCTTTATGGCTGTTGGCTGCTCCATTAATTCATTATTCAGTGTTTGTTCGTGTGCAAATAATGTACCTCAGAAGAGTTGCTATGTATGAACATGTTGTTTGTGCAAATCCCCCTCCCACACCCCAGTCTCTTTAGTTTGCCATGGTGAAAGATTAATTATCTTCCTATAATGGCTCCCAATATTGGGTAGTGGTAATTAAAAGATAATGATTGGTCCCTTTGAGTGTTACAAATAAAGATGCACAAACTCGTTTGTGATATTCAGGTTGTTAAATAAAAGATTAGGCTTCGGTGTGTGTGCAGGAGGCTAAGGAAGTAGGGGAGGGGGGACTTTTATGCAGATGCACAGACAGGCCACTGTATTTTTCCCTTCCAAAAACCCCAGTTTACTTCCCCTGTGGAACACCTATGCCCACAGCTTTGTTTATCAGATAAACATTAGATTATCACAATGGGTAGAGTAATGAATAAACACAGCTGGTGATTGGTATTCCTCCACATCACCCCTTCCTTCTTATCTCCTCTGCCAAATGCATAGGGGGAAAACAAAATTAAAGATAGGGAACGTCAGGTCATTTCATTTGTATATCTCAGGTCTCATCTCTGTTTTGTTTTCATTCTGTATTTTTTTATGTGGCTGTGACAGCTGTGGTGGATGATGCAATTAGTTCAGTCCTCCTCACAGGGGAACGGGTGAAACTCCTGACTTCTTCTGCATGTCTCAAAATATTGACCTGCTGCCAATTGCATGAAAGCTGCACCAGAGGAAAGCATGGATGCTATGTGGAACGGCTGTCTTCGTGTGATAGGTGTTTAAAAGGGGCCAGCACGGTGTCATGTGCGGTTTTCACCATGGAGAAATTAACCCTGAAAGGGTAATCGGCTCAACCATATGAGCTAACCTAACGCCAAGCTCAACACAGATCATGGCATTGTCTTCAAGCTACTTAATATGCATCGCTATTGTATGTCTAAGTGGCAGTGCAGCTCAACAACCCCACATACTGTAGCAATATGGTTGTAGCACCTTCATACAGTGCGGTAGCTAAAGAGGCTGCAGGGTTCTATAAGAGTTGGGGGAGAGGGCTATCTCAGTATCCACTCCAAGTCGAGAAACAATCTGTTGGGAGTTTGGGAGCGTTCCAGAATTCAGTGAGCCGCGCTGGGTTCCTGATACCCCAACATGCCGTTCTGTTCTTCTCCCGGGACCCTCTGTCCTGAAAGATGAACCCTCTGGCTGCCTCAGGGACTTTGTTACAGCAACACTCTATCTATCCATGCAGCAAAAACTCTGCTTACACCTACAGTACAGTACAGTACAGTACACTGTTCCAATACAGATAAACCTCTCAGAAAAACAACAACCTAAAGAATGCAGCCTGTAGTCTAAGCATTTTTGTTGCTTTTCTCCCTGCCACTTTGTCACCTTTATGAAGGTTAGGACAATAAACTCAATTGTGGATTTGCAATTGACTTTTCTCTCCACCTTTGTGGATTGTTGATGCATTATTCTCTGCAATCAATCCTCTATTCTTTGGCTTGTTAGGATTTTCTACTAATGATGGTGGATGCTAAATATAGAGTAAAGGCCTATTTACTTCTTGCCCATGTCATCCCAGATAAGAGTGATGGATGACATGATGGCATTACAGACTCAGAGGCTGCAGCATAACAATGACAGAGTAACAAATCACCTTGAGGGGATTTTACATTGTGTATCTATGTGAAAAAGAAAAACGCCATTCTCAGAATTGACATTGTCCTCACTTAACAGCCATCACTTCTCATCTTGCTTTACATACAGTCATGGAACATTGTTAGCGGTCTGAGCATTTTGTTGCTTTCAATTTTCCCTTGTCATCCACCAGGAATGTCTGTGGGAAGTTTTAGACTGTTATCATACATTCAGAGTAGGCATGTTAAAGTAATTTGTGGTTTGTCCTCCAGTCTCAGAACATCTCATTTTGTCCTGGCTGCTCTACAGAGGGTCTTGTTTTATGCCATGTTGGACACATGCACAGATTTGAGGGATTAAAAATGATTTTGAGTGAATGTGAATGGAATGAGATAACATGTCTTCCGGTAATTTTTAGGATGTCTAACATAGTCTGCTTCTTAATATGAGATGTGGCACTTAGTTACACATTGGGGGGGGGGGGGTGGTTCAGTATGGCGTAGCTACAAAACACAGGACTAGTGGCCTATGGGATCTGTGTAATTGTGTGCTGATCCCTGAGTCATCACGGATCCCTCCCCTCCAGGCCAACCATGATGATGTCGCAGCATTACACTATCTACTGACAGCTGGCCAAATGATGCCATAGTGACGAGGGCAGGCAGGACATGTGACCAACGGGATCCTGGGTAATAGCATTCTGGGAGGTTGAGGCGGGGGAGGTCACGCCTGCTTGTTCACGATGGAGTAGATTTATCATCACAGGAAGCAGGGATGAGCCATAGTGGAAGAGAGATATACTGTATGAAGGAATCTGTTACCAACAGCTAGACATCTAATTAAGACATAGCACATCATGCATCCACATGACAGGCAACATGTAACATGACAAGTTAGCTCGCCACCAATTGCAATCACATCTCATCAGGGGAGAGCCATGAGGCAGAGAACTATTCCGCTCTGTCTCATCCCTCCTTTGGTCAGACCTCACTTGACAGACACTACAGTGGAGGAGATACTTCAGAGCACAGGTGACAGTTCTGTGTTCTTGATTTTAAAATATGTACCGTAGATGAAGGAGGTAATGTGAGGGAAATAGGAAGAGGAATTCATTGATGTTTCAAAAGAACTGCAAAGTCACGATTTGGAGCCTTTTATAATGATGAACAGGATGTTGAAAATGTACTGTACTGTTTTTAGTCCTTCAACATATTTACATTTCTAGATATTATTTTGTTTTGGGTTGAAGGGTGCCATTTCAAATAAATAAGCTAGCTACATTTTTTAACATTAGTAACAAATACAATATTTTTTTATTTAATTAACAATCTTCAGTATGTTGTTGAAAAACAAGTTTTCATTTCATGTAGTATTTCATTTAACGTGAGACATGGTGGGATTTATCAGGCAAAGGAAGGGAAATGTGTACAGTGGAAACATTATATAATACCATTTACCCTAACCTGAATAAAGAATATACCCGTATTAATGTGGAAGGGTGTTATGGTACTTCTACTTTAAAGTCACAGTGTTATGTGTTCTGTAAATATTGTGTGTGAGGTACTGTATGAAGTGTGTAGATGCAAGTCATTTCAGATAGTGGCTCCCTTGTGGCTTCACAAATGCCTTTTGATTTCCACAACTTGCACAATAACAGAATAGATTCCAATTACCTTATTTGCCAGATAAACATATTTAGGGAGGTAATTATACATCTTTTTCAAGACTAAATCCTAACAGTGCTATGGGTAGAGAAGATGGAGTGTGTTTCATTGTATAGCGTCTGGTGATAGACGGAGTGCAGAAGCACATGGCAGGAGGCGTTAGACCCAATGGGTTATGGTAATTAATAGGAACCTTAATGACACTGGGTGAAATGATTCCCCACTGACTCATACAGGATAAATGTTTAATAATTCATTACAATAATGATGGGAAAGCAAAATACCAACCACAAACGGTCTTTAACAGCCCAACTTCATCCTCTTTGTTGTTTTGTAATTAGATCAGGCACTGACAGTCGCAAACAATGTTCATATGTTGCCTGTGTGCCTAACATTTGGCCCGGAAAAGATCGGCATCAAGCTACTGTATTGTGTACATGTTCATGTGTCTGCAAATGTCATGACTGTTTCTCACTTTGAATCCAACTTAAATATGTATTATGGAAAAATAACAAGGAAACAATGAAAACGTGAGTGTCTGTTGCACCAATCCAGTATTGCCTTGTTTCTATTGGAGCTGTACCCAGATGGGCTCGAGTGGAAATGGTTGCCGATCTGACAAAGAGGAGTCAAGTGCTCCTATATAAACACATTAGTCAAGTTGTTTTGACCCCTTTCCACCTCCCCTCTCCACACACACTTACTTTACACTGTTCAGAAATCCCAGGTCAATTTCCTTCCTCACTGCTTTTACCCACACAGACACCAGAGGGAGCGATGATCAATACACTGGGCATCTGCCATCATTATCGAGACTTATATCCCCTTAAGTTCAGGGCCCATTAAATCAGAGGGCCACGCTCTACCCGCCCAGTGTCTCACAAAGACACCAGAGTCACATTTGGGCCTGATTTATACACCTTTAATGGCAGCCCACCTGTAATTAGCTGACAGTGCGAAAGCAGCATGCAGGGACCAGCTGGAAAAGGTGTTCATCTATATCTCCATCCCAGGAACAGGAAACAGACATTCCCTCGCTCAATGCCAGTCTCACTCACCCATCCAGATCAGGCAGTGCTCACATTGCAAACAGCGTTTACAGTGGCGCTCAAATGTCACATCCCGGAGAATGCCAATGACGAATTCAGCTGACATGCTTCTTTTGCACCACTTTAGGGTATGCATGCAGGCCTGCAATGACTATGTCCTGGTACTAGGCTCGTACTATAGATTTTTCTTCAAATGTTTGGCACCTGTCAGTAAACGGATCGCTGCTGCAGATACTGACGTGGTTGGGTGTTTTATGTGCTCTCTCTGAGTGGACTTGGCTGAGGGTTTCTCCCTCTCTTTGTTTTGGTCACAATTCATTGGTTCCAACTTGAGAGCCTTCTTCTATCATTAGAAAATATCATTTGGTTAGTTTAATGGAGTGACTTACACTAACAAGTTGTTGCAACAAGAGTACCCTGAATTGACTGGAGATGTATTACCATTGTGGTGTCGGCTGCTCATTAGCTTCTTGCAGAGTTATTGCAGCATGGCACATAAGAAACCCGCATAATATCTGTGGCGCGGCTGTTAAAGTGAGACGGTTGATAAATTGTATAATAACCAGATTAGCCATATGTCACACTAAGCCACTGGCAAAAGGCAAGGGAATTGTTGAATATTCTCAGTTCCCTCCAAGATATGCCAAGATATAAATAGAATCCTTGAAGCTCAATTTGTCTAGTTATAGGACCAGAATTATGCATTGTCAAAAGACAAGTGTAAGGTGCCTTTATCAGATTTTTTCTTTGTCTCCATTCATATTGTAAAAGACAATGGCATTATTTCAAGATCTCAACTCATTTAGTTTTAAAGTTCCCTTCGTTTGAGCCTTAACTGCTGATTGCGTCGACCACAAATGAGAAATGGTGTGTAGTACGACAGTGTAACGCCATGAGACATGTCATAACAGCTCACAACAACTGAGAAAGGGAATATGAACAGTCAGATGTTAATGGTGAGCGTATTGTCATATACTGCTATCACAGGTTAAGACAGCCCTACTCTGTCATTTTTCTTCATCATTATGGGATGGATGGTGTTGGAGAAGAGCTCAACTCTTCCACTGAGGGCAGGACATGATTTGACTGGGAAGACAAAAAACAATAGCACAACACAGTTAGACAAAAGAACTAAGAACGGGTTTGTCCAAGCAAGGGATGCAAATCATTGATATGTATGCGTAATAATTAGATTGTGTTAGTTGCTGGCCTACTATGGTATTTATCCAAACATGAGAGGGCTACTTACACAGTATTGGGAGGTTATCACAGCAGTGACTGAATGAGGGTATTTCAGTGATTTGATTTCAGTGCAGGACAGGGGTTGAGGTGATCAGAGGCTTCAGTGCAGGACAGGGGTTGAGGTGATCAGAGGCTTCAGTGCAGGACAGGCTCATCATGGATGAATGGTGTTGGAGAAGAGCTCAAATCTTCAGTACAGGACAGGATTTGACTGAGTTGAGAAAACACAATAAGAACAGTTAGACAAAAAAGCTCAGAATTAGTTAATCCAAGCAAGGAGTAAAATCCCATTGATGTGTAATAATGTTATTGTGTTTGTCTATGTGATTGACACTACATACAGTAATGAGAGACTATTGACAGGGCTACCAACAGTGCTTGAGACGGAAACATTTAATGTGCCAGTGGATGAGAGGGCACATGACAATGACAGTGGAGTGGAATGGTCATCCCCTCTTAATCAAGGAACAGGAGGGGATTTAGCTGTAAATACAAATAGCAGATACATTCCATTGCAGCGGCGCCATCATAGTTTTGGGGTAACAAGTTTCTCCATGAAGTTAAACTCCGACCTCTCAGAATTCACAAAGTCAAACACAGGCACATCAAAGTGTCTCACTTTTTAATGGATGCATCATCCAAATCCTTCTGAATTGATTTTGATATCCCAGAGAAGACAGTAGAAACATCCATATGTTAAGCATCGTAACGTGTAATTACCTATGCGGAGAAAACAGCATTCAGCACACAAAATAATATCCTCAAATATAAAAAATAATATCAAATTTAAATAAATGGCACTAACTCCACACATCAATATTATCCTAAACTATTTCTATCTCACCAAGCTTCTAACTCACACATACATAATACTAGATTCATTCTCCGATCCTTTGATTGGATTGACAACATCGTCATAATTACCATGTAGGTCTATGGAAGGGGGTGAGGAGCATGAGCCTCCTAGGTTTTGTAGAGAAGTCAATGTAGCCAGAGGAGGACAGAAAATAGCCGTCCTCCAGCTACACCATGGTGCATCCCTAGAGGGTGTTGTTGAGACTACTGTATTTTAATAACATTTTAGTCATTTAGCAGATGCTCTTATCCAGAGCGACTTACAGGAACAATTGCTCAAAGACACAACACATTTGTCACCTTGTCAGCTCAGGGATTAGAACCAGCAACCTTTCGGTTACTGGCATAATGCTCTTAATTAAATGCTAGGCTACAGTGCCTTGTGAAAGTATTCGGCCCCCTTGAACTTTGCGACCTTTTGCCACATTTCAGGCTTCAAACATAAAGATATAAAACTGTATTTTTTTGTGAAGAATCAACAACAAGTGGGACACAATCATGAAGTGGAACGACATTTATTGGATATTTCAAACTTTTTTAACAAATCAAAAATTGAAAAATTGGGCGTGCAAAATTATTCAGCCCCTTTACTTTCAGTGCAGCAAACTCTCTCCAGAAGTTCAGTGAGGATCTCTGAATGATCCAATGTTGTCCTAAATTACTAATGATGATAAATACAATCCACCTGTGTGTAATCAAGTCTCCGTATAAATGCACCTGCAATGTGATAGTCTCAGAGGTCCGTTAAAAGCGCAGAGAGCATCATGAAGAACAAGGAACACACCAGGCAGGTCCGAGATACTGTTGTGAAGAAGTTTAAAGCCGGATTTCGATACAAAAAGATTTCCCAAGCTTTAAACATCACAAGGAGCACTGTGCAAGCGATAATATTGAAATGGAAGGAGTATCAGACCACTGCAAATCTACCAAGACCTGGCCGTCCCTCTAAACTTTCAGCTCATATAAGGAGAAGACTGATCAGAGATGCAGCCAAGAGGCCCATGATCACTCTGGATGAACCGCAGAGATCTACAGCTGAGGTGGGAGACTCTGTCCATAGGACAACAATCAGTCGTATATTGCACAAATCTGGCCTTTATGGAAGAGTGGCAAGAAGAAAGCCATTTCTTAAAGATATCCATAAAAAGTGTTGTTTAAAGTTTGCCACAAGCCACCTGGGAGACACACCAAACATGTGGAAGAAGGTGCTCTGGTCAGATGAAACCAAAATTGAACTTTTTGGCAACAATGCAAAACGTTATGTTTGGCGTAAAAGCAACACAGCTCATCACCCTGAACACACCATCCCCACTGTCAAACATGGTGGTGGCAGCATCATGGTTTGGGCCTGCTTTTCTTCAGCAGGGACAGGGAAGATGGTTAAAATTGATGGGAAGATGGATGGAGCCAAATACAGGACCATTCTGGAAGAAGAAAACCTGATGGAGTCTGCAAAAGACCTGAGACTGGGACGGAGATTTGTCTTCCAACAAGACAATGATCCAAAATATAAAGCAAAATCTACAATGGAATGGTTCAAAAATAAACATATCCAGGTGTTAGAATGGCCAAGTCAAAGTCCAGACCTGAATCCAATCGAGAATCTGTGGAAAGAACTGAAAACTGCTGTTCACAAATGCTCTCCATCCAACCTCACTGAGCTCGAGCTGTTTTGCAAGGAGGAATGGGAAAAAAAATTCAGTCTCTCGATGTGCAAAACTGATAGAGACATACCCCAAGCGACTTACAGCTGTAATCGCAGCAAAAGGTGGCGCTACAAAGTATTAACTTAAGGGGGCTGAATAATTTTGCACGCCCAATTTTTCAGTTTTTGATTTGTTAAAAAAGTTTGAAATATCCAATAAATGTCGTTCCACTTTATGATTGTGTCCCACTTGTTGTTGATTCTTCACAAAAAAATACAGTTTTATATCTTTTTGTTTGAAGCCTGAAATGTGGCAAAAGGTTGCAAAGTTCAAGGGGGCCGAATACTTTCGCAAGGCACTGTACCTGCCTCAGGTATTTGGTGAATATATTTAGTATACTTCCAACTTTTTTATTTTCAATGGAAAAAGCTGTGTCTTGTGAGGGTGGCCATGTTTCTGGGGATCAGAAATGTCCAGTGTGGGAGAGACAGGTTGAGGTTGCCAGGGTGAGAGCAGTGCAGAAAGTGTCATATGATGAGGCGGTGAGTAAAGTAGAGGATGATAGGCAAAGGGTGAGGGAGTCTGAGAGGATCCCTGTGAGTAGTAGGCCAGTACAGAATGACCCCAACAGTTTGTGCTTTAGTAAGGTTGACTTCTTGGCATTTATTGCTATGGTTATTAATTGTACCACACAAATGGAATGGAAATCCCAGAAGATTGATTTGCTCATAGCAGCAGCAGAGAAGTTTTGGGATGTCACAGATTTTAATGTAAAAGAGCTACAGGGGGTTTTGAGAGAAGGGGTTCCATCTGATAGGCCCAAAGTAGTGGGAAGGGGTGATGGGTTTGTTGGGATAGTGGTGTATATGTAAGGTTACATGGTGGTGCAATTTCTTTTTTCCCATTCCCCTGCTCCCTTTTTTTGTGACCAAAATGTGCAATTCTCACTTTGACCTGTGAAAGACAGCAATATGCAAAAAGTGTCTAGTCTGCCAAAAATCCACAGGAAGAAGAAGGAAGAGGGCAGCCATCCTGACTGCATGTCAGACATTTTTGTAACTAGGAAACTGTTTATAGTTTAGAAACCCATTTCTTCACTCAATACAAGTAAGAACATTCTCAAGGACTTGTAAGGGATATTGTATAGAACATGAACAAATGTGTCCTTTGTGTGGACTATTGACTTTGGAGGGCTATTTCTAAGGCCTACTTATGTATTTGGTTGTTTTATTCTGTGACTACTAGTTTACTTTGGATTATTACACAGACAACCAACTTCAAGTATGGCTGCAGAATTATTTCAATTTCTGCTTGTTTTTGGATATCTTGCTGGATTTTGTGACTGAACTGAATTAAACATTTTATTTCATTGGAGAACAGAGACAATACTGCTAAACCAAAAAAATACTTGATTTTGCATTTTAATTTGTAATTTATATACTGAGCCTATACATTTGAGTTCATTTGGGGAAATGTTGGTTTGATTTTGTATGCCAGCTGATTCGTTTGTTAGTACACATTCTTCACAAAACATTCGTGCCCTCCCTTGTTTTCTATTAGCTGTATTGGGTTTAGTGTTGACTGAACATTATAATATGTTTCTATTGTAAAGCACTGGATGGACACTCAGGCCCAATCCCGTCTCTGCAGGGCCCAGGGCGACTTTGTCCTTCCTGGGGTGAGGGAGGGATGTCAAACGGTTAGGTTCCAGTGAAGATGCAAACAAGCCAGGCCATGAATTCAGAGTAGTGTATTGACTAGTGGGAAGCTGTTTGGAAAGTAATTACATCAAAGGCTGTTGCGGGAATATTTGCCACACAAAAATTGCTGCCAATCCGGCCCGCAGGTGGTTTAAGTAAAAAAAATATTATTATAATAACTCAATATACACTACTGGTCAAAAGTTTTAGAACACCTACTCATTCAAGGGTTTTTCTTTATTTTTACTATTTTCTACATTGTAGAATAATAGTGAAGACATGAAAACTATGAAATAACACATATGGAATCATGTAGTAACCAAAAAGTGTTCAAAAATATATGTGGTATTTGAGATTCTTCAAATAGCCACCCGTTGCCATGATGATAGCTATGCACACTCTTGCCATTCTCTCAACCAGCTTCACCTGGAATGCTTTTCCAACAGTCTTGAAGGAGTTCGGGCATATGCTGAGCACTTGTTGGCTGCTTTTCCTTTACTCTGCGGTCCGACACATCCCAAATCATCTCAATTTGGTTGAGGTCGGGGGATGATGGAGGTCAGGTCATCTGATGCAGCACTCCATCACTCTCCTTCTTGGTAAAATAGCCCTTACACCGCCTGGAGGTTTGTTGGGTCATTGTCCTGTTGAAAAACAAATGATAGAGCCACTTAGCGCGAACCAGATGGGTTGGCGTATCACTGCAGAATGCTGTGGTAGCCATGCTGATTAAGTGTGCCTTGAATTCTAAAGAAATCACAGACAGAGGAACCAGAAAAACACCCCCACACCATAACACATCCTCCTCCATGCTTTTCGGTGGAAAATACAAATGCGGTGATAATCAAATAAAATAAAATGTTATTTGTCACATACACGTGGTTAGCAGATGTTAATGCGAGTGTAGCGAAATGCTTGTGCTTCGACTTCCGACAGTTCAGTAATATCTAACAAGTAATCTAACAATTCCCCAACAACTATCTAATACACACAAATCTAAAGGGATGGATGAGAATATGTACATGTAAGTATATGGATGAGTGATGGCCGAGCGGCATAGGCAAGGTGCAAAATATGGTAGAAAATACAGTATGTACTGTACATGTGATATGAGTAATGTAAGATATGGAAAAATTATTAAAGTGGCATTATTTAGAGTGTCATTGTATAACGTCATTTATTGAAGTGGCCAGTGACTGGGTCTCAATGTAGGCATCAGCTTCTCTGAGTTAGTGATTGCTGTTTAGCAGTCTGATGGCCTTGAGATAGAAGCTGTTTTTCAGTCTCTCGGTCCCAGCTTTGATGCATCTGTACTGACCTCAACTTCTGGATGGTAAGCGGTGTGAACAGGCAGTGGCTCGGGTGGGTGATGTCCTTGATGATCTTTTTGGCCTTCCTGTGACATCGGGTTATGTAGGTGTCATGGAGAGCAGGTAGTTTGCCCCCGGTAATGGGTTGTGCAGACCACACCACACTCTGGAGAGCATTGCGGTTGATAGCGGTGCAGTTGCCTTACCAGGCTGTGATACAGCCCGACAGGAGGCTCTTGATCTGTAAAATGTTGAAGAGGCGCTGTTGCTCCTTCTTCACCACACTGTCTGTGTGGGTGGACCATTTCAGTTGGTCTGTGATGTGTACACTGAGGAACTTAAAACTTTCCACGTTCTCCACTGCTGTCCCTTCAATGTAGATAGGGGGTGCTCCCTCTGCTGTTTCGTGTTCACAATCATCTCCTTTGTTTTGATGACGTTGAGTGAGAGGTTGTTTTCCTGACACCACATCAAGTCTCTTCATTGTTGGTAATCAAGCAAGCTACTGTTGTTTCATCTGCAGACTTCTGCACCCCCCCCTATCCACATCGATAACAGTAGTGGAGAGAGTAGCAAGTTTTAAGTTCCTCGGCATACACATCACAGACAAACTGAATTGGTCCACTCACACAGACAGCATCGTGAAGAAGGCGCAGCAGCGCCTCTTCAACCTCAGAAGGCTGAAGAAATTTGGTTTGTCACCAAAAGCACTCACAAACTTCTACAGATGCACAATCGAGAGCATCCTGGCGGGCTGTATCACTGCCTGGTACGGCAACTGCTCCGCCCACAACCGTAAGGCTCTCCAGAGGGTAGTGAGGTCTGCACAACGCATCACCGGGGGCAAACTACCTGCCCTCCAGGACACCTACACCACCCGATGTTACAGGAAGGCCATAAAGATCATCAAGGACATCAACCACCCGAGCCACTGCCTGTTCACCCCGCTATCATCCAGAGGGCGAGGTCAGTACAGGTGCATCAAAGCTGGGACCGAGAGACTGAAAAACAGCTTCTATCTCAAGGCCATCAGACTGTTAAACAGCCACCACTAACATTGAGTGGCTGCTGCCAACACACTGACACTGTCACTGACTCAACTCCAGCCACTTTAATAATGGGAATTGATGGGAAATGATGTAAATATATCACTAGCCACTTTAAACAATGCTACCTTATATAATGTTACTTACCCTACATTATTCATCTCATATGCATACGAATATACTGTACTCTATATCATCGACTGCATCCTTATGTAATACATGTATCACTAGCCACTTTAACTATGCCACTTTGTTTACATACTCACCTCATGTATATACTGTACTCGATACCATCTACTGTATCCTTCCAATGCTGCTCTGTACCATCACTCATTCATATATCCTTATGTACATATTCTTTATCCCCTTACACTGTGTATCAGACAGTAGTTTTGGAATTGTTAGTTAGATTACTTGTTGGTTATTACTGCATTGTCGGAACTAGAAGCACAAGCATTTCGCTACACTCGCATTAACATCTGCTAACCATGTGTATGTGACAAATAAAATTTGATTTGATTTGATTTGAGACTTGATTAAGTTGGAGGCGTGCATGGCCACGCAGTCATGGGTGAACAGGGAGTACAGGAGGGGGCTGAGCACGCACCCTTCTGAGGCCCCAATGGTGAGGGTCAGCGAAGTGGAGATGTTGTTTCCTACCTTCACCACCTGGGGGCAGCCCGTCATAAAGTCCAGGGCGGGGTTGAGACCCAGGGCCTCCAGCTTGATGATGAGCTTGGAGAGTACTATAGTGCTGAATGCTGAGCTGTAGTCAATGAACAGCATTCTTACATAGGTATTCCTTTTGTCCAGATGGGATAGGGCAGTGTGCAGTGTGATGGTGATTGCATCGTCTGTGGACCTGTTGGGGCGGTATGCAAACTGAGGTGGGTCTAGAGTGGCCAGTAAGGTGGAGGTGATATGATCCTTGACTAGTCTCTCAAAGCACTTCATGATGACAGAAGTGAGTGCTTCGGGCGGTAGTAATTTAGTTCAGTTGTCTTTGCCTTCTTGGGTACAGGAACAACAGTGTTCCCCAATGTGAGGACAACAGACTGGGATAGGGAGCGATTGAATATTTCCGATAACTCACCAGCCTGCTGGTCTGCGCATGCTCAGAGGACGTGGCTAGGGATGCTGTTTGGGCCAGCAGCCTTGCGAGGGTTAACATGTTTAAATGTTCTACTCACGTCAGCCACGGAAAAGGAGAGGGGGGAGGGGTGCAGTCCTTGTTAGTGGGCCACGACAGTGGCACTGTATTATCCGGGCAAAGAAGGTGTTTAGTTCGTCTGGAAGCGTGATTGCACTATAAGAGCGACTGATTTATTTCAGCTTTTATTTCATCACATTCCCAGTGGGTCAGAAGATTACATACACTCAATTAGTATTTGGAAGCATAACCTTTAAATGGTTTAACTTGGGTCAAACGTTTCAGGAAGCCTTCCACAAGTTTCCCACAATAAGTTAGGTACATTTTGGCCCATTCCTCTTGACAGAGCTGGTGTAACTGAGTCAGGTTTGTATGCCTCCTTGCTCGCCCACGCTTTTTCAGTTCTCCCCACAAATGTTCTATAGAATTGAGGTCAATTTGTGGTGGCCACTCCAATACCTTGACTTTGTTGTCCTTAAGCCATTTTGCCACAACTTTGGAAGTATGCTTGGGGTCGTTGTCCATTTGGAAGACCCATTTGCAACCAAGATTTAACTTCCTGACTGATGTCTAGAGATGTTGCTTCAATATATCCACATAATTTTCCTACCTCATGATGCCATCTATTTTGTGAAGTGCACCAGTCCCTCCTGCAGCAAAGCACCACCACAACATGATGCTGCCACCCCCCTGCTTCATGGTTGGGATGGTGTTCTTCGGCTTGCAAGCCATCCGTCTTATTCCTCCAAACATAACGATGGTCATTATGGCCAAACAGTTCTATTTTTGTTTCATCAGACCAGAGGACATTTCTCCAAAAAGTACGGTCTTTGTCCCCATGCAGTTGCAAACCGTAGTCTGGCTTTTTTATGGCAGTTTTGGAGCAGTGTCTTCTTCCTTGCTGAGCTGCCTTTCAGGTTGTGTCGATATAGGACTCGTTTTCCTGTGGATATAGATACTTTTGTACCTGTTTCCTCCAGCATCTTCACAAGGTCCTTTGTTGTTATTCTGGGATTGATTTGCACTTTTCGCACCAAAGTACGTTCATCTGTAGGAGACAGAACGAGTCTCCTTCCTGAGCGGTATGACGGCTGCGTGGTCCCATTGTGTTTATACTTGCGTACTATTGTTTGTACAGATGAACGTGGTACCTTCAGGTGTTTGGAAATTGCTCCCAAGGGTGAACCAGACTTGTGGAGGTCTACAATTATTGCCTGATTTTTTGGCTGATTTCTTTTGATTTTTCCATGATGTCAAGCAAAGAGGCATTGAATTTGAAGGTCGGCCTTGAAATACATCCACAGGTACACCTCAAATGATGTCAATTAGCCTATCAGAACCTTCTGAAGTCATGACATCATTTTCTGGAATTTTCCAAGCTGTTTAAAGGCACAGTCAACTTAGTGTATGTAAACTTCTGACCCACTGGAATTGTGATACAGTGAATTATAAGTGAAATAATCTGGCTGTAAGTTAATTGTTGGAGAAATTTCTTGTGTCATGCACAAAGTAGATGTCCTAACCGACTTGCCAAAACTATAGTTGTTAGCAAGACATTTGTGGAGTGGTTTAAAAATGAGTTTTAATGACTAAGTGTATGTAAACTTCCGACTTCAACTGTATTTCCACCAGTCTAATGTCCATTGCTCGTGTTTCTTGGCCCAAGAAAGTCTCTTCTTATTATTGGTGTCATTTAGTAGTGGCTTCTTTGCAGCAATTTGACCATGAAGGCCTGATTCACACAGTCTCTGAACAGTTGATGTTGAGATGTGTCTGTTACTTGTACTCTTATTTGGGCTGCAATTTCTGAGGCTGGTAACTCTAATGAAATTATCCTCTGCAGCAGAGGTAACTCTGGTTCTTCCATTCCTGTGGCGGTCCTCATGAGAGCCAGTTTCATCATAGTGCTTTCAAAGTTCTTTCAAAGTTCTTGAAAATCTCCGTATTGACTGACCTTTACATCTTAAATGAATGATGGACTGTTGTTCTCTTTGCTTATTTGAGCATTTTTGCCATAATATGGACTTGGTCTTTTACCAAATAGGGCTATCTTCTGTATACCCCCCTACTTTGGCTCAAATGCATTAAGAAGGAAAGAAATTCCACAAATTAACTTTAACAAGGCACACCTGTTATTTGAAATGCATTCCAGGTGACTACCTCATGAAGCTGGTTGAGAGAATGCCAAGAGTGTGCAATGCTATCATCAAGGCAAAGGGTGGCTAGTTGAGGAATCTCAAATATAAAATATATTTTGATTTGTTTAACACTTTTTTTGATTACTACATGATTCCATATGTGTTATTTCATAGTTTTGATGTCTTCAAAAGTTCTAAAACTTTTGACCGGTAGTGTACTTTCAAATAACTAAAACCAAATTGAAACTGTGTACAAATGAAAATGGACCTACATTCATACAGATTCTTTACTGTGTCCAGCTTGCTTATATTGACCAAAATCAAAGCTAGACAGGCAGGAAATACTATGAATTGAGGAATTTATTTAGCAAATACTGACTGCAAGGAAATATAACCCATTTTCAGGGCCCCTCCAGACCACATTGAAGACTGAATGCGCCCCCCCGGGACAAAATTAGTTTAACACCCCTGCTCTAAATAATTCTTCTTACATGTGTTATTTGTGGAAGGGTTTAGGAACCTGCCAACATGGAAGGGCTGAGGGCAGTACGTCATTCTCTCTTCACCAGCACTGATGAGAAGAGAAATCAAATTCATTGGCGTTCAAACTGTGATAGGTACGTAACGGGGTTTGCCGCTTATTATGAATGTAATCATTGTTAATTTTTGAAGTAATTTGTCAAACAGCTGGTGGGAGGTTTGAGTGATGTGTACTTTGTATGAATGTTATCAGAGTATCAGGGCTGGGTTCAATTTGAATTGAAGGCAGTAAATTCAGGATGTACATTTAAATAACAATTCAACATTTTAATGACAAACTGAGGAGTAGATGCTATTTATTTCAAAAGTTGTTTCATTTTTTAAAATGAATATATATATTTTTTCTTGAATTGACTGCCTTCAATTTGAATTGACCCAAGCTCTGCAGAGTATTGTTTAACTCAGAGCAGGTGGCCCCTCTCTATACATTGCAGGTCTGATTTGGTAGATGGATTAAACTGAGATAAATTACAACTCCATAGGGCTGGTTTGAACAAATAGCAGCTATTATATTTAAATTAATTTCTTTTTTCTTTTTTTCACATTTCAAAGGCCTGCAATTTGCCAACCATGGTGTCTACAGTACAATACATATTACAATCATTAAAGTAATTAAATAAGAATACTTTCTTACCCTGTCAGATTACGCACACCTCATACACATGTACAGTGCATGTATCTATTCCTCCCGAGTGGCACAGCGGTCTAAGGCACTGCATCTCTGTGCTAGAGGTGTCATTACAGACCCTGGTTAAATTCCAGGCTTTATCACAACTGATCGTGATTGGGAGTCCCATAGTGCGGCGTACAATTGGCCTAGGGTTTGGCTGGGGTAGGGGGTCATTGTAATAAGAATGTATTTTTAACTGACTTGCCTAGTTAAATAAAGGTTACAAAATAAAATATCTGTGGGTGTGTATGTATTGGAACAATGTGTTTCTGTGGGGAGTGGAGGAGTGTGAGTGTACAGGACCAGATGTTTCCTCAGGGAGCGTGTGGCGCGCTCAGCGGTGTTTGGAAAAGGACGCATGCTGTGCTCACTGTAATTGGCGCACATGTTAAAGCCAATCCCTGCTGAGGTCCCTCTCGCAGTTTGTTTTCCAGCATCCCCTCCTCGTCCCAGAGGGCCTGGAATCCAGGCCGCCTTACTAGACGACAGACGATAGGAAACTTGTCTGCTGATGTCACCAAGGGGAGCTCAAAAGACAATCTGCTAGATTTAAAGTAATTGCTTTTGAGCCCCCCCCCCGCTCTCTGTTCTTCTTTACTGTAATGTTGATCAGCATCTGGGGGTTGGCATTAACTTTTTATTTCAATAATTTTCAACGTTTCGTTCACTGTGTTACATAAAATATATCTGGTGTAGATTAATGATAGTCAACACGACATGGTCCATCTTTGAAAGACAGTGTGCCTTTACCTGTTACCTGTTTACACTAATTAACCAATTAGTTCTTATAGGTCACAGTACAGGCTTAACCGAAAATACGGATTGCCTCTTATCTGTTTGTTGTCCCCTTATGCCACAGTTTGTACATCTTAATTGTCAGTAGAAACCACATTTGTTTAAGCAAGTCAGCCATATCAGCTATGTTTTTTTTAAAAGGCAGTAAAGGAAGCTGAATGAACGGGTTCGCTGCCAGACAAGGCTCCGCTGATAGCCAGGTGTAGCATTGGTAAGGTGTTGGGACTGCTGTTGGGACAGCTGTATGTAGGCCTTAACAGTTTGTGGACACCGTTTGTCACCGTTATAGTGCAATTAGATGTATTGTTTAGGGTTGTGTCTTTACTGGCATGCATTTTTTTTGCCCCACCAAGATTTACATGCAAAGATCGCCACTGACAAGGGGATACAGTGCCTTGCGAAAGTATTCGGCCCCCTTGAACTTTGCGACCTTTTGACACGTTTCAGGCTTCAAACATAAAGATATAAAACTGTATTTTTTTGTGAAGAATCAACAACAAGTGGGACACAATCATGAAGTGGAACGACATTTATTGGATATTTCAAACTTTTTTAACAAATCAAAAACTGAAAAATTGGGCGTGCAAAATTATTCAGCCCCCTTAAGTTAATACTTTGTAGCGCCACCTTTTGCTGCGATTACAGCTGTAAGTTGCTTGGGGTATGTCTCTATCAGTTTTGCACATCGAGAGACTGAAATTGTTTTCCATTCCTCCTTGCAAAACAGCTTGAGCTCAGTGAGGTTGGATGGAGAGCATTTGTGAACAGCAGTTTTCAGTTCTTTCCACAGATTCTCGATTGGATTCAGGTCTGGACTTTGACTTGGCCATTCTAACACCTGGATATGTTTATTTTTGAACCATTCCATTGTAGATTTTGCTTTATGTTTTGGATCATTGTCTTGTTGGAAGACAAATCTCCGTCCCAGTCTCAGGTCTTTTGCAGACTCCATCAGGTTTTCCTCCAGAATGGTCCTGTATTTGGCTCCATCCATCTTCCCATCAATTTTAACCATCTTCCCTGTCCCTGCTGAAGAAAAGCAGGCCCAAACCATGATGCTGCCACCACCATGTTTGACAGTGGGGATGGTGTGTTCAGCTGTGTTGCTTTTACGCCAAACATAACGTTTTGCATTGTTGCCAAAAGGTTCAATTTTGGTTTCATCTGATCAGAGCACCTTCTTCCACATGTTTGGTGTGTCTCCCATGTGGCTTGTGGCAAACTTTAAACAACACTTTTATGGGTATCTTTAAGAAATGTCTTTCTTCTTGCCACTCTTCCATAAAGGCCATATTTGTGCAATATACGACTGATTGTTGTCCTATGGACAGAGTCTCCCACCTCAGCTGTAGATCTCTGCAGTTCATCCAGAGTGATCATGGGCCTCTTGGCTGCATCTCTGATCAGTCTTCTCCTTGTATGAGCTGAAAGTTTAGAGGGACGGCCAGGTCTTGGTAGATTTGCAGTGGTCTGACACTCCTTCCATTTCAATATTATCGTTTGCACAGTGCTCCTTGGGATGTTTAAAGCTTGGGAAATCTTTTTGTATCCAAATCCGGCTTTAAACTTCTTCACAACAGTATCTCGGACCTGCCTGGTGTGTTCCTTGTTCTTCATGATGCTCTCTGCGCTTTTAACGGACCTCTGAGACAATCACAGTGCAGGTGCATTTATACGGAGACTTGATTACACACAGGTGGATTGTATTTATCATCATTAGTCATTTAGGTCAACATTGGATCATTCAGAGATCCTCACTGAACTTTTGGAGAGAGTTTGCTGCACTGAAAGTAAAGGGGCTGAATAATTTTGCACACCCAATTTTTCAGTTTTTGATTTGTTAAAAAAGTTTGAAATATCCAATAAATGTCGTTCCACTTCATGATTGTGTCCCACTTGTTGTTGATTCTTCACAAAAAAATACAGTTTTATATCTTTATGTTTGAAGCCTGAAATGTGGCAAAAGGTTGCAAAGTTCAAGGGGGCCGAATACTTTCGCAAGGCACTGTATGTATCCCCAAAAATGTGCATACACCTAACCTGCGTACCAGTCTGTTTAGCTTACATTCTACTACTTGTCATGTTTCAAAGATGTTTTGTACAAGGAGTGGGATGTTATATAAACAGAAATGATATACAAATCTACTGTATATTTCTATATTCACGGAGTGTACAAAACATTAGGAACACCTACTCTTTCCGCGACATTGATTGACCAGGTGAATCCAGGTGAAAGCTACTGTATGATCTCTTATTGATTTCACTTGTTAAATCCACTTCAAAAAGTGTAGATGAAGGGGAGGAGACAGGTTAAAGAAGGTTTTTTTTAGTCTTGAGACAATACTGCCATTCAGAGGGTGAATTGGCAAGACAAAAGATTTAAGTGCCTTTGAACGGGTTATGGTAGTAGGTGCCAGGCACAGGCACACAGGTTTGAATGTGTCAAGAATTGCAATGCTGCTGGATTTTTCACGCTCAACAGTTTCCTGTGTGTATCAACAATGGTCCACCACCCAAAGGACATCCAGCCAACTTGACAATTGTGGGAAGCATTGACGTCAACATGGGCCAGCATCCCTGTGGAATACTTTCGACACCTTGTAGAGTCCTCTCCTGACGAATTTACGCAGTTCTGAGGGCAAAATGAACGTTAAACTCAATATTAGGAAGGTTTTCCTAATGTTTTGTACACTCAGTGTACATTGTGCACATACGTAAATAAAAATGTGAATGTTCTGTTTTTGTTGTCATTAACCAGAGACAGAGCTATCTTTTGATCTTGTGTTTTCCTTGATGCAGTATAAAATACAGAAATATCTATTGGTGGGATGATGGCTAAATAAAATGAATCTAAGTAGTCACAAATGAATTGAAGTCGAAGCTTATTTTATTTCTTCTGTTTGATATCCAAAAGTCCTATGACCAGCTCCATGAGGCTATTTTACAGAGAAAATGACTTGAGGCATTTGATTTCTCTAGAAATATTAATCAAGTAGTTGGGGCCTTCAGGGAACTTGTTGTACCTTCTGGTAACCTGTGGAAAATGTATACATTTAATAGGCCATTCAGTTTATAATGACATCTATTCACATTAAATTAATAATAAGTATAGATTATTGCCTACAAACGCACCTTCGGAAATTCCTTACAGCAAAGGTTTTCTGCAGCACTGCCGCTGGGCTAGTTGGCAGTTCCATTGACCACAACACCTGGAGAAGTTCAAACAAGAAATTAATGTTGGCAAGTAGTGAGATAGCTATACTATTGCAAACATAATTTGTAAGTAGTTGAGGAAATAGGTCCAGCCCTGGATGTTCTGCCTCCCTAGGCAAGACAAAAAATTGCCGCCCCCCCCCTTTTCCCCATTAAACTAGAATAGTGTACAACAGTGGTCGGCAACAGGTCTGGCCTTGGGGCAATTTTTTCTCAACTAATAGTTGGCAGAACAGAAGATAATCGCAGCCCAATTCATAGGCCTATGCTACAAATTAAACAAAATGTTTAACGCGTCTGGTTGGTAGGGTATATAATCAATTCAATATCAATAACATTCCCTAGTATTTTCTATCGGATTATGCTGACAAAATCACCAGTCTCTATAAAAATGGAACATTTACATTTTTTTAATGTTTTTGTGTATTTATTTGTGCGTTGATTAGGAAAAAACAGCTTGCGATCAAGAGAAAATGTTGCTCTGAAAAAGTTTAAAAAGAAAAGGTGGATAATGAAAATATAAGTTTCAGGGAAGAATCAACAGAGAAATAGGCATTCTTACCATATTTCTCCAGTGTTACACGAGAGTGTCTTGTTTGCAATGAAACAGTCGTTGTTTGCAAATCATTCAATCTTACCCAGACCGACTGCACGTGTGCGCTGTCGTGCATACATTTATTTTGTCCCCTCACACCAAACGCGATCACGACATGCAGGATAAAATATCAAAACAAACTCTGAACCAATGACATTAATTTGGGGGCAGGTCGAAAAGCATTAAACATGTATGGCAATTTAGGTATGCACTAGCTAGCTAATTTGTCCTATTTAGCTAGCTTGCTGTTGCTAGCTAATTTGTCCTGGGATATAAACATTGAGTTGTTATTTTACCTGAAATGCACAAGGTCCTTTACTCCGACAATTAAGCCACACATAAAACGGCTAACCAAATAGTTTCTAGTCATCTCTCCTCATTCCAGGCTTTTTCATGTTTTAACTTATATGGTGATCGGCATCTAAACTTTCATAGTATTACCACCACGACCGGCAACAGTTCGTCTTTCAATCACCCACCTGGGTATAACCAATGTGGAGATAGCACGTCGGTACCTGCTTCTATAAACCAATGAGGAGATGGGAGAGGCAGGACTTGCAGCGCGATCTGCGTCAGAAATAGGAATGAGTTCTATTTTAGCCCTTGGCATCGCAGACGCTCGTTGGCACGCGCGAGCAGTGTGTGTGTAATAATTGAATAACATGGATTTCTACATTTATTTTGCAACACTCGCGCACGCGACGTGTCCGGTCTGGTCAGCATGTTAGACATGCTTATGAATCTAAGTATGGAACTTTCAAAAGTTAGCTTTCCATCCAGAGGCTCGACTGCTGGCTACTCGTCTATTGCTTAACCCAACAACAGAAGTGCTTCCCTAAAAACTGCCTGGGTTTAAACATCTCTTTTCAGAAAGTGAAAAGCTCAATTAATAGGGACAGAATAGTCCATTTTTTATCTAATTGAATATTGAAGGCTACAGCTCAGCTTCAGAATGTCATAGAGATTAATCAATATCCCCAAATGCATCTGAGTCACATCTTTCGCAAGAATTTCAAAGCTTGTTTCTAGCATAAGGCATCACGGAGTTAAGCTTTGCTATTGAACACTTGATATAATCTGGATACTTTTTAAAGAATATAAAGCTAACAACACAGTATATATCCTTTTTGCCTTTCTTTAACAAATGGTATGGCATACCCTCACTCAAATTAGAGCTCTGGTTTTAAACAAACACACCAAGCCCCTCCCAGACACGGCGGTATTTAAGGAGTGCATGGTGTCAGTATTGGAGGATTTGGCTATACCAACAAATCTATGGGTAGCATAATTGTGTCTGTCAAACATGTAGGCCTACGTCATATTTTTTTAATAGGAAGAAATAGTCTCCAACAAAGACCTCATTGGTAGTGATGTCGAATTAAAATGAAGACAATTGTTGAAATGAATTACTTTCAGAACCATTTGCTGTCCACCACTGTTTCATTATGCTGCAGTCTCTCCAAAGCCCGCTTGCCTTTTTAGTTGACTTTCTCCTGCACTCTCTCTCCTCATTAATAAGTTAATGATTTAAAAAGTGTCTGTCTCATGACATTGTAATACATGTGGTCTCCAGTCTATGGGCTACAGAAAAACCACATGGGCTACAACTCTTTCTGCCATAAGCTACATGATTTATGTTAAATTAATTTGACTGAGCTTGGTGGAGTGCTGCTGAGCCTCTCCAACAGCACCCTGGAGAGAAACGCAGGTCACGGTCAAGCTAAATATTGTGTGCACCTACCTTTGGCAAAGTGGGCACTGCTTTCCTTGGGGTGGCAACAGCACTCACCTAAATAGCCCTTACATGAGGTGTTATGCGTAGTTGGAGGCGCGTCTTGGTCAGTTTAGCTCGGAAAATTCCGCCCCCTTCAAACTGCTGCTCAAGACATATGCCTAATCCTGCCTAATTGGTGGGCTGGCCATGTAGGGAAAGCCCGTACGGGAGTTGTAGCGATGAGACAAGATAGTAGCTACTAAAACAATTGGATACCTTACTTTAAAGAGAATGCACAGTCATCCTTTTTCCCATATAAAAGTTTTAGAGTGACCAAAAACATCACCCATAGTATTTTTGAAAATGAACCTGCTCTCTCATCTGTGACTATCAGTCAGGCTGTATGCTTGGATTACTGTGGGGCGGGGAGCAATATTATAAATGAGCTCAGATTGACACGCCGATTGACACGCCTTTTGCCCCACATCACATACTGCTGTGTTTTCTTGTTGACTGTTCGGTAATCGTCATGAACCTGATTCCCGGTCTACAGATGGAGAGCAAAAATGGAGATAGACAAATGGATCAAATTCAACATTCACTCTAAAATGTATCAGAATGTATCAGAATTCCTCATCAATCTACACACAATACCCAATAATGAAAAAGCAAAAACAGGTTTATAGAATTTTTGCTAATTTATCAAAAATGAATATATATCACATTTGCATAAGGGTTCGGACCCTTTTCTCAGTACGTTGAAGCACCTTTGGCAGTGATTACAGCATCGAGTCTTCTAGGGTATGATGCTACAAGCTTGGCACACCTGTATTTGAAACAAACACAACAACCAAACAGGGAGTGTAGCTACAATAGGAGGCTGGTATGAGGCTAGTACAGTACAGGGCCAGACAGAGGCAGCCTAGAGTCTCATTAAAACAACTTGGCTCTCTTTTTAAAGCAGGGAGAGGCCCATGGAAACTACAAACTGACAGAATATTTCATTAGGAGTCTTGAATATTTCATTTGGATACACGTCCCCGGATGCTTTTCCTCTTTCCTCTCATGCATTAGGAATTAGGAGCCCCAACAAGTAAAACACACTCATCTGCATATGAAGAGCAGTCCTGTATAATATGTACTGTGAATGCAGGCAGGATGCAGGCCTGGATGGATGCTGTATGAAATGGAGGAGGCTCCTCTCTTTATCCCCGTACTGCTAGGGACTACGGCTCACACCGTAGTCAAATCCCCAGGCCTCCCTGTGCAGAAGCCCCATCCAGCCCAATACAGGCCCATCTACTGGCTCATTAACACAACTCACAGTGCACATTTCTGCCTGGGCTCCTCTCTGGCTGTTCCATGCCCAGCCCCAGCCTGACATCCTGCAGGTCCACAGAAACCCACAAGCTCTCCGAGGTGAAGTTGTGACAAACTGCCATACTGTACTTCAGATTTGGGGTTTAGTATGAAGTAAGAATTAAGTAAGTAATTCGGAGCAGCTGTACTGGTAGCATTTTGGAACTAATCTCATTAGTGAATTAGCATAACGCATGGGAGTTATTCTTTGGAGTTGGCTGAACTATTATTGTATCTTCAACATTTTGTTTTCCATGTCTGTTTGCTTATTTATGAGGTATTCCAATTTGCCTCAGCATCTTATGTTCAAATCCCTGTTCTGGATTGTGTCATTACAATACAAATAAAGGCTTGTGAGTTAAACTAATCACATCCATAATGTATTTCATTTCCGTTTTTTTTTAACAGTAGGAATATATTATTACAATCTGGCCTATCACCTCCACCCCTCCAACCCCTCAGTGTGTTGCAGCACAGTTATCCCCTCAAGACTTCAGACAGGATGGACATGCACTACTACTGATGGGTAAGTAAGTGGTCACAGTGACAGAAGAAATATGAATGCAGGGACTTTTTTGTTCTTGTAGGTAAACCACATAGTTAGAGAAAGAGATACATCTTGCTAGCACACTGTAACTACATTTCAGTAATCTCTATGCATCCTATCAGCTTAAAGGTCCAATACACCCATTTTTATCTCAATATCAAATCAATTCTGGGTAACAAATAAGTACCTTACTGTGATTGTTTTGAATTAAAATGGTCAAAAATAAACACAGATAGATTCTTAGCAAAGAGCAATTGTCTGGGAGTGTTCGGAATTGGGAGGGGAAACCGGAAACTAGTTGTTATTGGAAGAGCGGTTTGGAACTCTTTCTTATTGGTCTATTAACTCATTTACTGCTTGGTGATATCACCGGGCAGGCCAAAACACCATCCCACCAAAACCGGCTTTTCAAACAGCTCATACACTAAAAGTACATTATCATAATTGTCACAATTTCACAGTATTATTCCAAATTCATAGTGTGGAAATCTATATAAAACACTGGGAAATCTAGTTTTTGACTGTACTTTGCCTTTAATGGAACAATTACATGCTGAATTAATTCCATATCTAATGGTTACTTCCCACCAGCTGTCGCCTGTTGAGTATGATGAGTTTGTTTTTATGTTGCTTTAAGAGCTCATCACTTTTCTCATCACTTTAATTAAAATGTTAGTATATTTGTCCATTTCATTTCCAGAAGATGTCACACTTCCCTATAATTGACATGTTTGATTGATATGCAATTAAGAATAGGAAAAAAGACAACAATTCATATAAACACTGTAAACCCCAAGGCATTTTTTACTCAAAGTCAAAGAAAAGTCATCATTAAAAAAAGTTTATCAGAAATCACATCAACTCAAATTATCTTTTTTCCCCAGCGTGCTCTAATGCTGATAGATTTTGGGGAATTGTTTTTAATATCTGTGTTTTTGCATGTAGAGTCGGATGTTTACATACACCTTAGCCAAATACATTTAAACTCAGTTTTTCACAATTCCTGACATTTAATCCTAGTAAAAATTCCCTGTCTTAGGTCAGTTAAGATCACCACTTTATTTTAAGAATGTGAAATGTCAGAACTTTCATCACATTCCCAGTGGGTCAGAAGTTTACATACACTATATTAGTATTTGGTAGCAATGCCTTTAAATTGATTAACGTTTTGTGTAGCCTTCCACAAGCTTCCCACAATAAGTTGGGTGAATTTTGGCCCATTCCTCTTGACAGAGCTGGTGTAACTGAGTCAGGTTTGAAGGCCTCCTTACTCGCCCACGCTTTTTCAGTTCTGCCCACAAATTTTCTATAGAATTGAGATCGGGGCTTTGTGATGGCCACTCCAATACCTTGACTTTGTTGTCCTTAAGCCATTTTGATACAACTTTGGAAGTATGCTTGGGGTCATTGTCCATTTGGAAGACCCATTTGCGACCAAGATTTAACTTCCTGACTGATGTCTTGAGATGTTGCTTTAATATATCTACATAATTTTCCTACCTCATGATGCCATCTATTTTGTGAAGTGCACCAGTCCCTCCTGCAGCAAAGCACCCCCACAACATGCTGCTGCCACCCCCATGCTTCATGGTTGGGATGGTGTTCTTCAGCTTGCAAGCCTCCCCAATTTTTCCACCAAACATAACGATGGTCATTATGGCCAAACAGTTCTATTTTTGCATCATCAGACCAGAGGACATTTCTCCAAAAAGTACAATCTTTGTCCCCATGTGCAGTTGCAAACCGTAGTCTGGCTTTTTTATGGCAGTTTTGGAGCAGTGGCTTCTTCCTTGCTGTCGATATAGGACTCGTTTTACTGTGGATATAGATACTTTTGTACCTGTTTCCTCCAGCATCTTCACAAGGTCCTTTGTTGTTGTTCTGGGATTGATTTGCACTTTTCGCACCAAAGTACGTTAATCTCTAGGAGACAGAACGAATCTCCTTCCTGAGCGTTATGACAGCTGCGTGGTTCCATGGTGTTCATACTTGCGTACTATTGTTTGTACAGATGAACATGGTACCTTCAGGCGTTTGGAAATTGCTCCCAAGGATGAAGCAGACTTGTGGAGGTCTACTATTTTTTTTCTGAGGTCTTGGATGATTTCTTTTGATTTTTCCATGATGTCAAGGAAAGAGGCATTGAGTTTGAAGGTCGGCCTTGAAATACATCCACAGGTACACCTCCAATTGACACAAATGATGTCAATTAGTTTCTAAAGCTTCTGAAGTCATGACATCATTTTCTAGAATTTTCCAAGCTGTTTAAAGGCACAGTCAACTTAGTGTATGTAAACTTCTGACCCACTGGAATTGTGATACAATGAATTATAAGTTAAATAATCTGTCTGTAAACAATTGTTGGAAAAATTACTTCAGTCATGGACAAAGTAGATGTCCTAACCGACTTTTCAAAACTATAGTTTTTTAACAAGAAATGTGTGGAGTGGTTGAAAAATATGTTTTAATTACTCCAAACTAAGTGTATGTAAACTTCCGACTTCAACTGTACATTAAGTGATTAATCAATCAATCTTACGCTACACAAAGATAACATACATTTTTCTAAAGTAATTGTGTTCGTTTTTTTGCACAGTATGAATGCAAATTGCGGGTGAAATAAAATGTCAACTGTTGAATACCCTAACTATGACTGGATTTCAATAGGAATTACACATCACTTTGCAAGCCAGCATAATGTCACTTGTAGATAGGTTGCAAAATTCTGGTGAATTTCAGAAGTTTTCCAGAAATCCTGGTTGGAAGATTCCTGGAAATTCTTCAAGCAGAATTTTTCTTTTAAATATGGGAATTTGGAGAAAGTTACTGGAATTTTGCAACCTTACTTGCAGACCTGATCTGGCCTGTATACCATGAGTTTCAGGCCAGTTTCAGGGTAAAGCTAGGCCTAAAAATAAGGCTTTGTGAGATATGTAATGTATTGTTATAAAGAATTTAATTATAATGATAATTCACCTAGGAATTCACTTGGTGAAGGCAACAGAACTGAAAAGGAACAAATTCAACAACTATGTCTCTGTCACTAATAAATGCAATCATGGGTGGTAACTCTACAATTTACTTGACAAGCCAAGGCACAGTGGGAAATTATATTGGGGGTGTGGCTTAGTGGGGTTACTCAAACTTTTTAAGCTGATACAACTCAAATCTGGACCCTCTACAGCCCTCAGACTCAACTCTAGACCTCAAAGCCAGTTCTAGTGCTTGTTTTCATTGTTCGCCTCTATTCAGGGACTTTTTTAGACCTGGCACACCCGGTACAGTAGGTGCAGTTAATTATCAGGCAGAACAGAAAAGCAGCAGGCTCCAGTCCTCGTAGGGTAAGAGTTTAGTACCCGTGCCCTACAGGGTCACAGTGACTCGGTTTGAGTAATGGCTACAAAATCCCTTTAAGTAACTGTACTCAGATATATTAAGTGCAATGAGTTTTCCTAAAAGTTTTGAGTAATGACAGCACATTGGGGTTTACAGTGTAGTGGTTATAAGCAGTGGCCAAATTTGTATACGCTGATAGCATGTTTGAAATCTCCTGCTCTCTCTGTTGGTAGACTGGATTAAATCATACAGTATGTCTTCATCTCAGATCAGTGGAAGTCACAGGAGGTTGGTGGCACCTTAATTGGGGAGAACGGCCTCGTGGCAATGACTGGAGCAGAATCAGTGGAATGGAGTCAAATACATCAAACACATGGTTTCCATCAATTTGCTCCATTCCGGCCATTATTATGAGTTGTTCTCCCCTCAGCAGCCTCCACTGGTGGGAGTACTTAAAGAAAACTATTCATGGGGGAAATACCCTTTTCAACTAGAGATGTATTATCACATAACTTAGAGATAGAAAGTAAAATAGAGTAGTTCAGCCCATTCACCAGACTCAACAGATCTGGTTGGTTGTCACATCCAGCTGGAACAAAAACAGATAATGTTGGTTTTGAGTCATATATTCAGAAACTAAAAGGATACAAAGTCAAGCAGAAGGACTCAACCTGAGGCTCAGAACAAAGAAGCAGACAACAACATTAATCTTCCACTCAAAATATGGCCTATGTCTGGGGCGTTCAGTTCCTCTAGTGATGTGAATCAGACATAAATGTACTGTAGGTACAGGCATGAGAGCAGCAACAGTTGTCTTGCCTTTTTTGTGAGTGCTTTTGCAGACAGACAGGGCGGTAGATTAATATTGAATGGCCCACATTTGTTTCATTGGATCAGTTTGTATGGCAGCTGGCTGCACCTCATAAAAATTGAAATGGATCTGGAGAGTGCTGTTGGGTCAGAGATATGTAGATCATGGGACTGAAAAATATGGAAAGAGGAATACACTATCAGACACAGGCCTTTGAGATACAACTAAAAAAAAAGAGGAAAGAGAAGACCTTACTATGTTAGAGCTTGAAATATTTATTTGATACAACAGAGGGCTGCGGTGGCCAAGCTCAAAGCACAATATGATTTTCATTCAAACCATAGCAAAGCTTAGATATTTAAACAAATGACTATACATAACAGGTGAACTTGAAAGGTTTCTGATATACCAAGCAGGACTTTGAGATAATGAATCATTTTGTTTATTGTCCTCTGTTGTTCTCTGGTCTTTGCTGTGAGATGCTCTACACATTGTTAAAACTGAAGGCTCTGCCTCAAATAAATTCTTAGTCTTTCTAAAAATAGCCTCCTGGTTACAGGGTCCAAGTTGCCTCTATTCTGACAACCGCTGTGGGATCATCATGACCAGCAGAACATATCAAACCAGCTGCCAGCCTCGGAATGAGAAACATGAGGAAAAAGGACATCTTGTTTATGTGGCAATTTGAAATATCAGATGCACGGATTATGCAAATCTTCACATGTAGATCCTTGTGCCTCTTACATATATTTCCCTTTCCCCACCAGACTTCCTCTAATTAGTCATTTCTCCAGAATACAATCATGAAGCCAGTGGAGCGATATATAGGGATACACTAAAATAGTTAGGAATGCCTCTATAGGCACCAACCCTATATTGAGGACAGAAGGCATGTATTAGTACACATTATTACCAGTGGGTTACCAGTCTTTAAGGTTGTGAATACATTAATGACTCCAACTGAATAATCAGGGATACAAACAATGTCAATGAAGTTGATTCACACCTAAGAAGGGGAATGGAATCCCTATGTAGCCACGTAATTCAGTGAGTTTGTGTTGGGTTCAGCATGTGCCAGTCTACTTTCAATAACAACTCAGATTAAGACAATGTTTCGCCCCTCCCCCAACCCTGACCAGCCAACCGTAAGTCTCACTGCTTCATTGCCTCCGACTAACAAAAATAAACATTGACCTGTGTTTAATTCATGCTGCACTACACATTTCTGCTGTCAAACTGCCAGAAACTACTAAATTGTTCCTACTTCTCCCCTATATGTGTTTATATATCCATGTATGTCATATCCATGCATTTGTCTGCCTTTATTTTTATCTAATATGTTTATTTTTTATTTAATTTTTTAATATATTTTTTTATACAACCTGGTGCTGAGTGATATTCCTCATCTGGGTTGTCAGACAGAGTCACCAGCCAGGGGTTAAATCAATGATAGTAATGTAGCAGAAAAGCCTGGGACAGTAAACTCAAATGTGAAGAGATTTCCTGCAGAGAATCTCCTTGCCTTCGTATTAAGACCAACACACTGGGGAGATGGAAGGAATGGAGAGGGACTTGGGAGGCAAAGGGCTCAAAAAAGAATGCCAAAAATAAAAGATCAACTTTGACTTCTCATCTTTCTTGCTCCATCTTCCCATGAGGAAAGAATATATTCTCCCTTTGAAGTGGAAACTCGAAACAGAGTAATTGATTTGGTTCTCATTTGCCAATCTCAAGCTGAAGTTCTTGAAGAAAAACAGATTGAGTTGCGTGTGCAAAAATAACAGAGGCCCATGAAGTGGAAATATTAAATGATGAACAGCAAATTCTGACAAAACTATTGCCAACACCATCAAAATGTATTCTAAAAGTATTGAATGTTTTTGCATTTAACCTAAAAATCACATTCAATGAAGTGAATGAAGCAGCATAGGCTACCTTTTGATCAAGTAATGGTGGGTTGAGGGCAAACTCTAACCTCCCACTTTCTATTAAACGAAAGATCTACGTTCCATTCCATATAATTACTAATTAGGTATTAGAGTGAGTTAAGACATGAATGAGCGAGCTAGGACGGACGTAGTCAATATAACTATTTGTTCAGCACTTTTGAAATGTACAGCGACAGAATTCAGAACATGGGCCGTTCTTACAGTGTACACCTAGTCAGAACCCCAGGATAAATAAAGGGGGCATATAAGTAGACGATGAAAGCGCTTACAATATGCAATGATTACATTTCTCAAAAACAGGTTAAAGGTTACACGTGCACCACCAAGTCAGAACTGCAGGCGAAATAAAGAGGTGAAAATAGACCAAATTATTAGTGAGGCACATTGGCTACTAACAGCTTACTACACAACATACACTTAGTATTACTTTCTTAGCTACAGTACACACATCTTCCTGGCATATTACATCATTTATGCAGCAGAATACAAGACATTTCTGGACTCACCTTGTGCTGTACTCAATTTAACAGGAAGTTGGTGCTGCGGTTCTTTGTGGGAAAATTTTGTCATCAAACTTTGTCATTAAAGTCTGGCTTTCTCTGGATTTATGGTGCTTTCAAGACAACTGGAAACTTAAAAAAAGGTTGAATCATGATGACATCAGTGATCTTCAGGTCGTAGCTCTAGAAAGAGGCCTGAGTTCTGGATTTACAATTCCGAGTTGGATGAAAGTTCAAACCTTATTTTCCCAGTCGTAGCTTGTTTTCCCAGAGTTCCCAGTTGTCTTGAACTGACTGAAGTCCGATTTTGCAGTTCCGGGTTAACAGTCGTTTTGAGCGTGGCACAATTCATGCTTAATTGACAGCATGGTCAATGTTGAATGTTTATAATTTTAAGCTCGGAAAAGAGACCCTTAAATTGTAGACTTGGGACCACACAGACACTCCACTGAATAGCAGGCTAATGAATGCTTTGCAATGCTTGCAGTTAGCCACTGATTGCATCCAAACCACTCATTGTTGAATTTGCCATTTCCAACTTGTTGATGTTCAATGGAAGAGGAGCACCGGTACGTTTTATCCATAATTTCTCATCATATGACAAGGATGAAAAAGGATTGGCCGGTAGATTGTGGACTTGATTCATGATTATGACTGCTAGCTAAGATTCTGAAAGCTACTGTAGATATAACGTGATTTGACATCATTGTATCTGTGTCCAATGACCTTGAGCTTTCTTGGATATGCACTTCTTTTTTTACTTTATTTATTGAATTTTCAGCAAGCATTTACAAAATAATTGCACTTGTAAGTTAGTTGGTAGTAATATAAAACAACGCATCAAAGACAACAATACAGCAAAACAAAGAGAGAGACAAACATAAAAGTAAAAAATAAATAAGACAAGAAAAAATATATTTTGATACAGTTGTTACAGGTCAACTATCACAGATAATACAGTCCTTAACATCCGAGATGTTGTGTATACACATACCAGGCCTCTTACATCACCAATATATATTATATATACACATCACTCTTGAACTGCAGGGAAATGTAGTCGTTTAACATAAGAAAAGAGGGGAGCCTATTGTCTATAGACCCATTGAGTGTGTGTTGAATTTTTTCCAACTTTATGCAATTCAAAATGGATTTAATCCAAAGAGCATTAGAAGGGGGTGCAGAAGATTTCTATCTAAGTTAAATTAATCGTCTCGCTAACAAAGTGACAAAGGCAATTACATCCTTATTCATTTTGGTCAATTGGGAAACCCCAGATAATGCAATATAAGGGTCTGGCTCGATCTGTGTGCCGCTTAATTCTGAGTGTGTTAATTAAAGATGTCTTTCCAGAAACCAACAAGAGATGGGCACACCAAAACACGTGTACATGATTAGCAGTAGACTGGTTACATCGTACACAATTAGGGTTCACATCCTTGTAAATTTTGGATAATCTTGCTTTGGTCCAGTCGGCCCTATGAATGAGTTTGCATTGAATGAGACCGTGCCGAGCGCAAATAGAAGAGGTATGTACCCCTTTGAGTGCCCCTTCCCATAGTTCATCAGATATTTCCTCACCCAGTTCCTCCTCCCATGAGGATTTAATATTGTTTAATGAGGTGGTTTATAGTGAGCAAATTTGACTATAGATTATTGACAAGGTGCCTTTCATAGTCGGAAGTGGGATTTGAAATGTGTCAAACTGTGTTTCACAGGGGGGAATCGGGGGTCTATGCTGTGGATGTAACTCCGGATTTGTAAGAACCTAAATAAATTATGTTTGGGGAGACCAAATTTACCTGATAATTGTTTAAACATACTAAATATATTGTTAATATAGAGATCTCTGAATCTTTTAACACCGAGGCTAGACCATGTTGAGAAAGCACCATCAACCTTTACTTTGGGTGAAAGCTGGGTTTGAGGCTACCAAAGCAAAAGAAGAGGTTGTCTGAAACCCAAAGTGGCGCCGAAATTGATTCCAGATCTTCAATGTTGTTTTGACACATACATTTTCGGTGTAGGAGGAGTAAGGGCATGTAACGGAGGAGTGAGCGAGGGAAGACAATGATGCCGGTAGATCCATCTCGAGCCAAATTGGGGGTGGGAATATCTCTCTGCTCTGCAACCAGTACTGTATGATCCTAAAGTTAGTGGCCCAATAATAGAATCTGAAATCCGGTAGCGCTAGACCGCCGTCTGGTTTGGGTCTCTGCAAAAGCTGTTTTCGTATCCTAGGGGGCTTTTTATCCCATATAAAAAGCAGAATTAGGCCGTCAATCTTTTTGAAAAATGTATTTGGAAGAAAGATCTGTAGGCACTGAGAGATATAAGAATTTAGGTAGAGTATTCATTTTAATATAATTAATTATATTCGTTCCAAATCGTTCTTAGTATGGGTTAAAAGAGGAGCAAAGTCGGATGGAAAAAGGTTTTCCAATCTGATTGTGACATGTAGCCCACTGTGAGCAATTTAATGGCAAGTTATGTAAAGGGACAATTTTTGCAGCCATATTAAGAGCCATCAATTCGCTTTTACTGAGATTCAGTTCATACCCTGATAAGTGACAGAAGGATGTGAAAGTGGCAAGGGCAGCAGGAACAGAAACAGAAAGGTTGGATGTGTATAATAATAAATCTGCATATAAAGACAGTTTGTGTTCGTGTCCATATCTGACTATATGTTTGATGAGGGGGTTGGAGCGAAGTGCTATTACAAGGGGTTCTATGGCAAGGGGAAACAGTAAGGGAATTAAGGGGCAACCCTGGCGTGTCGATCGTTGCAAAGGGAAGCAATCTGATTGGGTGTTCTTAGTCCTGACAGAGGCTTGAGGGGATGAGTACAGAAATCTTACCCAAGTTATGAATTTGGAGCCAAAGCCAAATTTATTTAAAGTGTAAAAAAGGTATTTCCATTCCAAACACTTTCTCCGCATCCAGGAATATAATGGCTTCAGAGACATTGGCGACAGAAGTATTATATATAATATTAAATAATCATCGAAGATTGAAGAATGAGTGTCTATATTTAATAAATTCTGTTTGATCCAGAGAGATAATTGATGGGAGGACTGTTTTCAGACGCGTTGCCAGGAGTTTGGCTAGAATTGTTTAGTCAACATTTAGCAGGCTAATTGGACAGAGTCAAGAGGGTGTTTGTTTTTTTTAACGAATAAGACAAATGGTTGCCTGAATGAGAGTCTGTGGGAGAGCACCATTTACAAATGCTTAATTGTACACTTCAATTAGAATAGGGACTATTTTGTAGAGAAACTTTTATAAAACTCTGCCGAATAGCCTTCGGGCCCTGAGGTTCTCCCGGATTGAAGGGATTTGACAGCATTAGACAATTCTTCAACATGGATCGGCTGCTCTAATTTTTTTTACCAAATCCCGGCTGACAGAAGGCACAGCAAGTGAGTGGAAGAAATCATCCAATTCCAATGTATCCACTTTACTTTCAGAAGTATATGAAGACTGGTATAATTTCTTGAACTTATCATTGATCCCCTAGGGTCTAATGATATCCCAGACGATGTACGAATTTTAGGAATCTGGTGTGATGATGATAGTTGACTTGCGAGCTAATCATTTACTGGCTTTAAACTCCTTGTTCATAGTAAGTGTTCCTAGACTTGACAAGCAGTTCAGTAACTTGGTCTGTTAATAATGTGTCAAATTCTGCTTGCAAAGTTAAACGCTCCTTATAAATATCCGGAGATCCAGCGTGTTAACAAGGATAGTGTCGTGTCTTTGCTATGCCTGATTAAGTGATATGACATGCTATTCTATAAAATCTTTACTCTGTAATTAATATTACCTGATTGAACTAATCATGTAAATGTAATTAACTAGAAAGTCGGGGCACCACGAAATAATGTTTATAGAGCAGCTTTCTTCCGAATAAACTCATAAAGACCTGGTAATCTTTTACATTAATAGCGGTCAATTCTTAATCAACACCTTATTCAGTCTCATCTGAAGTCGTAGAATTCTTGGTTGTCTTCACAAACCCTGGCTAACAAGTTGAATCAGCAACACAAAATTTGGTTTAATTATTTCTTTACTAAATACCTAAACAATAACACAGAATTACACATACACAGGATGGGTCATACATTGATTGTCATAAAGGAAAACGTCCCTAGTGGACGGAACAGATATGATGGCTGGTTACACAAAGAAAGGAGGTTGGGTTTTGAATGAAAGCGCAGGCAGACTGAGAAACAAAGGAATTTGGTCTCTGATCGGACCTTGTACAGCTATGCTATCGTAAATACAGAATCTTATTCAGTCTAAATAACCGCCCATTTGGAAAAGGAAAATGCAAGAAATATTTACTCTGAGCCGTGCTTCAATAGGTTGGTCGTAGATGGAAGGCCGTGTTGCCCAACAGAGATCTTTCTGTCCTCTGAAGAATGTCTGATAGAACGGCTGCATTGTAGTAACATTGTGTGTTTGGTAGAAGAGATACTTTGTCCGTCCCTTCCTTAGCCTACGTTTACAGCTGCTGCTACTCTGGACGGCTCTGGCAGCTCCTTGTCGTCGTCGGTGGAAGAAGGTGAGGACCAACGTGCAGCATGGTATGTGTCCATATTTATTAGATGAACACGGAAATAACAAAATAGCAAAGAGAAACGACCGAAAACAGTTCTGGCTGGTGCAGACACACAACAGAAAACAATCACCCACGAAACACAATAGAAAGCAAGCTACCTAAATATGGTTCTCAATCAGGGACAACGATTGACAGCTGCCTCTGATTGAGAACCATACCAGGCCAAACACAGAAATAGCAAATCATAGAAAAACTAACATAGACAACCCACACAACTCACGCCCTGACCATACTAAAACAAAGACATAACAAAATAACTAAGGTCAGAACGTGTCAGTACCCCCTCCCCCCAAAGGTGCGGACTCCAGCCACAAAACCTGAACCTATAGGGGAGGGTCTGGGTGGGTGTCTGTCCGCGGCGGCGGCTCTGGCGCGAAACTTAGACCCCACTCCACCATAGTCCTTGTCCGCCTCTTAGCCCGCCTCCGTGGCCTCTTAAGAGTGGCGACCCTCGCCGCTGACCTCGGACTGGGGACCCTAGCCACAGGTCCCGAATGGACGGGAGACTCCGGCAGCTCCGGACGGACGGGAGATTCCGGCAGCACCGGACAGGCGGGAGGCTCCGGCTGCTCCGGAGTGAAGGGCGATTCTGGCAGCTCCTGGCTGACTGGCGACTCTGGCAGCTCAGGTCAGACGGGCAACTCTGGCAGCTCAGGTCAGATGGGCAACTCTGGCAGCTCAGGACAGACGGGCAACTCTGGCAGCTCAGGACAGACGGGAGACTTTGGCAGCTCAGGACAGATGGGAGACGCTGGCAGCGCTGGGCAGGAGGAAGACTCCTGGGCAGGCGGGAGCACATGTAGGAAGGAGATGGAGAGACAGCCTGGTGCGGGGGGCTGCCACCGGAGGGCTGGTGCGTGGAGGTGGCACCGGATAGACCGGACAGTGAAGGCGCACTGGAGCTCTCGAGCACCGAGCCTGCCCAACCTTACCTGTTTGAATGCTCCCCGTAGCCAGGCCAGTGCGGTGAGGTGAAATAGCCCGCACTGGGCTGTGCTGGCGAACCGGGACATCATGAGTAAGGCTGGTGCCATGTACCCCGGCCCGAGGAGACGCACTGGAGACCAGATGCGCTGTGCCGATGGCACCTGGCTCGATGCCCACTCTAGCCCGGCCAAGACGAGGCATTGCTATGTATCACACCGGGCTATGCCTGCGCACTGTGCGCCTCACGGCATAACACGGTGCCTGCCCGGTCCCTCTCTTTCCACGGTAAGCACTGGGAGTTGGCGCAGGTCTCCTACCTGACTACGCCACACTCCCCGTGTGCCCCGCCCAATACATTTTTGGGGCTGCCTCTCGGGCTTCCAGCCGCGCTGCCGTGCTCCCGCCTCATACCACCGCCTCTCAGCTTTCGCTGCCTCCAGCTCTGCCTTGGGGCGGCGATATTCCCCAGCCTGCGCCCAGGGTCCTTTGCAATCCAGGATCTCCTCCCAAGTCCAGGAGTCCTGAGATCGCTGCTGCTGCTGCTGCCCGTTACCATGCTGCTTGGTCCTTTGGTGGTGGGTGTTTCTGTATCGGCTTTCCTCTTCCTCTTCTGAGGAGGAGTAGCAAGGATCGGACCAATACGCAGCGTGGTAAGTGTTCATCTTGGTTTTTAACACTGAACAAAACAATAAACGACAACGTGAAAAAACGGAAACAGTTCCGTGTGGAAACAAACACTGGCACGGAAAATAAACACCCACGAAACACAGGTGGAAAAAGGCTACCTAAGTATGATTTTCAATCAGAGACAACTAACGACACTTGCCTCTGATTGAGAACCATACCAGGCCAAACTCAAAAACAGACAGACTACCCACCCCAACTCACGCCCTGACCATACTAAAACAAAGACAAAACAAAGGAACTAAGGTCAGAACGTGACAGCTGCTCACTCAACGGCTAGGAGGTATCACTTCTTTAGTGAATAAGAGTTCAAAGTTCATACCAAGTTGCCATACTTTAAGCCCACACAGAAGTTGGCTTTGTTCTATAGTTTGATATTAGCCCTTTTAACGTATGGACCGTCGTCCTCACGTCCTTGGGAGAACAAATGTTACATTTTCGTAAAGGGCTTATATAGTGGTGGAGAGAAGGGCGTGTTTCATATTTTACAACCAATGTCTGTTCACATGGGCCACTGAGTTGAGCCTAGTTGAAAACCAATTCTCTCATTTAGAAGCTAAAATTAAATTTAATCTTTCACAAATAGTTTCATATTTAAACATTTAAATTGCACAACAATTCCATGTGAATCTGATAACTAGAATGTGTAGACTTTCCAAGATACAGTTTATGTCATCCTATCATCAGTAATAATGTATCAGATGACAACTGATCTGATATCATATTCTTTAAGTACCAGCGCATATTTTCAACTGGATGGATTACCGAAATATGGTTCTGGTCCCCACCCTTTTGATGTTTTCAGACTCTCTATGTTAACAAAGGGCTTTCCAATTGTCACTCTGTATAGGAGAGAGAGAGAGAAAAGGGTAGGAAGGTATTTATGGGGGTCATTAACCTCACCAATAGGCCAACGTCATGGCAATAGCCAATCCCTGATGTTTGGGATTCTATTTGTACTCATGAAAAAGTCGATTTGACCCAAAACAAATTGACAGTGTTCATTACTGAGTAGTTAAGTATTTATCCGCCAAGGCGGTCGCAGATTGTCAACAGTTTGAAATACTATTTTCATAGTAACAGGGGCGTGGTCAGATACAACAATGGGATTATATGAACATGAAGAGATGGAATGAAGAAGTCTGTCATCTACAAGGAAGTAGTCTATACGTGTAAAAGTGTGGTGAAAAAAAGAGTATGCTTTTCCAGATGGATTAAACATTCTCCAAAGGTCTGAAACTGCAAATTCTGACATAAAGGTTCTGACAACTCTAGCTGAGGTTGACAAGGTAGTAGGTTTAGTGGAGGATCGATCCTAATGTGGGTCTAACCAGCAGTTAAAGTCACCGCCTAAGATCAACATATGGGAAGACATATCAGAGAGTGTGGAGAAAACCGATTAGAAAAAATCCCCATTGTCCCATTTAGGAGGATAAATATTAACAAGAAGGGGTTTGGGGTTTTAGGCTGGGTTTCTGTACAGCACTTTGAGTGATCAGCTGATGTACGAAGGGCTATTTAAATCAATTTGATTTGATTTGATTGTAGCAGCTCTACAGTCAGTGTTCCCGTGGGGCTGGCATTAGCAGCATCCCAGGGCAGGGGTGAATCAGGAGAGGGCGCAGTCTTGCTGCAGCCTGCTCATGCAGACTCCGTTTTTGGCCGGGTAGACAACGTTACAAACTTACATTTCTCAAACTTGATCTGAATTGTTTAGGGATCTCTTCAGACGCCTGACCAAACAGAAATATAAACAATTTTGCACGGTTAAATATATACATTTGGTCACTAACTCAGGAGCGATAGGGAAACGCGTTCTACATCCTTAGCTTAACAGTGCCTCCCTTGGATATGCACTTCTAATGTAACTCTATGGCAGCACCCAAGGGGCTTTATTTTTTTTGCTCTACCCTTAGACTTGGCGGAGACGTAGTGTCCCCATGAGTGATAGAACGCAGAGCCAATCACGGCGCAACACTCCGTATTTTCTGGCTTTCCCCAACACCACAGAAAGCACTGAGCTAGGCTGAAACACCTGCATTTTGGAGCTGCCTTAATCAAGAAAACAAAAAAGAGACCATGTTTTTCGGCTTAATTAACATTTGTTTGCGGCTTTATTAACATGTGTAAGAGTGAGAGCAAGCAATTACACTGGGGAGCTGTTGAAATCCATCGTGGGTCCAACATTACTTTAGATGGGTAAATTATACTTTGTATCTTACTCTTGTACCATAATATATCATATTTTGCATCATCTGCAGTGTAGAAGAGTTTGTTTTGTAATATTTATGCCAGATGGTCATGTTAGCCTGTTGATACTTTCAGATTGACATGAGGATGCTGCTAGCTGAATACCCGTGCTCTCAGAACCACGTCGTGAAGTTGATGATAACATTATTTGAAGTGTGAGTAATTGTCAGAACTACATTCTATTTTGTGTAAAACTTCATGGTGTTGTATTTTGTTTCATTTTTGAATTGTAATTTATCTGTTTATGACATTTCCTCCAGTGCTCTATGGGTGAGATGAGGATCTACTGTTCTATGTGGGATTAGGGTATCACGTGGTAAGTGAGTTTAAAGTAGAGCCACTACCGTTTATGCATCTCATAAACAGTAGTGGTTTTATGCACTTTACTCAGTGGGGAACCGTCAGGGCCCTCTAAGCCCTCATTTTTAAATATTATAATTTGTAATTTTGTTTTCATTGATTTAATATTTTTTGTCTTAATTGTAATGATCTTCCTATCGAATTTTTTCAGTTTGTGTTGGAAAAAGAAGGGATAATATTCAAGAGAAAAAAATATCCAATCAGAAGTTGTCTTTGGTAGTCTCTTGGTAGAAATAATCTAGCTCGGCTCAACGCTCATTGGCTAGGCCCTCCTTTCTTTGAATAGAAGGCACCAGCCAATGTCATTGACATTGACTTCAATTAGAGCAGCATTTTGGAATGACAGTAGAATCAACCAATCACAAATCGTCTTGTAATAGGTGGGACAATTGAATGATGCCTCAAGGCCCTCTAGTATACGTCACTAGTTCAGAGCCAATGGCGAGCCTTATCTTGTTTTCTCATGCTTGGCCTAGCTAGCTGGCAAGCTTTTTGCTGTGAGTGTATGTAACGATGGCGACGGCAACTGCAGAGAGAGTAATCGAGGACGATGTGGTGGCTGAATTGTTAGCATTGTTAGCATTTAGCTTGTTTGACAAAGTCAGCACTTAGACCCACTCCAATTTACATACTGCCCCAAAAGATTCACAGATGATGCAATCTCTATTGTACTCCACACTGCCCTTTCCCACCTGGACAAAAGGGACACCTATTTGAGAATGCTATTAATTGACTACAGCTCAGCGTTCAACACCATAGTGCCCTCAAAGCTCATCAATAAGCTAAGGACGCTTGGACTAAACACCTCCCTCTGCAACTGGATCCTGGACTTCCTGACGGGCTGTCCCCAGGTGGTAGCACAACAGCCATGCTGATCCTAAACGTAGGGGCCCCTCAAGGGTGCTGTAGTCCATGATTGTGGACTACAGGAAAAAGAGGACTGAGCACGCCCGCATTCTGATCGACTGGGCTGCAGGGGAGCAGGTTGAGAGCTTCAAGTTCCTTGGTGTCTAATTCACCAACAAGCTAACATGGTCCAAGCACACCAAGACAGTTGTGAAAAGGGCATGACAAAACCTATTCCCCCTCAGGAGACTGAAAGATTTGGCATGGGTCAAGGCACTGCAGAGGGTAGTGCGAACGGCCCCGTACATCACTGCCATCCAGGACCTCTATACCAGGCGGTGTCAGAGGAAGGCCCTAAAAATTGTCAAAGACTCCAGCCACCCTAGTCATAGACTGTTCTCTCTGCTACCGCACGGCAAGCGGTACCAGAGCGCCAAGTCTAGGTCCAAGAGACTTCTAAACCCAAGCCACAAGACTCCTGAACACCTAATCAAATGGCTACCCAGACTATTTGCATTGCCCCCCCCCCCCTCCCTCTTTTACACCGCTGCTACTCTCTGTTGTTATCATCTATGCACAGTCACTTTAAAACTCTACCTACATGTACATATTACCTCAAATTACCGGTACATTGACTCTGTACCGGTACCCCCCTGTATATAGTCTCGCTACTGTTATTTTACTGCTGCTCTTTAATTACTTGTTACTATTATTTCTTATTCTTATCCATATTTTTTTAACTGCATTGTTGGTTAGGGACTCATAAGTAAGCATTTCACTGTTGTATTCGGCGCATGTGACTAACATTTGATTTGATTAGACACCAAAACTCAACTTCACACCTGCAAGCTACAGTGAATTTAAAAACGTTTGGGGAAATAAGAGTAGACCTTCTTCTTAACGAGCAGCGGTGCAATGAGACACTTGCTCACAATGATAAAGTCAGGCACAACAGGGAGATTCTAAAACACCTTATTCATACGGTTGTGTTTTTAGGCAAGCAAGAATTAGTATTCAGAGGACATAATTAGGGTAAAGAATCAGCTAATAAGGGAAACTTGGAAATACTGGATTTCTTGGCTGAGTGTGACAGCACGTTAAACTGCCATTTGGCTACAGCTACCATGTTCACAGGCACTTCCTGTAAAATCCAAAATGACCTGATACACACGGTCGCAAATGTAATGACAGATGCCATGAAGGAAGAATTGAAGAAAACCCCCTTTGTAACGGTCATGCTTGACGAGACGACAGACAATGTAGCCCAAATGTCTTATGTATGGCGTTACACTACCGGTGGTGGTGTGAAGGAAAGGTTTTTCAAGTTTGAGGATGTAACTGAGGATAAATGGGCAGAATGCCCGAATTATCAGTTTTTTAGAGTGTGAATGCACCGCCAAAGTTGTGGCACGGGGCTACGATGGGGCAGCAGTCATGGCCTCTGGTATGAACAGAGTACAAGCCAAGGTGAAAGGCACTATCCCACAAACTCTGTTCATCCATTGCTATGCGCACACTGTTAATCTGGTGTTGTCACAGGGTGCTTGTAAACTAAAATAATGCAAGATTTTTTTTCTCTCTGAGTTTCAAGGGGGCGCAGGACACATGCAAGGAGACGTTTGCGGGCAGTACCAACAGCTACGCAGTGCGAACATCAACAACATTGTCATTCAGCTAAGAAACAGGTTCAATGACCATGAAAGGCTCATGTTCCTTGCCCTCCTTGACCCACAAAAGTTCCCAATATATATAGGGAAACACCAAACTTTCCAAACGCTGCGTTCTCAAGTGTCGAGGAAAGCTATGGCCCTAATTATGATTTGCCGCGGTTTAAAACATAAGTCACCATTAAAGCTGATCTGCTCTACTTTCTCCAGCAGAAGAGACTATTTGATAGTATCCATCAATTGTATCTGCTTACCAGTCTGGATTTGACCATTCCAGTGTCCACTGCATCAGTGGAAATAAAATTTTCTGCACTAAAAAGGACCAAGGCATATTCCAGGAACACCACTGGATAGGCCCGACTGTCAGCCCTGGCTTTGATCTCAGTTGTAAAAAGAACTTATTTCGGATTTAAAATCAAAACACAAGCTATATGAACCTGTCATTGCCCATTTCAAAAAGAAAGACAGGAGAATGGACTTTGTTTTTAAATGATAATCATAATGGGGAGTGTACTTTTTGTTTTCATCTACAGCTTGCTTTTTGTTGCTATCTCGTTCATATCATTTTGAATACAATGTGGAAAATATTACTTCAACTTTAGATCACTTTTTTGTTGTGTGGTAAAAACAAAGGTAATGAGATTGGAAGTACTGAGTACATTACATTTTGTGTTGTGGTTTTTTCTTTGTTGCATGCTGGAGATAAAACATTGAATACAGCGCAACTTTTTTCTCTCTGACAGCATATACTGCCCGTGGTCTTGAAACAATGTGAGTCGTTGTGTGGTTGAATTTATTTGGCCACTATTTGAGTGACTGCTTGTTTTGGCAAATGTTCCTTTGAAACGACGCAACCGTATTTTCTTCTAACGTGGTTCCTGCTATTGATATTTGCAACCTTGTGTACGTGTGCTGCTTCTGTGACCGTTTTGACTCTGTCATCAAAGAAGAATTGCTTCTCATACATAGGTCTGCAAAAGGTCTCAAGTCATGCACTGTATACACAGGCATCCGAGTTCTCTATCTATATGTATGACGTCAGGTCTTTTTCCGCAACTGAGGGCCTAGCTCCAATAGTGACGGTTCACCACTGACTTTACTAACAGATTTCTTTCACTTGATTGAGATTTAGACTGAAATTTACTTTATGGTGACTTCATATTATGGTGATTACCCTTCTACGTTATCATGTTTTAAATGTAAACTTCAACAGAATAAACAACCCCAAATTAGTTTGTGTCCTGTGCTGGGTTTACTTTCACCAGGCTACATGACTATGCACAGATAATAAACAGTAGCCATTTGATTAATTGTTCAACAGTCTTATAGCTTGGGGACAGAAGCTGTTAAGGAGCCTTTTGGACCTAGACTTAGCCTCCGGTACTGCTTGCCTTGCGTTAGCAGAGGGAACAGTCTATGACTTGGGTGACTGGAGTCATTGACAATTTTTTGGGGTTTTCCTCTGACACCGCTTAGTATGTAGGTCTAGGATGGCAGGAAGCGTGGCCCTGGTGATGTATTGGTCCATACGCACTACCCACTGTAGTGCCTTACAGTTGGATGCCGAGTAGTTGCCATATCAGACGGTGATGCAACTGGTCAGGATGCTCTCGATGGTACAGTTGGAGAACTTTTTGAGGATCTGGGGACCCATGCCAAATATTTTCAGCCTCCTAAGGGGGAAAAAGTGTGGTCGTGCCCTCTCCCGACTGTCTTGGTGTGTTTGGACCATGATAGTTTGTTGGTGATGTGGACACCAAGGAACTTGAAACTGTCGACCCGCTCCACTATAGCCCTGTCGATGTTAATGGGGGCCTGTTCGGCCCTCCTTTTCCTGTAGTCCACGATCATCTCCTTTGTCTTGCTCACATTGAGGGAGAGGTTGTTGTCCTCCTCCCTATAGGCTATCTCATTGTTGTTGGTGATCAGGCCTACCACTGTTGTGTCGTCAGCAAACTTAAGGATAGTGCTGGAGTCGTGCTTGGTGACGCAGTTGTGGGTGAACAGGGAGTACAGGAGGGGACTGAGCACACACCCCTGAGGTGCCCTGGGGTTGAGAACCAGCGTGGCAGATGTGTTGTTGCCTACCCTTACCACCTGGGGGTGGCCCGTCAGGAAAACAAGACCCAGTTGCAGAGGGAGCTGTTTAGGTCCAGGGTCCTTAGCTTAGTGATGAGCTTTGTGGGCACTATGGTGTTGAGCGCATTTTCACATAGGTGTTCCTTTTGTCCAGGTGGTAGAGGGCAGTGTGGAGCGCAATTGAGATTGTGTCATCTGTTGGGATGGGATGTGAAATGGAGTGGGTTTTGGGTTTCCGGGATTATTGCGTTGATGTGAGCCATGACCAGCTTTTCAAAGCATTTGATGGCTACAGACATGAGTGCTACGGGGTGGTAGTCATTTTGGCAGGTTACCTTCACATTCTTGGGCTCAGGGACTATGGTGGTTTGCTTGAAACATGTAGGTTTTACAGACTCGGTCAGGGAGAGGTTGAAAATGTCAGAGAGGACACTTGCCAGTTGGTCCGCGCATGCTCTGAGTACACACCCTGGTAATCCTTGTGAATATTGACCTGTTTAATGATCTTGCTCACATCGGACTACAGAGAGTGTGATCACACAGTCGTCTGGAACAGCTGGTGCTCTCATACATGCTTCAGTGTTGCATGTCTCAAAGCGAGCATAGAAGGCATTTAGCTCGTCTGGTAAGCTCCCGTCACTGGGCAGCTCGCAGCTGGGTTTCCCTCTGTAGTCTGTAATAGTTTGCTTTGGTACTACAGTTGAAATCACTCACAGCCGAACATATTAACATTTTATATTCATCCAATGTCTTCCATGTTTTTGGATGACATGATGATGTCATCGCTGCTCACCCTGCTCCCTGTGCGCACTGAGTGTTAGTGCGCATGTGATGTTGGCCCGTATAAACCGGATGCAACCTTGGATGAAGACGGTCCATTAATCGGCATATGCAAACGTGAGTAGATTACCTTAAACTATGGTCAGACATCTTGGACATAGTCTCAGAGCTAGGTCAGGGGTGGCCTCATTGAAGAGGAGATCCAGCAGCCTGTCTATATAGCCTGTAATGTTTGTGAAAATGGTAGCTTAAGGGGTAGTGAATTAAATTGATTGTTCCAAGTTATGATGCTACTGTACAGTATTCCACAGTGCCTTTTTGAAGAGAGGTTTTAAATGTAGTCTACAGGAAATATGCATATAAAAATCCCATGTTTATTTTTGGAATGTTTGTGTGTCTGAATGGTGATCAAACACTATACAATATAATGATTACTTACTTGCATTATGCAGCATCCACCATATAGCCTAACATTATACCTGATTTCCCTTCTAAATCATAAAAATACCACACCTCTATCATTATACAGCTAATGTTAGCTAACGCAAAAGAGAATACGCTTTACAATCTGATTTCAATATTTTATGCACCGAAAGAGATGCATAGAAATCCGATTGTAAAACCTGTTCTCTTCATATATTTTACCAACAGCTAGCTAGCTAGCTAGCTAACTATCTAACTAGCTCAATGAAAGCACGTTTATGGAGGTTCTTCTCGGAGATATAACATTAGCTCATTGACAAATACATTAGCTAGCAAGCTAATAATCTCTAATTTCAAAATGTTAACTACTTACAGGGTGATCCACGCTTGCTTCTGGGACTGTCAGTGGCAACTCAAGTGTTGGAACTGCATCCGGCTTCATTATCAGAAGCTTGGCCTACCCCACCTTTTTGCAGCAGGTTCTCAAGGCACTCATATGCAAAATGTGCTCTGCAAACGGTACTTTTTGGGATGAACTTGGGTGCATCCTGAGCTTGGCAAATTAACGTTACCCACTTCTCCCTTATTAAGTCTTCCTTTTTTGGGGAAGATAAACAACTGTAAATTGCTTTTAAAGCCTACGACCGGCAACTAGATAGCTAGCTGACCTGTTGCTAAATCCGAAGATGTGACGGCAACTTACAGGTAATGCACGGTACACATTCAAATGAGGGCCGAGGATGACGTATAAACAAAGCATATCATTGGGCGAATTAATAATAAGTAGCTAGGCTCACATCATCCTAGCTGAGGCAAATCGGATCCGAGTGATTCAGCCTCAAGTCAGGTTCTATACTGTGACTCTGTGAGGTTTAAAAGTGTAATTCAAGAGAGAACATGCTGCTCACGCATGTACAAATTAAATTGTAGTATATTTTGTAGCTTATGAAAAGCAATCTCCATATGTAAACATGAATAAATATACCCTACTGTGTAGATCGACTCAAGTTCTGAAGCTAATTTCTTCTTTACAAATCTAGCCTCTCAATTTCCACCCTCATATTGGAGACATGAGAAACGAACATAGCTACATGAAAGTCATGGGGAAGGTGAGAATGGTGTATTGATTGTTATTGCCTCTGGACTATATTTTCAATTAACAGTGAAATGGAAATTGATACCCTCTCAAATTCAATAAACTTTGGGCTAGATTACTCCTTAAGTGTTCCTTTGACTGTTATTAATGGGCTTATCCAGATTTCTTAATCAGAGCAGCATTAAATATGTTGATTGTGCTGTGAGGAAAAGCGCTGGAGAGTAAAATGATTTCACAATACACTGGTCCGTCCACACAAAACAACAGACGTTTTTGAAGGTTGTAAATGTTTGCTTTTTTACTTAATCTTTTTACACCTTGCAACGGCTTTGTCCGTGTTCAAACCACAACGTCAATTTAAAGAATGTACTGTATGATTAAACTTAGTCAAAGTTGACATTTTTGGTTTACAATGTGGTTTATTTGATGATATCTGACCCCAATGGATGCTCCTCATGATAATGTATGATTATCACTCATTGATGCTGAAAGCATATAAGGAATGGGATAGCCCTACAGTATACAATAGTCCCATGTGAGGTCAAAACAATTACATTTTCCTCTAAACACATGCAGACTTACTGGCAACATTGCTAAAGCTAACTGCAACACCTATGTACCCAGTCTAAGTGTTGAATGAATTCATAGAGCAGTAATTGTCATTGATTTGATGCTTTGGGAACCAACTAAGCGTGTGATGAGAATTCAGATAAGCAATGGCTTTGATTGAAGCCCAGGGTGAAACTATATGCTGCCGGAGAGAGAGCGATTTCTTCGGTGGATATCATGTTGATTACTAAACATTTCCTATGCCTGGCCTGCTGTTTAGTAACACAGAGTTTGATAGTGCTGAAAACTAAACACGTGATCGACATTATTGCAATGTCAGAGAGACATGTTTGTTCCACATAGAATATTCATATCTGAACGTTCCAAAACATTACATCCTGCTGAACATTCACCTGGTTTTGTAGAAGATGGTTGAATTTGCTTGTTCGCTCTTACTCAAACTGATGCACCTTTTGATTTAGATTTGATTATGGAAGTGCTTTTGCAAGCCATGTTCCAGGACAGAGATCAATTACCTTTCCTATATTAAAATGTGCACACTTGGATTTAAAAAAAATAATTCACATTGTATTCTAACTAGCTTGTAGTGAATAAATATTTCGTAAGAACGTTGTTGATACATTCCTTCTAAACAAATGAATCACTCTAACCAGAACCAGACTCTATTCATAACGTAATTACCCAATCTCTTTAAATAGAATTCACACTAATTTTGAGTGTTTGCATCGAATGTTAAGTGATTCAAGTGATTCATTGTATAATTTATTTCAACAACTGTTTTCTTCATATTCGAAAATGAATCAAGTGATTTGTGTCCTCTCTTTATACAATATACTTTGGGAAAAGCAAACTTATTTTTTGCCTCAAAGATAAATTGTTTGACAATGCACTGTGAGAAAATGTTGTGTGATATTAATTGATTTTCCTTCAGGGGCAACAAAAACAAAGCATTTGATTTGTAAAGAGAAGTTTTGCTATGTAAAACAAAGAAATAAACACAATTATTTCAATTACTGAATATTTAACTTAGCATCAGCAATCACCACATCTTCCATCATTTGAATTGCCGTTTATTATTGAGCAAACTAATCAGAGTGGAATAAAATCCAATAGAAAGTTGCAAAGGAATTTATTAAATGGAAACTACAATCTCAATGTCCTGTTGTGAAGAAGGTAAGCTGTGTGCATAGTCTTCAATCTAACTAGAAAAGTCCTGTTGCGAAGAAGCTGAGCTGTGTGCATAGTCTTCAATCTAACTAGAAAAGTCCTGTTGCGAAGAAGCTGAGCTGTGTGCATAGTCTTCAATCTAACTAGAAAAGTCCTGTTGCGAAGAAGCTGAGCTGTGTGCATAGTCTTCAATCTAACTAGAAAAGTACTGTTGCGAAGAAGCTGAGCTGTGTGCATAGTCTTCACTCTAACTAGAAAAGTCCTGTTGCAAAGAAGCTGAGCTGTGTGCACAGTCTTCAATCTAACTAGAAAAGTCCTGTTGCGAAGAAGCTGAGCTGTGTGCATAGTCTTCAATCTAACTAGAAAAGTCCTGTTGCGAAGAAGCTGAGCTGTGTGCATAGTCTTCAATCTAACTAGAAAAGTCCTGTTGCGAAGAAGCTGAGCTGTGTGCATAGTCTTCAATCTAACTAGAAAAGTCCTGTTGCGAAGAAGCTGAGCTGTGTGCATAGTCTTCAATCTAACTAGAAAATACCTGTTGCGAAGAAGCTGAGCTGTGTGCATAGTCTTCAATCTAACTAGAAAAGTGGGCAAAAGTAATTGAGGCTCAGCACATGCATATCATTAGGAGATGTGGAATGTTTTTTATGTTGATTTGTGAATATTTAATGTTTCCCTATTTGTTTGAGTGTTGTGCTATGCATGTGGAGTGTCTGTGTGTCTTAAAGCTCCCCTGGATTCAGTCTTAATGGATCCTTATTTATTCCTTCTCTTCCAATATTCAAATCACCCCTGATTTGCCATAAAATATGAGGGAAAAGAGAATAGACAATGTGGCAGATTGAGTTTTACAATGTGAGGCAAGAGTGTTGCTTGATGCTTTTATAAGTTAACAAATATTTAATGCATCCTACTGAGGAGAGAGACTATAAATAATGCATGTCTCATAACTAGTTTGTTGTGCTGTTTGGATTGTTGTTAGAAATCTGTTCCTCTGAGATTTGAGGTGATAAACCCACTGGTATGGATGCTGTTTGAAAATGTTAAATGTGACATGGTCGAGTCATCAAACATGACATGGGGAGCGGGGAAATGATACATGGTGTGGTTCGTAAAATATTTAAAATTAATTACCTTTTTTATTCTTATTTTTTTAAATGTATTGTACAATCTACCTGCAGTGAAGCAGCTCAACATCTGCGTTACATTCAGTCATCTAGCAGACACTCCAATCTAGAGCGATCCACAGGAGCAACCAGGGTCAAGCGCCCTTCCCAAGGGCACAAGGACAGATCCCCCCCCCCCCCCACCCAGTTGAATCAGGGACCCGAATCGGCTACCTCTCGGCCACCGGCCCAAGCTCCCAACCGCCAGGCCACCAACCATCCAAGATCCACCTACAGTTCCCCTCGAGAGCTGACCCTCAAACCATCCAAGATCCCCCCCACAGTCCCCCCAACAAAACTTCCCCTCAACTCCCCACCCCAAACCCCCCCCCCCCCTTCTCCATACGGTGTATTTTATAACGGTTTAAGACCATCTTATTATAAAGTGTTTCCAAAACGACTACCAGTAACCCCTTTCCTCTATGCTAACTCTTTGTTGAATATGCTAAGACACCAGTTTAGACTACAGCAAACAGGAGTCTGGTCGGTCAGTATACTTGGTTAATTTAGTTGGCTTAGGGAGTCCACGTAACTCCTATCTTGCTGAAGGTTACCTATCAATCCCTCCTTCAAAGCCATGGAATGAGTCTCCCTCTACACCACTATCAATTTCTCTGTCTATGAACTTGATCTGCTACTGGTGCGTGAGCCCCAGCATCCCAGCAGAAGACACAAAGATAGAAGGTACTGATGCATCATAAGAAGGAAGACTTCTACTTGACATTGACATACAGTACCTTCGCGTTATTATATGCAAATAGTCCAGGATGAAGACAAGGGCTGTTTGATGGGCAAATTAGGATTTTAGGTTACTGCCAGTATGTGTGCTGCTCCTCTATCCCTTTCTTGTTAATTGCCTTCCCTGTGGAGGAGAGAAACTTTTTTAGAGGAGAGAGAAACATGAACACAAAGAGTTCAGATACATGAGACTGCTTAAGGACACACTAAGTGCCTCCCACATTAGCCAAGGCTAAATAACATTAGAAGCTATGCTTTCAGAAGTGGTGTTACTCACTCGAGCCCAGCAGTGGCAGAGTCTTCCAGTGTGACTGACCCTCAAATAGGGCACTCATGTGAGAGAGGGAGCAATAGAGCTGCAAAGTGGCAATGATTAGAAAAATATGACGATAACTTCTCCATGTCAAGGTAATGAGTGCTCTACAGTAGGGGTTCCCAAACTTTTTCACACAGGATCCCTTCCAGCATTGGGGAACATGTTCATGACACAAACTGTTCACGCCCCTGTTGTTGGCAGAGAGAACATTTTGCAGGTTTTAAAGCTTATTTCCTGCAATTCTACACATTTCGTCATGAAGTGCAGTGAAAAGGTAGTCGTTTTACAGCTCATTTTCTCACAGTTGTATACATGTCTAATGTGTATTCATGTGATATTTGAGTGACTCAAACATTCCAACAAAATCTATGGGCTAAAAATCCTAGCTAAAAAACATTAGCTGACATGGGCTAGTTGATCTGGACATTTCTGACAAGTTATAAATAACTCTCTAAGGTATGCAATGACTGATATGACAAGAGGAAAACTGATGATGCACTACCCAATTTAGAAATTGCACCTTGTGCATTCTACTATTACAACTTTCTCACAGCTTGGGAACCACTGCTCTACAGTAGGACGATCATGGCTGCAATGCTGTGAAAAAGCCTTCCCCAATGACTACAATGATGTATGGGAGCAAAAAGTGAGTTGATGTCAGTGTACCCAGGGAAACCACGTTAGGACAGCACCTGAAGGAGATTTGGGAGGTTGCATGGCAATTCACTGGAATTCATTCCTTTAATGTCCTCCTGTTGCTTATAGTGGAGCTGCAGGTGCCAAAGTCGTGAATCTCTCTGCCTTTGTTTCCGTGCTGTTGTGCTGTTTGTTGCTACTTGGCTATCTGCCAAACGTTTCGTTTTTTTTTAACTTATAATACATTTACCAACGTCTCATACCCTGACTTCACCACTCGCGTCGTGTGCACGAGCGTTGCAAAATACCTTTAGGAATCTATGTTATTCAATTATTGTACCCACACTGCTCTCGTGGGTTAACGGGTGTCTGCATTGCAAAGGGCTAAAATAGAAGTCATTCCTATTTCTGGCGCAGATCGGGCTGCAAGTCCTGCCTCTCCCATCTCCTCATTGGTTTATAGAAGCAGGTACCCACGTGCCATCTCCTCATTGGTTATACCCACGTGGGTGATTGAAAGACTAACTGTTTTGCCGGTTGTCGTGGTAATACTATGAAAGTGTAGATGCCAATCACCATATAAGTTCAAAGATGAAAAATCCTGGAAGGAGGAGAGATGACTAGAAACGATTCGGTTTACCGTTTTATGTGTGGATTAATTGTCAGAATAGAGGACCTTGTGCATTTCAGGTAAAATAACAACTCAATGTTTATATCCCAGGACAAATTGGATCGGAAATGTGGCTCCACCAAACTAGTATTCCGACTAGCTTGGAAAGTACTGTGCAATATTGAGGAGCCCTCAGTGCTGCACGATCATCCTATTTTTCCAACCTAATTGAGGAGAATAAGAACAATCCCCCTCAAAAAATGTTGATACTGTCACAAAGCTAACTAAACAGCAGCATTCAACGAGAGGAGAAATATTTCACTTCAGCAGTGATAAATTCATGAACCTCTTTGATGAAAAGCTCATGATCATTAGAAAGCAAATTACGGACTCCACTTTGAATCTGCATATTTCTCCAAAGCTCAGTTGTCCTGAGTCTGCACAGCACTGCCAGGAACTACGATCAATGGAGACACTCAAGTTTTTTAATCCTGTATCTCTTGACACATTCATGAAACTAGTCAATAGCTTCAGCACTGAGACTGCACTCGTGAAGGTGGTAAATTATTTTTTAATAGCTCTGCATCTGTCCTCATGCTCCTAGACTTTAGTGCTGCTTTTGACACCATTGATCACCACATTCTTTTGGAGAGATCAGAAACCCTAATTGGTCTACATGGATAAGTTCTTGCCTGGTTGGATCTTATCTGTCGGAAAGATATAAGTTCGTCTCTGTGGATGGTTTGTCAATTGTACGTTTTGGCGTTCCTCAAGGTTCTGTTTTAGGACCACATTGTTTTCACTATATATTCTACCTCATGGTGATGTCATTCGGAAACACGATGTCAACTTCCACTGCTATGCGGACGACACACAGCTGTACATTTTGATGAAACATGGTGAAGCCCCAAAATTGCCTACACTGGAAGCCTGTGTTTCAGACATAAGGAAGTGGATGGCGGCAAATGTTTTACTTTTAAACACGGACAAAACAGAGATGCTAGTTCTAGGTCCCAAGTTACAAAGAGATCTGCTGTTGGATCTGACAATTAATCTTGATGGTTGTACAGTCATCTCAAATAAAACTGTAAAAGGCCTTTGCGTTACTCTGGACCCTGATCTCTCTTTTGACGAACATATCAACAATTTTTCAAGGACTGATTTTTTTCCATCTTCGTAACATTGCAAAAATCAGAAACTTTTTGTCCTAAAATGACGCAGAAAAACAAATCCATGCTTTTGTCACTTCTAGATTAGACTACTGCAATGCTCTACTCTCCGGCTACCCAGATAAAGCACTAAATAAACTTCAGTTAGTGCTAAAGACGGCTGCTAGAATCTTGACTAGAACAAACAAAAAAATATCATATTACTCCAGTGTTAGCCTCTCTACACTGGCTTCCTGTTGAGGCTAGGGCTGATTTCAAGGTTTTACTGCTAACCTACAAAACATTTCATGGGCTTGCTCCTACTTATCTCTCTGATTTGGTCCTGCTGTACATACCTGCACGTACACTACAGTCACAAGACGCAGGCCTCCTTATTGTCCCTAGAACTTCTAACTTTTAGTCTGGCCCAGGGATGCGAAGGTGAACAGCAAGGTACTGGAACGACAAACTTGCTGTTTCTGCCTGGCCAGTTCCCCTAACTCCACTGGGATTCTCTGCCTCTGACCCTATTACGGTGGCTGAGTCACTAGCTTACTAGTGCTTTTCCATGCCATCCCTAGGAGGGGTGTGTCACTTGAGTGGATTGAGTCACAGACATAATCTTCCTGTCTGGTTTTGCCTCACCTTGGGCTTGTGCGGTGGAGGAGATCTTCTTGGGCTCAGTCTTGTCTCAGGGTAGTAAGTTGGTGGTCTGTTGATATCCCTCTAGTGGTGTGGGGGTTGTGCTTTGACAAAATGTCTGGGGTTATATCCTGCCTGGTTGGCCCTGTCCGGGGTTATCATTGGACAGGGCTACAGTGTTCGCCGACCCGTCTCCAGAATCTATTCTGCAATAGTCTATGTGCCTGGGGGCAAGGCTCACTGTTATCTCTGGTGTAATTATCCTGTCTTATCTGGTGTCCTGTGTGAATTTAAGTGTGCTCCCTCTAATTCTCTTTCTCTCTCCCTCCTCTCCCAGAGGACCTGAACCCTAGGATCATGCCTCAGGACTAACTGACCTGATGACTATTGGCTGCCCCCAGTCCACCTGGTTGTGCTGCTGCTCCAGTTTCAACTGTTCTGCCTGTGGCTAGGGAACCCTGACCTGTTCACCGGACGTGCTACCTTGTCCCAGACATGCTGTTTTCGACTCTCTCACTCTCTACCGCACCTGCTGTCTCGACCTCTGAATGCTCAGTTATGAAAAGTAAACTGACATTTACTCCTGAGGTACTGACCTGCTGCACCCTCTACAACCAATCTGGCCTTAAATGGCCATGTACTCTTATAATCTCGTTTCGGCAGAGCTAGAAGAGGACTGGCCACGCCTCAGAGCCTGGTTCCTCTCTAGGTTTCTTCCTAGGTTCCAGCCTTTCTAGGGAGATTTTCCTAGCCACAGTGCATCTACATCTGCATTGCTTGCTGTTTGGGGTTATAGGCTGGGTTTCTGTATAGCACTGTGTGACATCTGCAGATTTAAAAAGCTTTATAAATAAATTTGATCGATTGATTTTTAGCTATGACATCACTGGGTTGGTGCCCCCCCTTGGGTTGTGCCGTGGCGGAGATCTTTGTGGGCTATACTCAGCCTTGTCTCAGGATGGTAAGTTGGTGGTTGAAGATATCCCTCTAGTGGTGTGGGGGCTGTGCTTTGGCAAAGTGGGTGGGGTTATATCCTTACTGTTTGGCCCTGTCCGGGGGTGTCCTCGGATGGGGCCACAGTGTCTCCTGACCCCTCCTGTCTCAGCCTCCAGTATTTATGCTGCAGTAGTTTGTGTCGGGGGCTAGGGTCAGTTTGTTATATCTGGAGTACTTCTCCTGTCCTATTCGGTGTCCTGTGTGAATTTAAGTGTGCTCTCTCTAATTCTCTCTCTCTCTTTCTTTCTCTCTCTCGGAGGACCTGAGCCCTAGGACCATGCCCCAGGACTACCTGACATGATGACTCCTTGCTGTCCCCAGTCCACCTGGCTGTGCTGCTGCTCCAGTTTCAACTGTTCTGCCTTATTATTATTATTATTATTATTGGACCATGCTGGTCATTTATGAACATTTGAACATCTTGGCCATGTTCTGTTATAATCTCCACCCGGCACAGCCAGAAGAGGACTGGCCAACCCACATAGCCTGGTTCCTCTCTAGGTTTCTTCCTAGGTTTTGGCCTTTCTAGTGAGTTTTTCTTAGCCACCGTGCTTCTACACCTGCATTGCTTGCTGTTTGGGGTTTTAGGCTGGGTTTCTGTACAGCACTTTGAGATATCAGCTGATGTACGAAGGGCTATATAAATACATTTGATTTGATTTGATTCCCCAAGGGACTGTTCTGACTCAAGGGGAATTGCATTCACTGGCTTTGATGAAATCAAGGTGATGGATAGTAGTTGTTTGTGTCCAAGCCCATAGCTTCTTAGCCCTTGAAACTAACTGTGAATCTGTCAACTGTCACAAACACAGAATCTCACTCCCTACCCCAAGATGGCAGTATATACTTGCTAGGCTACTCTGAGGCAATTTCCTGTTTGGAGTTCATAAAAGGAAGGGTGTGGCTAGCCACTCTTATCTTTGGTTCAGGACTTCTGGATACCATGTGGTCTATCATTTGGTTTGCCCCAGCACATCGAGAACGGATTGATATTTGACTTAAGTCTATTTGATGTACCTTTCATGTAGTGTACAGTGTATATATATATATATATATATATATATATATATATATATATATATATATATACCAGTCAAAAGTTTGGACACCTACTCATTCAAGGGTTTTTCTTGATTTTTTAAATGTTCTACATTGTAGAATAAAAGTGAAGACATCAAAACTATGAAATAGCAAATATGGAATCATGTAGTAACCCAAAAAGTGTTAAACAAATAAAAATATATTTATTCAAATTAGCCACCCTTTGCCTGGATGACAGCTTTGCACACTGGCATTCTCTCAGCCAGCTTAATGAGGAATGCTTTACCAACAGTTTTGAAGAAGGTTCCACATATGCTGAGCATTTTCCTTCACTCTGCGGTCCAACTCATCCCAAACCATCTTGATTGGGTTGAAGTCGGGTGATTGTGGAGGCCAGGTCATCTGATGCAGCACTCCATCACTCTCCTTATTGGTCAAATAGAGCTCACACAGTCTGGAGGTGTGTTGGGTCATTATCTTGTTGTAAAACAAATGATAGCCCGCTAAGCGCAAACCAGATGGGATGGCGTATCACTGCAGAATGCTGGTTAAGTGTGCCTTAAATTCCAAATAAATCACTGACACTGTCACCAGTAAAACACCCCCACACCATCCCACCTCCTCCTCCATGCTTCACGGTGGGCACCACACATGCAGAGATTATCTGTTCAACTCACAAAGACACAGCGGTTGGAACCAACATTCTCAAATTTGGACTCATCAGACCAAAGGACAGATTTCCACCGGTCTAATGTCCATTGCTCGTGTTTCTTGGCCCAAGAAAGTCTCTTCTTATTATTGGTGTCATTTTGTAGTGGTTTCTTTGCAGCAATTTTACCATGAAGGCCTGATTCACGCATTCTCCTCTGAACAGTTGATGTTTAGATATTTCTGTTACTTGAACTCTGTGAAGCATTTATTTGGTGTGCAATTTCTGAGGCTGGTAACTCTAATGAACTTATCCTCTGCAGCAAAGGTCTTCCTTCCCTGTGGCGGTCCTCATGAGAGCCAGTTTCATCATAGTGCTTGATGGTTTTTGGGACTGCAGTTGAAAAAACTTTCAAAGTTCTTGAAATGTTCCTTTTTGACAGACCTTAATGTCTTAAAGTAATGATGGACTCTCTTTTCTCTTTGCTTACTTGAGCTGTTCTTGCCATAATATGGACTTGGTCTTTAACCAAATAGGGATATCTTCTGTATACCACCCATACCTTATCACAACATAACTGATTGGCTCAAATGCATTAAGAAGGAAAGAAATTTAAAATATATATTTTTAACAAGGCACACCTGTTAATTTTTTATTTATTTTATTTATTTCACCTTTATTTAACCAGGTAGGCCAGTTGAGAACAAGTTCTCATTTACAATTGAAATGTATTCCAGTTGACTACCTCATGAAGCTGGTTGTGAGAATGCCAAGAGTGTACAAAACTGTCATTAAATTTGATTTGTTTAACACATTTTTGGTTACTACATGATTCCATATGTTATTTCATAGTTTGGATGTCTTCACTATTATTCTAGAATGTAGAAAATAGTAAAAATAAAGAAAAACCCTTGAATTAATAGGTGTGTCCAAAGTTTTGACTGGTACAAAATAGTTAGAATTAATTAACTCCGATTAAGTAGTTTACATGTCCTACTGTAATAATCTGAAAGATTGCTCATGAAACCAGGTATTTTAATCAGCGTATGCTGATGAGCAGACTAAGGTGTTTACATGACTATTGCCATAATCATTTTATTGAATTATTAGTGTGCATGTAAACATACTCATTGATTCTGGGGCGGCAGGTTAAAAGCGTTGGGCCAGGAAGGTTGCTGGTTCAAAAAATCTGCTATTCTGCCCTTGATCAAGGCAGTTAACACCCTGCAACAACTGTTCCTGGGTGCTGATAATGTCGATTTAAGGCAGCCCCCAGCACCTCTCAGATGGGTTGGTTTAAATGCAAAAGACACATTTCGGTTGAATCCATTCAGTTTTGCAACTGATTAGGTATCTCCCTTAAACTGCCCCTAATTGACTCATTTTTAGCTGCAACTTCTGAGTCCATTTTAGAGTGTAAGCTTGAGCAAAGTGAGTTATAGAATCACTGATCTACATATAGTATTCCCTGTCAAATAACAGGCTTTGTGCGATTAAGATTCATAGAGCTACGTCTCCCCTGGCTTAGGCAATCACCCCAACTCTCACACAACCAGATATTGATTCATTGATTGGAAACAGTTTGTTAAAGAATAATTCCTAGGATTTTCTACCTGCATCAGACCTAGTGGATAATGCTGGAAATACCAGTAAAACAAAACCCACTCAAAAACCAACCAAAACAACTGGCCCTACTCATGCTACACAACATTTTCACTCAGTCATGTGAAAATAAAAGGGAAACCTTTGAAAGGTCATGTTCTCATTACAGGCATCTGTGGCATTTGAATTATTATTTTGGCAGGTTCATTTCCAACCAAAACAAATCTCCCTGTTAATGCTGAGTAATATAAATTTAGAGGAATTCCCATGCAAAATAAATGATCAAACAATACCTGTGCCATTCCCCTACTGGGCAAAAACTGGTTGAATCAATGTTGTTTCCACATAATTTCTCTTTTTCACCAGAATTTTCACCTAAACCGAATGACATGGTGAATATTTTTGAGGGATTTCATGTTGAATTCACCGTTAGTTGACAACTCAACCAAATGTAAATCAAAACTAGACGTTGAACGTCTGTGCCCAGTGGGTTGTGACTCAATTACAGTAATTTTACCGACCCCATTTTGACAATGCAAAAAAAAAAGTCCCTATTGCAATAGACTGGCACTCTATCAAGGGGTCGTATACACTGGGAGGTACGTCTGAATCCAGTGATCTCAGAACTCATGAGTTATAGTTGGGGGGAGGGGCTCTGGCAATGAGCACTTGTTGTTGATCTCCAGAAATGTACAATACTTTGACCTTACTCTTTTTTTTTAGCAGACCTATCTTAAAGAAGCAATTTCACCAAGAAGACTACTCTCTGGCCATTGTATGCAACACATCCCTTCATAGCAGGCACCACACTCATGACCTTTACAACCAGGAACCATGGCCTTCCAGTGTTTGATATCTGTGAGAAACTCAGATCTGTTATAGGGTGATCTAATATTTTCTCATGGTGGTGATAGTTGATCATATTACACACTGGGCTCTTTTCTCTTTGAATTCTGATGAATGATGTATGGGATGAGATATGGGGCGGCAGGGTGGCCTAGTGGTTAGAGCGTTGGACTAGTAACCACAAGATTGCAAGTTCAAACCCCCGAGCTGACATGATACAAAACTGTTGTTCTGCCTCAGGGGCAGTTAACCCATTGTTCCTAGGCCATCATTGAAAATAAGAATTTGTTCTTAACTGACTTGCCTAGTTAAATAAAGGTAAATATATATATGACTGATATAATGCATGTGACTGATTTAATGCTTTTTTTATATTTATTTAATGATAACTTAATGCATATAAATTGATGTGGATATTAAAACCTAGAAATTCCAATGAAGCAGTAATAACCACATTTACTTTTAATATAAGATGCAAGAGGGTCAGAGAGTGTGACCGATATGTTGCGTCATGCTCCTTCTGCCATGTCCGGTGGCCTCCAAAAGACCTGCTTTATAGCCCCTCTGACTTCACTACTATGAAAATGCCTAAGAGGACATGTGAGACTAATGAATTCTCTGTAGTCTGCAATATTCTAGCATAATGTGCTACCCCCATCCACGTTCGTAACTGTCATGTACTGTCATGTTGTGTCTTGTCTCTGTCCTTTCCCTTCACCCTGTCTCCCTCTGCTGGTCGTTGTTAGGTTACCTTTTCTCCCCCGCTTTCCCCCAGCTGTTCCTTGTCTCCTCTTGACTACCTCGTCACCCCTTCTCCCACCTGTTCCCCTTTTCCCTCTGATTAGTCCCCTATATCTCTCTCTGTTTTTGTTCCTGTCCTTGTCGGATTCTTGTTTGTTGTGTTTCATGCCTGAACCAGACTGTCGTCATGTTTGCTGTAACCTTGTCTTGTCCTGTCGGAATCTGCCGGTCCGTCTGAGCCTACCTATGTTTGGTAATTAAAGAAGCTCTGTTTAAGTTAATTCGCTTTTGGGTCCTCATTCACGCACCGTAACAGAAGAATCCGACCAAGAATGGACCCAGCGACTTCGGATCCTCTCCACTCAGCCGTCGAGATCCAGGGAGCGATGCTAGGCAGACACGAGCAGGAATTGTCTGCTGCTCGACATGCCGTTGAGACCCTGGCCACCCAAGTCTCCAACCTCACAGAACAGGTTCACCATCTCCGCCTCGATCCACCGGCCACTTCCAGGGCTTTCGAATCTCCGGAGCCCAGAATCAATAACCCGCCGTGTTACTCTGGGGAGCCCACTGAATGCCGCTCGTTCCTCACCCAGTGTGATATTGTGTTTTCTCTCCAGCCCAACACTTACTCCAGGAGCACTGCTCGTGTCGCCTACGTCATATCTCTCCTTATTGGACGGGCTCGTGAGTGGGGCACGGCAATCTGGGAGGCAAGGGCTGAGTGTACTAACCAGTATCAGGACTTTAAGGAGGAGATGATACGGGTTTTTGATCGATCTGTTTTTGGGGAGGAGGCTTCCAGGGCCCTGTCTTCCCTATGTCAAGGCAATCGATCCATAACAGACTATTCTATTGAGTTTCGCACTCTTGCTGTCTCCAGTGGCTGGAACGAGCCGGCCTTGCTCGCTCGTCTTCTGGAGGGTCTCCGCGCAGAGGTAAAGGATGAGATTCTCTCCCGGGAGGTTCCTTCCAGCGTGGATTCCTTGATTGAACTCGCTATTCGCATTGAGCGACGGGTTGATCTTCGTCACCGAGCTCGTGGAAAGGAGCTTGCGCTCTCCGTCGCCCCCCTCTCTTCATCACTACCATCTTCCTCTGCCGGCTCGGGTGCTGAGCCCATGCAGCTGGGAGGTATCCGCATCTCGACTAAGGAGAGGGAACGGAGAATCACCAACCGCCTCTGTCTCTATTGCGGTTCCGCTGGTCATTTTGTCACTTCATGTCCAGTAAAAGGCCAGAGCTCGTCAGTAAGCGGAGGGCTACTGGTGAGCGCTACTACTCCTGTCTCTCCTTCAAGATCCTGCACTACCTTGTCGGTCCATCTACGCTGGACCGGTTCGTCAGCTTCCTGCAGTGCCTTAATAGACTCTGGGGCGGAGGGCTGTTTTATGGACGAGACCTGGGCTCGGGAACATGACATTCCTCTCAGACAGTTAAAGGAGCCCACGGCCTTGTTCGCCCTGGATGGTAGTCCTCTCCCCAGGATTCAGCGTGAGACGCTACCTTTAACCCTCACTGTTTCTGGTAATCATAGTGAAACCATTTCTTTTTTAATTTTTCGTTCACCTTTTACACCTGTTGTTTTGGGCCATCCCTGGCTAGTTTGTCATAATCCTTCCATTAATTGGTCTAGTAATTCTATCCTCTCCTGGAACGTCTCTTGTCATGTGAAATGTTTAATGTCTGCTATCCCTCCTGTTTCCTCTGTCTCTTCTTCACAGGAGGAGCCTGGTGATTTGACAGGGGTGCCGGAGGAATATCACGATCTGCGCACGGTGTTCAGTCGGTCCAGGGCCACCTCTCTTCCTCCACACCGGTCGTATGATTGTAGTATTGATCTCCTTCCGGGAACCACCCCCCCCCCCCCCGGGGTAGACTATACTCTCTGTCGGCTCCCGAACGTAAGGCTCTCGAAGATTATTTGTCTGTAGCTCTTGACGCCGGTACCATAGTCCCCTCCTCCTCTCCCGCCGGAGCGGGGTTTTTTTTTGTCAAGAAGAAGGACGGGTCTCTGCGCCCCTGCATAGATTATCGAGGGCTGAATGACATAACAGTGAAGAATCGTTATCCGCTTCCTCTTATGTCTTCAGCCTTCGAGATCCTGCAGGGAGCCAGGTTTTTCACTAAGTTGGACCTTCGTAACGCTTACCATCTCGTGCGCATCAGGGAGGGGGACGAGTGGAAGACGGCGTTTAACACTCCGTTAGGGCACTTTGAATACCGGGTTCTTCCTTTCGGCCTCGCTAACGCTCCAGCTGTCTTTCAGGCATTAGTCAATGATGTCCTGAGAGACATGCTGAACATCTTTGTTTTCGTTTACCTTGACGATATCCTGATTTTTTCACCGTCACTCCAGATTCATGTTCAGCACGTTCGACGTGTCCTCCAGCGCCTTTTAGAGAATTGTCTTTTTGTGAAGGCTGAGAAGTGCACTTTTCATGCCTCCTCCGTCACATTTCTCGGTTCTGTTATTTCCGCTGAAGGCATTAAGATGGATCCCGCTAAGGTCCAAGCTGTCATTGATTGGCCCGTCCCTAAGTCACGCGTCGAGCTGCAGCGCTTTCTCGGCTTCGCGAACTTCTATCGTCGTTTCATCCGTAATTTCGGTCAGGTGGCAGCTCCTCTCACAGCCCTTACTTCTGTCAAGACGTGCTTTAAGTGGTCCGTTTCCGCCCAGGGAGCTTTTGATCTCCTCAAGAATCGTTTTACATCCGCTCCTATCCTTGTTACACCTGACGTCTCTAGACAGTTCGTTGTCGAGGTTGACGCGTCAGAGGTGGGCGTGGGAGCCATTCTTTCTCAGCGCTCCCTCTCTGACGACAAGGTCCACCCATGCGCGTATTTTTCTCATCGCCTGTCGCCGTCGGAACGTAACTATGATGTGGGTAACCGCGAACTGCTCGCCATCCGGTTAGCCCTAGGCGAATGGCGACAGTGGTTGGAGGGGGCGACCGTTCCTTTTGTCGTTTGGACTGACCATAGGAACCTTGAGTACATCCGTTCTGCCAAACGACTTAATGCGCGTCAGGCGCGTTGGGCGCTGTTTTTCGCTCGTTTCGAGTTCGTGATTTCTTATCGTCCGGGCTCTAAGAACACCAAGCCTGATGCTTTGTCTCGTCTCTTCAGTTCTTCAGTAGCCTCCACTGACCCCGAGGGGATTCTCCCTGAGGGGCGTGTTGTCGGGTTGACTGTCTGGGGAATTGAGAGGCAGGTAAAGCAAGCGCTCACTCACACTCCGTCGCCGCGCGCTTGTCCTAGGAACCTTCTTTTCGTTCCCGTTCCTACTCGTCTGGCCGTTCTTCAGTGGGCTCACTCTGCCAAGTTAGCCGGCCACCCTGGCGTTCGGGGTACGCTTGCTTCCATTCGCCAGCGTTTTTGGTGGCCCACCCGGGAGCATGACACGCGTCGTTTCGTGGCTGCTTGTTCGGTCTGCGCGCAGACTAAGTCCGGTAACTCTCCTCCTGCCGGCCGTCTCAGGCCGCTTCCTATTCCCTCTCGACCGTGGTCTCACATCGCCTTAGATTTTGTCACCGGACTGCCTTCGTCAGCGGGGAAGACTGTTATTCTTACGGTTGTCGATAGGTTCTCTAAGGCGGCTCATTTCATTCCCCTTGCTAAGCTTCCTTCTGCTAAAGAGACGGCACAAATCATCATCGAGAATGTTTTCAGAATTCATGGCCTTCCGTCAGACGTCGTTTCGGACAGAGGTCCGCAATTCACGTCTCAATTTTGGAGGGAGTTTTGCCGTTTGATTGGGGCTTCCGTCAGTCTCTCTTCCGGCTTTCACCCCCAGTCTAACGGTCAAGCAGAACGGGCCAATCAGACTATTGGTCGCATCTTACGCAGTCTTTCTTTTCGCAACCCTGCGTCTTGGTCAGAACAGCTCCCCTGGGCAGAATACGCCCACAACTCGCTTCCTTCGTCTGCGACCGGGCTATCTCCTTTTCAGAGTAGCCTCGGGTACCAGCCTCCGCTGTTCTCATCTCAGTTCGCCGAGTCCAGCGTCCCCTCCGCTCAGGCTTTTGTCCAACGTTGCGAGCGCACCTGGAAGAGGGTCAGGTCTGCACTTTGCCGTTATAGGACGCAGACTGTGAGGGCTGCTAATAAGCGGAGAACTAAGAGTCCTA